>NW_028227259.1:52100216-52155216 GCF_978045245.1 Mus caroli | reverse complement strand
TTGGTGGCTAGCTTTAGGAATGTGTAAGCAGGGAGGTGGAGACCATTATACTACTTATGCAACAGGGTTTAGTCACTGCTATGGATTGAGGATTGCCTGACTTCTGTTCTCTTTTGTCTTTGTGATCATCTGGAAGTTCTTCAAGTAAGAAAGCTAGGTTTTATACTTCACCAGTTTCTGTCACTATCAGAAATTATATAGCCCACTGAATTACTGGGGCTAATTTCAAGGTTCTATACCAATATCATTGACTGTGGACTTGAAAGGATAGGGACATAGTATGTCTCATTTAGGGTTTTAACTGCTATGGTAAAAGATCAGGCTACAAAGAATTTTAAGATAAATGGGTTTATTCCTTTCCCTTCCATTCCTTTCCTTTGCTCATTTTCTTTTCTTTCTTTTTTTGTTCAGGTAACTTCTCATCTCCCAGAGAAGTAAGGACAGGAATACAGGAACTCAAGCCAGAATCCTAGAGGCAGGAACTGAAGCAAAAACAATGGAGAAAGCTGCCTACTGCCTTGATCCTTGTGGTTTGTTTATCCTACTTTCTTAGAGTACCCAGGAACTATTTTTCAGGGTTTACATCACCCACATCCATCATAAAATCAAAATAATGCCCCCAGAGGTTTTCCCAAAGGTTAACCTTGTGAGGGTATTTTCTCAATTGAGGTTTTGTTTGTTTGTTTGTTTGTTTGTTTGTTGTTTGTTTTTTTTTCTTCCTTTTTTCCTGATTAACTCTAGCTTGTGTCATTGACAAAAATCTACCAACACAGTGGTTCTAACAGTCTACAATGATGCAAGCTAGCTCCATCAAACCACAGCATAGATTTTACCTTCCATCATGGCATCCTCAGTGTACCTAGGATGAGGTTGTGGCAGGTTAACTTGGGACATAGAGATAGGTTCTTTCCATGTAAACTGCGCTGATCTTAGAAGCTTAGTCTTCTCCTGTGTTGAGATTACAGGCATGTGTCACCATAGTCAGTGCTATGCTTTTTCTTTTTGAAAAAAAAAAAGAAATGGATCATTTGCTTGCTGGATCATGGAAGGTCTTCACTTAACCCCATAGGAAGAAGATATATCTCCTTCCCTTGTTGCATAGTGAGATATTCAGATATCAAGTAGAATCTTGTGTGACTCCATTAAGGTGTTCATATGTGCCTGTTGTTATTATTGTTCTCTGTCTCTGTCTCTGTGTGTGTGTGTGTGTGTGTCTTTGTGGTTATGTGTGCATGTGTGTACACAAGGAAAGGTTTATTGGATGGTTGGGATCAAAGGACAAAACAGTAAGGGAAATTATTACTATGTTTAACAAACTTCCTTTAAACTTCCTTTCCTCCCTGAGCTTATTGCTAACTCACATGGCTAAGCTTTCTGGCAGTCAGGATGGCACATGCGACTGAATTCTGATTAGCTGTGGAAAGAAGCGATATCTTCCAAGCCTAAATCCCTATCACGTAGCTTTTAGTGCATAAAAAACCATGCCAAACTTCGCAAATTCAAACAACACAGCCATTCTTTTTGTGTATGACTCTATGTTTGCTCAGATTTTTAGGTGTGGATCACTGGAATAAACTTGGAAGATAAAACCACTTTGGAGTTACATAGATGAGGACCCCACCAAGTACCTGTTTGGAAGTCAGTTGCTACTAGTAAGATGACTGGATCTCTCAGACGGTCTGCTTAGTGGGCTAACTGTTCATAGGCTTCTTGTCATAGTGGCTTCAGGGTTCCCAGGAAAAAACAGGAATTTGCTTCAATGCACAACCACTTTCCAAGCTTCTGCTAATATCATAGTAGTAAATATCTTAACAACAAAGTATATGATATGGTTGAATTAAGATTTAATGCATAAGACAAATAGACTTACTGTTTTGGGAGAAAAGATTATGTATCACCTCGGAACCAGGAACACATGGGGTTGTGGGAAACCAGTGCACCTGTTGTTTGCAAAAAGATTCAGCATCTTCTCCTAAGACTCTCCCGAATGGATTGCCCTAACAGAGATGCTAGGGTCTTGATAGAAACCAGTCAAGGGTTCTTTTGTTATGGAGGCTTCATAAATCATGTGTTAAACCATAGCAATTAGACAATATGGAAGATTTGTGTTTCTGTTCTATAATTCTTAGCCCAAACTATATTTTAATTTCTCAACTCACACACACACATATACACACACACCACCTTATGCCCATGTACATACAAAAATACATATAATCACTAATATATCCTCATCCTGTTAAACCCTAGAACCATAAACTTTTGGTATGAAAGTTTTATGAGCGTTTGAAACTGGTTGTTGCAGGAACCAGCACAAGTTATTGTATCGTTTGGTTTATTTCCCACACTTTCCCCAACATACTGATTAAATAAGAAGTAAAGTTTTGTTTCGCCTTAGATATTTGTCTTAAAAATACAGTGTCCTGAGATCATCATAGCAGACTGGTATGATTTTGAAGGACTGTAACAACAACTTTTAGCAGTGCCTATGGCTGTTCAACTTGTCTGGAAGAAAAGACAGAATAATAACCCAGAGATCATCAGAGAATAGCTGACTGGAATAGCATGGATTTGAAGGATGAGGCAGGAAGTAGTCTTGGGGAGTTCTGGAGAGTGTGAGTCACTTGCACAGCAGAGTATTGAATAAGTTGTATGACAGTCAAGATGGAGGCTAGATGTCGCTTCAAGAATGTGGATACTTCTCTACCAACACCAATCATTCCGTTTCTGAGTCCCCTGCCTGCAAACAGTGGGAGACTTGATTAGTATTCAATATGCCATAATCACTTAAGTGAAAAGTCAGCCATGGGTTTGCTGTCATTTGGATTTCAGATTTGGCTTCCCTATGCAAGAACCCTTTGACATTGGTCTCACCCAGGGTTAGATACAGCGATTTGCCTTACTAGCCAGATATCTCTCAGAACATTTTGTTTTACAGCTTTAAAGGTGAGAGGTTGCCTCCTACCACTGGAATTCACTGACTTAGTAGTATTTCTATCATTATCTACCATTAGGAAACAACTAAGCTGACTGACTTATAGAGTGTATGTATGCTGGATGGTTATATGTCAACTCTGCAAAAGTTAAAATATGGGAAAGAAGGGAACCTCAATTTTAAAAAGCCTTCATACTATCAGACTCTACAGTAGGGAACTTGCTTACCTGCTTATTGTTCGGGGAGTGTGGTCCTAGATTCTGTAAGAAAGCAGGCTGAGAAAGCCATGAAAGGCAAGCCAGTAAGCAGCACCCCTCATAGCCTCTGTATCAGCTTTTACCTCCAGGTTCCTGCCCTGTTTGAGTTACAACCCTAACTTCCCTCAGTGATGGACTGTTACCTGAAAGGATAAGCTGAAATAAGCCTTTTCCTCCTCAGGCTGCTTTGGTCATGGTGTTTCATTGCAGCAATAGAAGCCCTAACTGAGACTGGAAAGGCAAGAAACACCATTCACACATGGAATTACATATCTAATGGGAAACATTTTTAGAACTTGAACAAGTTTATGATTCTCTCATGTATCAAAATTACAGATCCTAGAACCGAGAAGAAAAAAAGATAACTCATCATTCTTAATGAAATGTAAATGTCTTAATTACTTTTCTATTGCTTGGGTAAGACTCTATGACCAAGGCAATACAGAAGAAAGAGTATATTTGAAGTTTACAATTTTAGACATGGAGAGTCAATGATGATGGAGTAAAGGCATGGTGGCAGGAACAACTGAGAGGTCACATACTGATCTTCAACTAGGACCAACTGTGAACCAAGTTGAGTGCCCAACCAGTTTATAGGTAGAATACATTGACTAAAAGTTGTGTCAACTCATCTAAGAAAGAGCACTGTTTCATTGCCTGTGGAGCAGATTCTGTTTACAAAAGGTTAAGTACAGCTGATGCTCTATGACAAAGTGTGGAGAAGAGAGTCAAAATCAAATGTTTTGTTGGCATACAGTCCAGTACCTCCATGCCTAGAGGACAAACTGATGGAAGAATGAAACAAGTCAATAAAATCAAGACTGCTTCTGTTTTAGACTTTCAAGGGCTGGGGGATTTTAGCTCTTCTATTGAATTAAGAGCTTTTATCAGCTGAAGTTTTGGCTTAGAGCCTAGGGAACATGAAATGACAAGGTAACTGCACACATTTACTTCATTGCATAGCAAACTGCTTTTTTATTCCTTGGTATATTAAAGGTAGTTAGTGTACAAGGAACATAACTGGGCTGCAAGAAATATGAACTTCATCTGGAAATAGATGCAATTTCTGGGAGGGCTTTGGGGCCCTTTCTATAGCAAAGATAAGCATGGCATTGTTTGAGAAGTAGTTGTTTCCTATTAATAGCAAGGAGGGTGTTGTGGTTGTGTTGATCTGCAGGTTAAATATCTGCACAGGCTATAGGTAGATCATCAGTATCCACAGAAGTAAATAATGACAGATCTCCTCAAATCTCAACATCACTCCTGACTATTTGGACCTTCCCTGAACACATGACCTGATTCATAGAATAGATTTGGCCAAGAGTTGGAATTCACTAAAAATATGTAAGGTGGAAGAGAAAGATAAACCATTGTTTCGGCAGCATTTCTGGGTAGACCACATGCACCAAATGCTCTCTAGATTTTTGAGGCACCTCAATAACCTTTGTTTCTGTACCATGGGTGTTAGACACCATCCATGTCAGCTTCTTGCTTTTGTGCCTTTTCTGCATCTAAAAGTTCAGTATGTCTCTTGGCTTTTCTTCCCAGTCCTTCCAAAAGCTTATTAGCATTTAATCTATTCTTGCAATTACTTTCTAGTTCAAAATAGGTAGCATAGTGTCTTTTCTCCTGCTCAAGTGATGGTAAATAAGTTTGCCCATTTAGTTGGTCTCCCCATTTCATATTTGTATTTATTTCTGTGAGATGTGACTTCAGCATGGCTATGTCTAGTGACTACATGCTATGTGTTCAATCACTTCAAATTTATTTTCATAAATCAGCCACCTTTTAAAATTATTATTATGCTTACAATTCCATGGGCTAATATTTTTGGAACAATGGCTTATTTCTATGTCCTGACATTTTAACTCTGATATCCAGTAAGATATACAAGGTAGAGGCAACTTTACAACTGGCAAATAAAATCACCCTTATTCCTTTGTTTGGCACATCAACTGGGAAGACATTAAGACTACCATTACTAACTACAGTGTGCACATGATGGACATTCTTTCGACTTTGCTTCCTCACAGTAGGACATTGCTTCTGTTCATTTGAGTTAGTCAATTGCTGTTACAAGTCCTCCAGGTCTAAGAGAAGAACATAGGCCAAAAACTCTTAATAGGAATGCCTAAGAACTGTAGGCTACTGATGCAAAAACAACAAAACTCTCATCTTAAAGGGACTAAGAGATCATTTATTTTCGGAGTTAACTTTGAGTGACCATAGGCCAAAAGCTAAGTGGCTCCAAGTTTCGTGTTTCCAGTTTGTGAAGTATTCTCCCAAAAGGCTCTTGTATACTTGGACTGCCTCTGGTAGATCCATTAAAACATGGCTCTCATCTGTTCAGTAGATCAGTCCACTAATGTACTAATCATCAGATCTCACTATTGTCAGGTACTGCTGACAGGTGGGTGGAGTTGGGTTAGAGGGCTTAGGATACTGACAACATGCCTTTGAAAGCTATATGGCGTCTTCTTCCCCCAATTCCTCTCTTGCTCAGTTTCCTAACCAAATAAGACAGCATTGTTTTGACATGTTTACTCCTTCTGTGGTCTTTTGCCTTACAGCAGGTTCACAATAGAGCCACATGACCATGAATTGAAAATCTCTGACACTGTGAGCCAAGATAAATCTTTCTTCCTTAAAATTGTTAATCTCATGTATTGACTAACTTTTTCTAAAAGTTGACTAACACATGTCCACAGTTTCTGAAGCATCGTAGTAGATTTTAGTGAAGCACAACATTAGCGGATCTTTTAAAACTCACTCAACTACATGATCAAGTAAGATCACCAAAGTTCAAGCTGAACTAGCACAAAGGCAAGTAGGACTAAAAACCTTCTCACATACAATCCTCTTCTGCAACTAATTTATCTGATTCCATGTTCTTATTCCATTATCTGCTTCCATTACTAATAAAGTAACATCAAAATATCCTTGGAATATGTACAGTTAACACAAAATGCACCCCCAGACACACACACCAAAAACAATGCTCAGTGCCTGTTCCACGTTTGTTGTGGAGACAGAGAACTCTGCTGGCATTTCTAGTTTCGGCTTTCAAAGCTAATGATTTTCCATGTAGGATATATCATGCCCTCCCTTCTTTCCTTGTGTCTGAATGAATTACCCCTTCAGTGAACTGGGCTATATTTTTTTTCATGTTTGACTTGCTTTTTCCATTGGCTATGTATGCTTATTGCCTACTCCAGAAAATAAAGTCAAACACCAACTCATTCTATATCTTCTGTGGCTCTAAGGTATTTGCTTTTTGAAAGTGTATTTTCATTAACAGAAAAGTAAATTGAACTGATTTTCTAACTCAGCTTCTAAGCATGTTGCCACACTTCTAATTTAAATTTTCCTTTATTCTTACTTAGAGCAGCAGAGGAGCCCTCTTTTCTCCTTTAGCTATGCAATGACCTACATGAATAAAACCACCTTAATAAGATGTCATAACAAGTAATCAGAATTTTAAACAACTTAAATCAACATGCCCTGAAAATACATCTTCAGAAGAGATCGGCATTTTCTAGAAACACTGTGGTAAAAATTAAACACTAAAGAAAGGCAGAACGTATAGCAGCAAGAATGCTGCTTTCTGAATAGTTTTATCTCAAGTTATATATGAGGAGATAATAGCAAATATTGATGGGAAACATGTTTATCATTTATATATCAGCCTGTTAGTTTTTAGTACTTCTTTTTCTCCCACATGTTACCACCTCCAAATGGAGGTAGTTATGATCTCATTAGAGGTAATGACTGGATCCAGTAAGCACCAACATGGATTTACAAGATCTTAGCTCCCTGAATAAGAATTTTGATGGAGAGGTGTGGATAGCAGCAGATAATAGAGCTCTTTAAGGGAAAGAAGCCCTTCTGTAAGTGGAAGTGAGTACGAGAAGTGACAATTTTTGTGGCAGTCTCATAGTAGCAATAAAACACGTTAAAAAATCTTTCTACCAGAAAATCAAATCTCTGGCCTGGGTGGAGTTCTACCATTTGCAACTGGGCTGGGTCAAATATCTGGTTTGGAGCTCACCTCTAAAAAGGCAGGTATGTGTTAAGCCATACCAAAGTGATAGGCAGAATTAGTCCTTCAATGAGATGCTTTTTTTTTTTTTAACCAAAAACCCACCGCTAGAGGAGTTTCAGGACTTCAGACATGCTGCTTTCTATGCCTGCCCACTTCACGAAATTATTCAGGAAAGTACAAATTCTCATGCTTTCTGTATTACCCAGCATTCTCTAAGAATCAGAATTGATAGAATGAATAAATATATGTGTATAGTGTGTATATATATATATATATCACATATGCATATCAAACATATACATGAAAAATGTTTTTAATAAACTCCACTAATTATTAATATGACCCAGCAAGCTCCCCAATAATTGAGTCAAAGTCCTGTTATCTACTTAGCTTTTAGTAATTACTGGGGGATGACCCCTAATTTTATTTTTGATTGTCTAGACTGGCTACTTCCCCAGCTGTGCCCTCACCAAATACTTGCTGTTTGAGTCTTCCTGGGTTATTTCTGATGCTGTAGTCTGTCCTGGGGGGCATTTCATTGAGGCAAGTGCTGCTGAGCTATCCCATCTAATGGAGACCTCCTCTTTTCTCTCTTCTTCCTCTTCCTCTATGTTCCTTTTCATTTCTCTCCTTTCCCTTTCTCTCTTTTCCCTCATCATCCCTACTTGTGACCCTCAGCCAATAATTGGCTTGAACTACCTTTATTTAGCGAACAGTTTTAAGTTGGTGAGCAAGGTTTGCAAAACAAAAGCTGGTGTATGGTGAGAATTTGCTCTTCGTGAGCAACCAGGTCTTAGGGTACAGAATTTATTATTTGAATACATAGCAGCACCAGACCAGATAATATAATATCAATAATACATTAAACACACACACAAATATATATATATATATATAAAGCATATATATATATATATATATATATATATATATATATATATTCCCCCTTAGGATTTTACAGCTGTGAGCAGACATCATGACCAAGGGAACTCTTATAAGGATAACACTTAATTGGGCTGGCTTACAGGCCCAGAGATTCAGTCTATTATCATAAAGACTGGAGCATGACAGTTCCTAGGCAGGCATGGTGGAGGAAAACCTGAGAGTTCTACATCTTGTTCCAAAAGCAAACAAGAGAAGACTGCTTCCAGGGAGCTAGGATAAGAGTCTTAAAGCCCCCATCCACAATGACATACTTCCTTCCTTGACCAAGCATTCAAACCATCATTTATTTATATTATTGTAATGTAGATACATTTTATATATACATAAATATAAATAAATACAAATATAATAAAAATAAATATAATTATATACATACATCATTTATTAAAGTTTCTTACAGGCTGTGATCTGGGTAGACAAAGTCTATCTTCTGGTAGGCAAAAAATCCCCAGTAATTAATTGTTCAAGTCATGACTCAGCTGTCCCAATTTGGTGATAAAGGTCCAGAAAATTCCTAGAGAGCTGCTGGCCTTCAGTCTACATGGAATCCTATAGTAGGCACTAATATTAGTTAAAGAGTGTAACAGGCTCCCCGACCTTGGTACAACTGACTTAATGAGGAAATACCATTCAGGCTGTTAAACTCAGCATGTAGACAGCACCATCATCCAAAACAGAAATAAAGACCTAATCCACCAAAGTCTGAAGTTCTGGGAAAGTCTCTAAAATTTAGAGTTTATAGTTCCAAAATGCAACTTTTGCCCAACTGTTCTTGTTAACTGAAGTATGTCAACCCAGAATATGGTCTTTGTGCTTAGATGCTCATTCTGAGAAAAGCTCAATGCTACACTGGGATCCCAAAAGGCTAGTGTAGTCATTAGCCACCTAATAAAAACTTTCTATTGGCTTAAACTCATGTCTGAATAGTCTTCTCTGGTATATATCACACAACAAAAGTGTCTCAGCAACAGGAGAGATGAACTTGCCAGTGATAGTAAGGTTAAGCAAGCAAAATGCAAAGCTTCCTTCCTCTACTATGTGGGCTGCCTCCAGGTGTGACCCAGAGATGGGGCTAGTCTTCCCAACACAATGATCCAATCAAAAGAAATTATTTATGGGCATGCCAAGCCGCTTGGTTTTACTTGATTCCTAATCAAGTTGACAATCAAAACCAGCCATCACACTTTCTGTAATATAAGTCTTCATTAACATTTTTTGGCTTCTGTACCCTTTCTCTAAAGTTTCCCTCCCCACCATGTGGCTCCTTACTTACCATGTACCTCCATGCTAGCCTAAAGCAATGGCATTTTTGCCTTCTCTCCTCCATTTTCCTCCTCTAGGTAGATGTGGGATTTACAACCGGCCTGCCTTGGAGGATATCTATTAGAACTAAAAAAATTGTCCTGAAGTTTAATTTTTAGTCCATTCATGAGTTCTTTTACTAATGAGACAAATAACTAGAAGAGGGTATCTCTCTCTCTCTCTCTCTCTCTCTCTCTCACACACACACACACACACACACACACACACACACATACACACACACACACACACACACACACACACATTCCTTGGAATTGTATTAACTTAGGGATATTTACTGAAGTTAAATGCACAGTTACGACATTAAAAACTGTCATAGTTAATGACGTTTACAAAGGCCTGATGGTTTATTTTTGCTCTTTATATAGAAGGGAAATTTAAATGTACCTAACTGGGGTAGATGGGGATATCTGTGCTTTTTAAAATCCTGTCACATGGGAATCATCCTTGAGAATGGCTTTCAGAGCATCTGGTGAGAGAGATGGCGATGGTGCTTTCTAAGACTATTTATTTCCCTGACTCTGCTGAGCTGTGTCTGGACAGGGTCAGCGCAAACCTGCTGGGAAGCCTAGTGTCAGCCTGGGCTACAATGATTTCACCGTTCCACAGGCTTGTCTCCCACAGCACACATCTTTTATAAGTTCTGAGCTCATTTCTCTCCAGGGTTTTTCTATATCCACCCAGGCTTCTCTAATTAAGTGAAGTGCCCAGAGATCTGGATTACTTTTCTATCAGTGGGGTATTGGGCTTAGTTGTCTATCTAAATGGAGACAATTGGGAATCAAAACTCAACATATCATTTTGTGGGCTCACTCTTGTTTTCAAGGAGCTGGAACTATTTACTGAAACTCTAAAGGGTCGCTTAGCTCTTGCAACTGACTCACTTCTTCGCTGCATTTTTTACTCTCCTACAATAGCAGAGTAAACAATTTAAGGGCAGGGTGATTTGTTCTCTTCTACTTCCTTGGTACTTCACCTAGCATCTACCAGCACACACCTCCAGTCCTATTTAAATAACAATTATCTCACACTGAGTCAGAGGAAATAACAAAGCTCCCTCCAGTTTCATTTCAAGTGCTGGGAATTGTAGGGTCAAAACCTAGGGGGAAAACAACCCTACAAAGCAAATAATTCATCTCTTTCAAGCTCCAATCACAAGTTGTACAGCCCAATGGCTTAAAGTTACCTAAAATAATATTTATTCCCTTAAAATCTCAAATCAAGATTCTGTCCTCATTTGGAGGTGGATCTCTCATATATTCATTGGTGCTCATGTAAAGATAAAGGCAGGTTTGGCTAGCATTAGACTCATTTCCTAAAACTCTACCTAAACCAACTCATTTTATTTTTACAACACCCCATAAATCGATATTATAAGAAATGAAACTGAAAAAAGACCAGGGGTTCGACCCTAGGTGGTTTTATTCCCTGATTCTGGACACTTAGTATCCTGGATACTAAGTATCAGTACTGTGTATCAGTCAGTACACAGAGATGCTAGGGGAAAAGGAGCAATAGGACAAAGAAGTCCTGATGTAGGGAGCTTTTATGGGAATACAGAGGAGAAAACCCACTCTTTGTCAGCCTGGCTGATCATACTATAGACAGAGCATCATCACAATTATAAAAAGGAGATGTGGGGATTTTGTATTTTAATTTTCCCTACTCAGGGGCTGAGACGAAAGGGTCTAAATAGTGTGAGAAAAAATGTGGATAAAGCTAGCTGCTATGGGCATTTACCCTACTCAAGATAGGAAGTTTTAGATGAGTCTTAAGATATTCTGGCAGTTACCAGGGTAAAGCCTCCATGGTAGGGATGCAAGAGGACTGACTGACACATGCTAGCAAGTAGGTGGGAGCTTTGAGGGTCCCAGGTGAACCCCTGGGATTCTGTTGAATCTGTTGAGATTCTGATTAGATCAGAATTAGCATTGTATGTAGAAGAATTATAATCCAGCAACATGGCTGCCCTGGCAAGGGATCACATCCAAAGAACTCTTAGGTCTGTGTGACCCAGCTCGAATGGTACTCCTTTAATCCTTCTCTCAGGAATACAGACATGCCCGTAATATATACCTTTAATCTCAAACAATGAAGGTAAAGTTAGTTTGTAGAAGACCTGTGTTTGAAAGTGACATCTAATTGAGGAGCAGACAAAATGATGAATCGTAGAACTTTTTGACAGAATGAGTCAGAGATAAAATATGCCTGACTCTCAGGACAGGGTAAAGGGGCTACTTACAGAGCAGTGAGGGAGAGAAAGTCAGTTGAGCTCAGTCAGTGGTGTTCAGTTCTGTCAGTTCAGCTCAGTTCTGGTTGGAAGAGTTCAGTTGAGTGCAGTTGAACTTAGTTCAGAGCAGGACAGTTGAGTTTGAAACAGTTTAGTTAATGGAGTTCAGAGACAGTCTTTCCAAGCTGAGAAATTCAGTAAGAAGCCAAGAGAAGCCAATTTGAATAAGTCAGGGTGAACCAGCCAGGCAGAGTTCAGAAAGGTCTAGAAAGAGTAAGTTCATTTATCAGAAAGTCTTGGAGGCTGAAACATTCTAAGCATAGAAGCTGAAGCCTTCAAGACCTGGGCTTACAGAAGGTTAGTTAGTTTGAGGCTAAGCAGAGCCATTTAGTTAGAAGCTGAGAGAAGCAAATTTGATCAGTCAGCTTGGAGAGTAGTAGGAACCTCTGTGGAAGTCACAGTGGCAGGTGATCTCAACTGGTCAGTAAAATAGAAAGCTGAATTAGCAGTAGGGACTACCTAGACTCTGTCAAGCTGAGGAAGAAGAACTTTTCCTTATACCTGATGTCTTCTAAAAACCCCTGCAGTGTCTATCTATAGAGAAAAATCAAGTTCACTCCCCATGATCAGAGCTACAGTAGAAAGACACCAGGAGTTCCCATTTTGGGCAACATTTTAACAGGGACAAGTAAGATGAATTATTTTAGCCTCCTCTGTTCATTCGAGTTTGACTTTGCAGTAGCTAGTCTAGCCCTGCAAAAGGGCCCAACCTCAGAGGAAAACAAAAAGCAGGTTGTTAATAGACATGGAGTTATCTCCAGAGATTTTAATGAAATTTCTATTATGCTTATAATGTGTTAAAATCAAAGCTTTATTTCCTGTCACTATTAAAGTTGGACTCATTCACAATTGGACTTAGAGAAAGGAAATAAATATAACTCATTTGCTTTTAGCCTGATGTTTTAAATTCTGATTTTAGGGCAAAGTTTTCTTTGCAATGATGATGTGGTATATCAACTTCTGTTCTATAAAGCTAGTATGAGGTCAGTTTTAAACTTTTTTCTTTATTTTTAATTTAGAGATGAATACTAGTAGAAATCAGTTCCTGCTAGAGGTTAAAAGGATTCAAAATCTACACTGTTGAACAGTTTTGCTAGCGATTTGTGAAAAGCGTCCTTAAGCAGGAAGTCAGCTCTAACCTAGTAGTGCATAATACAACTGTTACATTATTAAGCCTTAGTCAATTTCAAAACTTTAACTGGTTTTATTATTTCCTCTTGATAAACATAAATCACCCTAAAATTTAATGACATAAAATAACAATCACTTCTTTGTGCAGCTGTGGAGTGCAAGCTGGCTTCAGTCCCTTGTCTGTTTTGCTCTTCTTTCTTATGGTGATTCATGTAGCTTCAGGGACCAAGTTTCATCCAAATCTAAGAGAGAAAGCATAGGATGAATTCAGTTTAATGAAGGATATACATAAAACTGTAAAAGTAACTTTTATTCCCATGATGGAATTGTCTCTGATGCTTACTGCCTCTGTCTGATAACATAGGCCTAGTCCTGGAGGCTTCTAGCTTCTGTACAATCTTACCTAGGTCTAGAATGTCTTCAGCCTCTGAGACTTACTGTTGAATAAGATCACCTTTTCTCGTTCTTTCTGATCTCTGGCTGTTTGGTTCAACTTAGCTGTTCTGGTTCAAAGTCTTCTCCAAGCTGACTGATTCAATCTGGCCTTTCTCTGGGCCTGTGATTGAATTGCTCTGCTTGGCTTCATACTTACTTTGGCAATATATTCTAATCTGGCTTCTTCTCATTCTCTGGCTCACCCTGTCTTCACCTGTGTCTGTCTAGTTCTCTCTTTGAACTCTGTATCTCTATAACTGTCCTGGTAAAACTGCCTTCTTTGACTCTATGTATGAGAGTTCAAATAGCTTCCTTGTCCTCTCTCTCTTTGCAAGAAAATTGGGCTTATTCTTTTCTGTCAAATCTTTCTTTGATTCATCCCTTTGTCTGCCACTCAATTAGACATCATGTCCAAACATTGTTGCTTCCTTCTACAAAATAACTTTAGCTTCATTGTTTGGGATTAAATTTACATACTGAGGATGTTTGTGCATTCCAGGCAGATCACAAAGACCTAGAAGGTCTGTCAATATGATCAGAGCAGCCATGATGCTGGATTAAAACTTCTCTTCATAAAACAGGCAAGGGTCTTATGATGGCTGGTAGTGACACTGCACATAGTCTCTAGTAATTCAACAGTCTCTCTTCTCTTTCTGTATAGTATACAGAATGTGCCAAGAAAATGAGCAATACATTGAAGACGGGTACATATTTCTGGAGACATGGGCTCTGGACAGAGTATAATGACTTTTATAATCACCTAATATTGCAGCAAGTCAGAACCCTGTCCCTGATTTGAGGCTGGCATGGGGCAGGGGAATGAAACACTTCATGTAAAGTGTCACAATAGTATATCATGGCAATATTTTTCTGATCTCTACATAATAGCTACCACCACATGTGATTATGGGCTTGTGGTTTCTTTCAGGTTTAATTTAATGAATATTTTTTTTTTGTTTTTTTTTTTGTTTTTTTTTTTAATATTTTTATTACATATTTTCCTCAATTACATTTCCAATGCTATCCCACAAGTCCCCCATAGCGCCCCCCACTTCCCTACCCACCCATTCCCATTCTTTTGGCCCTGGCATTCCCCTATATTGGGGCATATAAAGTTTGCAAGTCCAATGGGCCTCTCTTTCCATTGATGGCTGACTAGGCCATCTTTCGATACATATGCAGCTAGAGACAAGAGCTCCGGGGTTCTAGTTAGTACATCATGTTGTTCCAACAATAGGGTTGCAGATCCCTTTAGCTCCTTGGGTACTTACTCTAGCTTCTCCATTGGGAGCCCTGTGATACATCCAATAGCTGACTGTGAACATCCACTCCTGTGTTTGCTAGGCCCCAGCATCATCTCACAAGAGACAGCTATATTTGGGTCCTTTCAGCAAAATCTTGCTAGTGTATGCAATGGTGTCAGCGTTTAGAAGTTGATTATGGGATGGATCCCTGGGTACAGCAGTCTCTAAATGGTCCATCCTTTCATCACCGCTACGAACTTTGTCTCTGTAACTCCTTCCCTGGGTGTTTTGTTCCCAATTCTGAGAAGGTGCACAGTGTCCACACTTTGGTCTTCATTCTTCTTGAGTTTCATGCGTTTAGCAAATTGTATCTTAAATCTTGGGTATCCTAAGTTTTGGGCTAATATCCACTTATCAGTGAATACATATTGTGTGAGTTCTTTTGTGATTGTGTTACTTCACTCAAGATGATGCCCTCCAGGTCCATCCATTTGGCTAGGAACTTCATAAATTCATTCTTTTTAATAGCTGAGTAGTACTCCATTGTGTAAATGTACCATAATTTCTGTATCCATTCCTCTGTTGAGGGACATCTGGGTTCTTTCCAGCTTCTGGCTATTATAAATAGGGCTGCTATGAACATAGTGGAACATGTGTCCTTTTTACCGGTTGGGACATCTTCTGGATATATGCCCAGGAGAGGTATTGCTGGATCCTCCGGTAGTACTATGTCCAATTTTCTGAGGAACCGCCAGACTGATTTCCAGAGTGGTTGTACAAGCTTGCAATCCCACCAACAATGGAGGAGTGTTCCTCTTTCTCCACATCCTCGCCAGCAACTGCTGTCACCTGAATTTTTGATCTTAGCCATTCTGACTGGTGTGAGGTGGAATCTCAGGGTTGTTTTGATTTGCATTTCCCTGATGATTAAGGATGTTGAACATTTTTTCAGGTGTTTCTCTGCCATTCGGTATTCCTCAGGCGAGAATTCTTTGTTCAGTTCTGAGCCCCATTTTTTAATGGGGTTATTTGACTTTCTGGAGTCCACCTTCTTGAGTTCTTTATATATATTGGATATTAGTCCCTTATCTGATTTAGGATAGGTGAAGATCCTTTCCCAATCTGTTGGTGGTTTTTTTGTCTTATTGATGGTGTCTTTAGCCTTGCAGAAGCTTTGTAGTTTCATGAGGTCCCACTTGTCAATTCTCGATCTTACAGCACAAGCCATTACTGTTCTATTCAGGAATTTTTCCCCTGTGCCCATATCTTCAAGGCTTTTCCCCACTTTCTCCTCTATAAGTTTCAGTGTCTCTGGTTTTATGTGAAGTTCCTTGATCCACTTAGACTTGACCTTAGTACAAGGAGATAGGAATGGATCGATTCGCATTCTTCTACATGTTAACAACCAGTTGTGCCAGCACCATTTGTTGAAAATGCTGTCTTTCTTCCACTGGATGTTTTTAGCTCCCTTGTCGAAGATCAAGTGACCGTAGGTGTGTGGGTTCATTTCTGGGTCTTCAATTCTATTCCATTGGTCTATTTGTCTGTCACTATACCAGTACCATGCAGTTTTTATCACAATTGCTCTGTAGTAGAGCTTTAGGTCCGGCATGGTGATTCCACCAGAGGTTCTTTTATCCTTGAGAAGGGTTTTTGCTATCCTAGGTTTTTTGTTATTCCAGATGAATTTGCAGATTGCACTTTCTAATTCGTTGAAGAATTGAGTTGGAATTTTGATGGGGATTGCATTGAATCTGTAGATTGCTTTTGGCAAGATAGCCATTTTTACAATGTTGATCCTGCCAATCCATGAGCATGGGAGATCTTTCCATCTTCTGAGATCTTCTATAATTTCTTTCTTCAGAGACTTGAAGTTTTTATTATACAGATCTTTCACTTCCTTATTTAGAGTCACGCCAAGATATTTTATATTATTTGTGACTATTGAGAAGGGTGTTGTTTCCCTAATTTCTTTCTCAGCCTGTTTATTCTTTGTGTAGAGAAAGGCCATTGATTTGTTTGAGTTAATTTTATATCCAGCTACTTCACCGAAGCTGTTTATCAGGCTTAGGAGTTCTCTGGTGGAATTTTTAGGGTCACTTAGATATACTATCATATCATCTGCAAAAAGTGATATTTTGACTTCATCTTTTCCAATTTGTATCCCTTTGATCTCCTTTTGTTGTCGAATTGCTCTGGCTAGGACTTCAAGTACAATGTTGAATAGGTATGGAGAAAGTGGACAGCCTTGTCTAGTCCCTGATTTTAGAGGGATTGCTTCAAGCTTCTCACCATTTACTTTGATGTTGGCTACTGGTTTGCTGTAGATTGCTTTTATCATGTTTAGGTATGGGCCTTGAATTCCTGATCTTTCCAAGACTTTTATCATGAATGGGTGTTGGATCTTGTCAAATGCTTTTTCCGCATCTAACGAGATGACCATGTGGTTTTTGTCTTTGAGTTTGTTTATATACTGGATTACGTTGATGGATTTCCGTATATTGAACCATCCCTGCATCCCTGGGATGAAACTTACTTGGTCAGGATGGATGATTGTTTTGATGTGTTCTTGGATTCGGTTAGCAAGAATTTTATTGAGGATTTTTGCATCAATATTCATAAGGGATATTGGTCTGAAGTTTTCTATCTTTGTTGGGTCTTTTTGTGTTTTAGGTATCAGAGTAATTGTGGCTTCATAGAATGAGTTGTGTAGAGTACCTTCTGTTTCTATTTTGTGGAATAGTTTGTGAAGAACTGGGATTAGATCTTCTTTGAAAGTCTGATAGAACTCTGCACTAAACCCATCTGGTCCTGGGCTTTTTTTGGTTGGGAGACTATTAATGACTGCTTCTATTTCTTTGGGGGATATAGGGCTGTTTAGATCATTAACCTGATCTTGATTCAACTTTGGTACCTGGTATCTGTCTAGGAACTTCTCCATTTCATCCAGGTTCTCCAGTTTTGTTGAGTATAGCCTTTGGTAGAAGGATCTGATGGTGTTTTGGATGTCTTCAGGATCTGTTGTTATGTCTCCTTTTTCATTTCTGATTTTGTTAATTAGGATGCTTTCCCTGTGCCCTCTAGTGAGTCTGACTAAGGGTTTATCTATCTTGTTGATTTTCTCAAAGAACCAGCTCCTTGATTGGTTGATTCTTTGAATAGTTTTTCTTGTTTCCACTTGGTTGATTTCACCCCTGAGTTTGATTATTTCCTGCCGTCTACTCCTCTTGGGTGAATTTGCTTCCTTTTGTTCTAGTGCTTTTAGGTGTGTTGTCAAGCTGCTAATGTGTGCTCTTTCTAGTTTCCTTTTGGAGGCACTCAGAGCTATGAGTTTTCCTCTTAGAAATGCTTTCATTGCGTCCCATAAGTTTGGGTATGTTGTGGCTTCATTTTCATTGAACTCTAAAAAGTCCTTAATTTCTTTCTTTATTCCTTCCTTGACCAAGGTATCATTGAGAAGAGTGTTGTTCAGTTTCCACGTGAAGGTTGGCTTTCTATTATTTATTTTGTTATTGAAGATCAGCCTTAGTCCATGGTGATCTGATAGGATGCATGGGACAATTTCAATGTTTTTGTATCTGTTGAGTCCTGTTTTGTGCCCAATTACGTGGTCAATTTTGGAGAAGGTACCATGAGGTGCTGAGAAGAAGGTGTATCCTTTTGTTTTAGGGTAAAATGTTCTGTAGATATCTGCCAGATCCATTTGATCCATAACTTCTGTTAGTTTCACTGTGTCCCTGTTTAGTTTCTGTTTCCATGATCTGTCCATTGGTGAAAGTGGTGTGTTGAAGTCTCCCACTATTATTGTATGAGGTGCAATGTGTGCTTTGAGATTTACTAAAGTTTCTTTAATGAATGAGGCTGCCTTTGTATTTGGAGCATAGATATTCAGGATTGATAGTTCCTCTTGGAGGATTTTACCTTTGATGAGTATGAAGTGCCCCTCCCTGTCTTTTTTGATGACTTTGGGTTGGAAGTCAATCTTATCTGATATTAGAATGGCTACTCCAGCTTGTTTCTTCAGACCATTTGCTTGGAAAATTGTTTTCCAGCCTTTCATTCTGAGGTAGTGTCTATCTTTTTCTCTGAGATGAGTTTCTTGTAAGCAGCAAAATGTTGGGTCTTGTTTGTGTAGCCAGTTTGTTAGTCTATGTCTTTTTATCGGGGAGTTGAGTCCATTGATATTAAGAGATATTAAGGAAAAGTAATTGTTGTTTCCTGTTATTTTTGTTGTTAAAGTTGGCATTCTGTTCTTGTGGCTGTCTTCTTTTAGGTTTGTTGAGGGATTACCTTCTTGTTGTTTCTAGGGCGTGGTTCCTGTCCTTGTATTGGTTTTTTTCTGTTATTATCCTTTGAATGGCTGGATTCGTGGAGAGATAATGTGTGAATTTGGCTTTGTCGTGGAATACTTTGGTTTCTCCATCTATGTTAATTGAGAGTTTGGCTGGGTATAGTAGCTTGGGCTGGAATTTGTGTTCTTTTAGTGTCTGTATAACATCTGTCCAGGATCTTCTAGCTTTCATAGTCTCTGGTGAAAAATCTGGTGTAATTCTGATAGGCTTGCCTTTATATGTTACTTGGCCTTTTTCTCTTACTGCTTTTAGTATTCTATCTTTATTTAGTGCATTTGTTGTTCTGATTATTATGTGTCGGGAGGTATTTCTTTTCTGGTCCAGCCTATTTGGAGTTCTGTAGGCTTCTTGTATGTTCATGGGCATCTCTTTCTTTAGATTTGGGAAGTTTTCTTCTATAATTTTGTTGAAGATGTTTGCTGGTCCTTTGAGTTGAAAATCTTCATTCTCATCCACTCCTATTATCCGTAGGTTTGGTCTTCTCATTGTGTCCTGTATTTCCTGGATGTTTTGAGTTAGGATCTTTTTGCATTTTCCATTTTCCTTGATTTTTGTGCCCATGTTCTCTATGGAATCTTCTGCACCTGAGATTCTCTCTTCCATCTCTTGTATTCTGTTGCTGATGCTTGCATCTATGGTTCCAGATTTCTTTCCTAGGGTTTCTATCTCCAGTGTTGCCTCATTTTGGGTTTTCTTTATTGTGTCTACTTCCCTTTTTAGGTCTAGTATGGTTTTGTTCATTTCCATCATCTGATTGGATTTGTTTTCCTGTTTCTCTTTAAGGACTTCTACCAGTTTGGTTGTGTTTTCCTGTTTTTCTTTAAGGACTTGTAACTCTTTAGCCATGTTCTCCTGTAGTTCTTTAAAGTCCTTCTTGATGTCCTCTACCATCATCATGAGATATGCTTTTAAATCCAGGTCTAGTTTTTCAGGTGTGTTGGGGTGCCCTGGACTGGGCGAAGTGGGAGTGCTGGGTCCTGATGATGGTGAGTGGTCTTGGTTTCTGTTAGTAAGATTCTTACCTTTACCTCTCGCCATCTGGTAATCTCTGGAGTTGTTATAGTTGTCTCTGTTCAGAGGTTGTTCTTCTGGGGATTCTGAGTATCCTCTGTCAGCAGACCTGTACAGACTAAGTTCGGCGGAGTCCCGGAGCCAAGATGGCGCTCCCTGCAGAGCAGGTCACTGTTCTCCGGCTGGGAGGGTGTCGGATGTCTGCGGCCCCAAAAGGGTGCTGCCTCAGCGGCTCTGTGGCTCCTGCCTGTCCCAGAAGCCGTCTGCCCCCGTGGTCCCCACTCTGACCTGTAGAGACTAAGCTCGGCGGAGTCCCGGAGCCAAGATGGCGCTCCCTGCAGGGCAGGTCACTGTCCTCCGACTGGGAGGGTGCCGGATGTCTGCGGCCCCAAAAGGGTGCTGCCTCAGCGGCTCTGTGGCTCCCGCCTGTCCCAGAAGCTGTCTGCCTCTGTGGTCCTCACTCTAACCTGTAGACTAAGTTCGGCGGAGTCCCGGAGCCAAGATGGCGCTCCCTGCAGGGCAGGTCTCTGTCCTCCGACTTAATGAATATTTTGAGTTCTGTCAACCATTAGTATGGATAATAGTTTTCTGGAGAAAATGTCTATCACATATTTACTTATTTTAAACTTTATTATTTAAAAAGTTGCTAATAATAAATATCAGATCCCTAAATTAACCAGATCCAAAGAGTATACAACTCAATGAACTGGTATAGAATTAGGTATCAGTTTGGAATGAAAGCAATGGAGCTTAACACAGGTTTTTATATTCTTATTAACCAAAATATTTTTATGCAGTTATCTACCACCCGAAATGAAATGTTAACTTTTAATGCATTAACTTTTCATTTATGTTTCAAAGCATGTTCACCTTTTCTGTTACTTTTCATTCCCATTTCCATTTAAAGCAAAAATACATCTATGCCCATTTTACTTTCTCAGAAAGACTGTCTCAGTATTTCCTTTAGTGCCTGCCTTTTGTTGATGAATTCTTTGTTCTATTTGTCTGAAGAACCTCAGAGTTCATTGATGATTTTGGAAATACATCCCTTTGGCTTCTGATCCCATTACTGCGAGTGAGAACACAGATGCCCACCTTGTTTCCATTTTCTCTTTATGTGCTTTTGGGCTGAAGTATAGTGATAGCATTATATTCTATCCCCATGGCCATTCTTCACTCTGCCCATGCCTTTTCATTAAATTTGTCTGACTAGGATGTAACTCAGTCATAGAGTGCTGAGTCCTGAATTTGATCTCAGAAAAATATGTCTCTGATAATTTAGGATATTTAGCCAGTTTGAATATTCTCTTTCTCACCAAAACACTGTTATATTGGTATATGATGTAGCATTGTAATTATAAAATCAACCAAAATTAGCTGTCTTCCATCTTCCACGTACTTGAACAATGATCTATCATATAAAGTCAAATAATGCAAGGGGCTTCATTAAAGGGGAATAAAACAAAGAGGATAAATCCACAAAATATATGGTAATATAGACAGTGACAAAGTGGTAAGAGTAACAAAAATGCTAATAAAAAGTTTACTAGGCCAGAAGAGGAATTATGAAGAATTTAAATTTTTAAGTAAGCTAGCTTTTTATTTTGTTAGGACTACTCTAACAGATTGTCAGCCCAGTGGCTTGAAGACAATGGATGTACTTATTGAACTTAGGACACATGACATCAATTGCTAGAAGATGCAGTATTTGGAAGAGATGGCTTATGTTCCATTAATCTGTATCTTCTTACTATAACTTCTCATAGTGGGAGAAACGGGGAATTTTTCGTGCCGTTCATAAGGTAATAATACCATTCATGAAACTGATTCCTTACAGTCAAGAGACTACAATCTCAAAGGCACATCACCTCTCAGACTCCCCACTTTCTGACATCATAACCCCAGGGTTTAGGGTTCATAAACAATTTTAACAGTAGCTAGATTTTTATACCTTTGAAAAGGAATTTTATGTATTTGATTTACTTCAGTGTTCTTGATTCTAGAATGCTGGGATATAATAGGTATTTAATAACTACTTATTCAATGAATAAATTAATACACATACAAATGCATGTATTCATTCAATCAGTACATACGGAGTGTCTATTCTACTAGACACAAAAGATCATATACGATACCAAAATTCTCATCTTTAAGGGCTTTGCAAGTATCATCCATAGGCAAAAACAGGGTTTACTTGGCATATGCATCAATGTCCTTTAAACATCCACTGTGACCTTCTACACATAACCAACCAAAGAGATGGAATTGGTGAAAGATGTTGTTGTAAATAACATCATGGTTTTATTTTAACAGCATCATGGATTTATTGATTCTTAAGGATGAGTAGTTACAAATTGATTTCAGGATCTGTCAGTATCTAAGCTCTTTTTGAGAATTGGCTAATGGTCTTTCTCTTGCCTTTGGGATGGTTCCCCACTCTTTTCACAGGGTTACCTTAATTCTCTGATATTGCTTGCCCAAAGAGGGCGGAAATTGGCTAGCATTCTCTGACCTCAGGTACACAAACTCCTATTTTGCAAGTAGTTATCATGGGAAGATGCTTTTCAAAGAACTGTAGCGAAGCAGCAGAATGGCTGTATCACTATCTACTGAGAATTACACACTTGCCTCTAAAGTAGTGATCCATATCACAGTGACAAGGATTTCCTATTGTCTCTGCCTGAGTCATGAATCAGCCTTGGAGTTAGTCCAATTACTTGGACTCATATATATCATCAGAAAGAACACATTTGTAAATGAAATACTTTATAAACAAAAAATTGCAATGGCCATCCCAAATATTATGCTCCAATGCTCTATACTTTATATGGCGATATTCTGGAATTGGAAGTAGAAATGTTCATCAAATTAGAAGTAACATTTAAAAGAAGGCTCTGTTTCTTTGGAATAAATTTCACATGGACAGAAGAGGTGCTTTCTCTCTCTTCTTCTTCTTCTTCTTCTTCTTCTTCTTCTTTTCTTTTCTTTTCTTTTCTTTCCTTTTTTTGGTTTTGAGTCAAATTGGGATAAGGAATGCACAGAAAGAGTTTGCAATGAACATTCCCCTCATTTTCATGTAGAAAGGATAATTCCTGAAGTATGTAAGAGTGACTGAAAATGCAATTGTGGAATTGTTTTTAGGCACATTACTAGAACATTTTTGTGCTATTAGATTACTTGAAGAAATTAACATGAATTCCAAAATAATGAGATTTTAGTACAAATGCAGATAGGAGTTTCTAGTTAGCTTTAAATAATCCTCAAGGAATTGTAGTCCCTCAGAAGCACTAGTGTAGTTGTGCAAATGTTTGCAGAATCTTCCTCAAAGCAAAGCTTGGAAAGCTTATGCCATTCAGTCATTGATTTAAATTGTGCTAATTCAGTTTGAACCACAGACACTTTCCCCCCCAAAGATATAGGAGAATTTTAAAAGACTTGGGGTTGTTTTTAGCAACAGGATTTCCTTCTGTCTTGGAGTAGTGTATCTTTTAAGGTGGTCTATAGCAGGGCCACTGAACTACAGTACTTGTCTAATATAGATATGCAGAGATACCAAATAAAGAATTTAGTAGCATTCAAAAATCTTTATAATAACTAAATGATGTTTGCAAGATTCAAATTTACACTCAATGGATTCATTTTTTTTTTTTAACCTTTATATCGGAAGGACTAGAGTGGCTGTCCTTCAAGTCATCAAGGTTCACCTTCCAAGGTCTGCTTCACAGTTACAATACACAGTTATAATCCTGATAATTTGCAATTGATTGAGAAAGAAATATCTAAGTTGTTCTTTTGTCTGGATAATTTGAAAGAAACAAATTTTCCTAAACTGAAAGAAACAGAAAACTATATTGAAGGTAGTAAAGACAGTTCAAATATGGGAGAGAGACAACATTAGACAAGACCTGATGCTTGACAGTAGGGAGAGGGAACTTATAGAGCTCACCTCTAATAGGAAGACAAGACATCAAGTGAGAGGGATGGGATTGCCACTCTACAGTCACAACTCTGAACCATAATTGTTCCTGTTTGAAAGAATTACAGGGATGGAAATGGAGAGGAGTCTGAGTAAAAGAAGGTCCAGGAACAGGCCCAAAGTGGGATCCAGCTCCGGGGGAGGGTGGGTGTCCTAAGGCATGACCTTATTACTGAGGCTATGGAGAACTCACAAAATGGGACTTATCATGACTGCTTTCTGAAAGACCCAACAAGCAGATATTTGCACTCAACCAATGGACAGAAGCAGCTGACCCTGTTGTTGAATTAGGGAAGGCTGAAAGAAGCTGAGGAGAAGGGTAATCCTGTAGGAGGACCAGCAGTCTCAATTAATCTGGACCCCTGAGATCTCTCAAACATTGGACCATAAAACAGGCAGCATGCACCAGCTGATATGAGGCCCCCAACACACATACAGTAGAGGACTTCTGGGTCTGTGTTCTTTCAGAGATGATGCAGTTAACACTTAAGAGACGGGAGGCCCCAGGAAGTTTAGAGGTCAGGGTGGAGGGATGGGGAGGAGGTGTAGGATGTGGAATGGGTGGAGGGTGGATCAGTGGGCAAGGAATGGAATATGGAGTGTAAAAGCATAAATTAATTAATAATAAAAAGTTTTGTAGTTCTTTTGTTTGTTTTGCAGTGTGTAGACCCTAAGGAAAATTATACAGACACATGAACCTCAGCAGATTTAATTAGACATTAGATGGAATAAACTTATTGAGAGTCAAGATGTAAAGTTATTAATTGTGGAGTTTAACATTATGATGCTTACTATGCTTGGAAGAAGGGCCAAACTCAAAATGTGAGAAAGCACACACAGAGCTGTGGGTACTTATGCACATTCACAAACATTGAATATAGACAGGGCAGAGTTGATGATACTCTATGCTATTTGAAGAAAAAGTGGGTGAGAAATTTTCCAAATTGGCAAAATATTTAAAGTCATACATTTAAGTACAATGAACTTCCAGCCAGATAAATACAAAGGAAACTACACAAAAGTATATCAAATTATTTGAAAGTCATAGATTAGAAAATTTTCAATATATCTGTTAAAACAAAACAAAAACAAAAAACAAAAAACAAAAAACAAAAAACAAAAAACAAAAAACAAAAAACAAAAAACAAAAAACACTGTCTTCAAAGAGCAGTGGATGGGTTACCAGCTGATTATCAACAAAACTAGTTGGTGGAGAAGGCAAAGAGGGAAATTTTAAAATGCAATAAAACAACAAAAAATAACTTAACTTACAATTCTATGTTCCAACAGAAGAAAATTCTTTAAGAGTAACCATAGAAAGAGGGGATTTTTTTTTTAGATAAGTTGAAAGCTAGAACTTGTCACCAGAAGAGAACCCCAGAGAAAAGTTTAAAAAGGTTTTAAAAGAAAAATAAATGTGGTTATATACAAAAGCTAAAGGATTTGGAAGCTGTGGAGAGTAACAGTACAGTAAACAATCTGATCTAAATGATCACAGAGAAGATCTCATGAAATCGTAACTATAGGGAGGACTAAAACAGCCATGGTCATATGGCATTGATCCAGAAAGTATAAATACTGATAGATGATAGGACTGGAGAGATGTCTCAGTCAGTAAGCTATTTACTATAAAAACACCAAAATGTGGTACTCTGTGGTGATAATCCTAGAACTGGCAAGGTGAGGACAGGAGAATCCCTGGGACTTGTCTATTCTACTCAAGTATATTCATTAACACTCAGATCCCAGCGAGATATCTTCTCTTAAAAAAACAAAATAAAATGAACCAAAACAAACCCAAAACTGAAGTTCTCAAGCAACAACATCTGAGGTTAATTTTGGCTTATATACATATACACATATACAAATATGTGCTCATGAGCCTATACACTTATGCATTAGCACAGGCAAGCATATATACACACACACACATACATGCATACATAATTAATTAAATGTTAGGACTTCATATAAGTAAAATAAAAATTCTATTTACATTAAAATATATGTGTTCAGTGAAAATTTAAAAGCCCTTACTTATAATAAATATGATGAGCATCCAGTATGATTCTCCATCATTGTTGACTCTGACCTTTAAGGAAACATTATCTAGAAGTGTTTCTGATTTTCACAACAGTAGAAGATTAGGAAGCTACTAATGTTCTTGCAGAGCACAGAAAAGTCTCTCTTATGACAAGGAACTTTCTGGTGTGGTCCCTTTTATAGTGTCTAGTTTGTAACCAAATGATATAGGCATCTGAAGAGAAGAAGATGTGGTCACATTTCAGAAAGGCTGAAGTTAAGGTAGCCTGACTCACAGTCCCCATTAAAGAACGAGTCTAGTAGGAGATTATTTCCAACAGTAGGGGAAATATAACAGAAATATAATCAAATGGGGGAAAAAGAGAGTGATCAGAAGCCAATGGGTATTTCAAAAGCTACATCACTATTTGCACTAAGTACGAATAGATTCTCCACTTTAAAACTGTATATAGTATAAAGTTAGCAATTTTGTATTAAATTTTGTAATAAGTGTACCTCAAGGTAATAGTGGTTTTTCCTTCTTTGCTTATTCATGTATTTCTCTCAGGTCTGTACCATGACAACTAACCATAGCCCCGTACTCATGTTGGTGATAGTATATCCATAGCCCATTATTTCTCTACAGTAAACACACAATCCGCTTTATACTTAGCATACAGCAAGCATTCTACATATAGACCACACTGAATGGCTTGCAGTTTACCCCCAATGCTTAGTACTAAATTCACGACCTTCTGTTAAGCCAACACTCCACCACCAAGCTACAAACCAAAACCCTGATCCATTTATAGCTGGCAGTTTTTAAAGATCATAGTATATTTCAAACTTTTTCATCTTAGACTCCTTTAAGTTATTAAAAAAAAAAACATGAAAGATTCCTAAGATCTTCTGTGTTCAGTCATGTCTACCAGTAACTGCTATATCAGGGATAAAAAGAAATGTAATTTTATGAATTACATTTAGTAACAAAAAATAAAGACACTTCTATATGTTAACATAAAATACACATTTTAATGAACTAGTTATATTTTAACCCCCCCCAAAATAATAGCATTGTTTATTGAAAATATCTTTAACTTCTGGTATAACAAAAAATTGTGGGGTTTTTAAATATAAGTAATATGCATTCCATTTTGAATAAGCTAGTTTAGTTGAGATGCTAAAGAAAGTTCTATTTTTTCATAATATTTTATGTTTTATTTGGGAATTTCATATAGTGAATACTGAACATACTCATTTCCCAGTCTTCCCGAGACTTGTGCTTACAAAAGTAAAGAGGGGACTGGAAAGATGGGTGAGTGGGGAAGAGCAGTGCGTGCTCATCCAGAGGACACTGCTCCCATTCGAAGCACCACATGTTGGATCACAATCATCATAAGTCCAGTTCCTGGAGAGAGATCTGACACCTTCTTCTGACTTTTGTGGACACCAGGCACACACATGGTGCATAGACATACATGTAAACAAAACACCAACACACATGAAATGAAAATAAAATTTAAAAAACAGAACTAAAGAACTTTGTTGATTTAATTTAGATGTATCAAACTTGAAAAAATAGCATTTTCTTAAATGTTAGTTGCAATATGTACAAGAAAAATAATTCAGTGACCATTTTTTTTTTACTCTGTTGTACTAAAATTCACGAAACATTTTCATTTGAAGGGATTTCTATCCTTGCCCAAATTTTTCTTTAAGTTTTGTTTTTCAGATTTATTTATTTTATGTTAAATGTTGGGTATTCTGTGTGTGTGTGTGTGTGTGTGTCTGTGTGTCTGTGTGTACTGTGTGTGTATATGGTGCCTGCAGAGGTCAGGAGTGTGTGTCAAATTCCCTGGAAGCAGAGCTACAGATGGTTGTGAGCTAAGAAATAGGTGCCTGGAACTGCCCCTGGGTCCTGTGCAAGAGGAACAAGTATTCTCAACTGACAGCCATCTCGCTAACACACAGTTCATACTTTCCTAACATCCTGATTTGGAACCAATATATCATCTTCCAAATGTTTACACATTACATTGTATAATATTTTTACCAACTATCTTTATAGACATACTACTTTTGCCAGATACTGTTGGCAACCAGCTAAGCTCGTGTTAGGTATAAGTTCCTGGAACTATTCTGTATTTCACTGAAAGCTCAAGTTTATCACAGGCAAAATTTTTCGTCAGTTATGTTTTTTCCTTTGAAGTAACAGAATCAATTTCTTTCATGTTTAGAAAAGACTCTCAGACAGTGAGGATTCGGAGTAGTCACTCCTCATCTCTCGTCATTGTTTGCCAAGGAGAAATGTTATTCTACGAAGATGAAAGCAATCATTCCTTCAACATGGAACTCCCAGGGTTGCCCAAGAACTTTTCCTGGAGGAAACTGCTATGTTCCAGGGGTTGGAAGTGCTTGCTGTACTTCCCATTTCCAGTCTCATCAAATGAAAACTTAAGATATGCACCTGAAGTTCAGGCTATCCTAAAATCGGATTTTTCACTCCTTGTCATCAAGCATGTTAAGAAAAATTAAAGCCTATATGATTATATCTGCAGCAAAATCTTTCTGAGATCTCTGTGTGCATTCTTTTAGTTAAAGAAACCATGGCCTTGTACATCAGCATGCAGTGTCAGTGAATTCACAGTTCCTCTTTTGTTCTGGGACTTGGGCCTTCTACTTGCGACTTTGAAGTGTGCTCTTGAATACTGAGAAGAAGCCTAAGACTGGAAGAGTAGTGAAGAACTTACTGATGAAATCTTGTAGGTTGGAAAGGCAGAATGTTTAGCTCAAAAGTCACATAGGTTTAGGTGGCCAGCATGCTTCAGCTATTTTAACATTCTTATTTGAGATTACTTGGTAATAATGAATGCTGTCTCTGACAATTTTACATTGTTCTAGAAGTCTGGGCTTTCAGCTGGTAAGAGACTTCAACCTGTCTCTTGCTCTACAGACTTCAAATTGACTGTAAGGTGACAGGATCCTTCCCTTGCCATGCACCCCTAGCTCCTCTTCTTTCTGTCCTGCTTCACAAATACTCAGACTTATTGCAAGGATGCATTCACTTGTCCTAAAAGTCTTTACATTGCAGGATTGTAAACTGTATAGTGGGAACAGCTTTGGAGACATAGCAGTGACAAGATACAAAGCCCTTACCCTCATGAGAGTTTGTAACCCAAGAAGAACAGAGGTCAGTAATTATGTTGAACATAACTGCTGGTACACTTGGACATAGAAATAAGTATGTTTTTTTTTTTTTTAACAGTTTGTATCCAGGTCGGGATGTGAGGTAAGAAACTTGAAATAAGACTCTAGAGAATGGGAGAATAGGTTGGGGTAGAAGTTAGAAAGGGTGTGTCTACATGTATAAATACATAAATATGAATGAAGCCACTTAGGAACTATTGGGTCAGAGCCATTGACTCCAGAGATAAAAATTAAAGCTCAGGAAAGGGGGAGAATAAGATTCTAGTGTGGTGAAGATTGAAACATAGAACATCTCATCAAAACAACCATTCGTTCCCAAGTGGCTGCTTCAGAGAAATCTAAAATCAATGCTTCCTCTGTAGATGTAGAAGTCAAAAGAGACCTGCTCACAAAGAGTGGACATGGAATTTCTTCTTGCGATCTTCACAGGATTGCACCTTGGATTCCAACAATCTGGCTGAGTATAGTGTGCTAACACTGGAAATTGGCCTGTTAGCAAGGATTTACTGAAATTTATGAGAGACGTTCCTTGCTTCAAAAGCACTGCAACATCCACCACTGGCCACTCTAAAGATGTTACATACAAATAAAAGGAACTACCACATTTACATCCCCAGTGAAGTATAATCAAATGGTAGACAGAGAAAGGAAGTGGTGGAAATTGATATTTGCAAATGGCTTCATGACTTGGCAGCGTTTTAATGGAACTGTGGTGTTTGGACCATAGTTTCTCAGTGTCCACATGACAAAAGCCAACAAAAGGCCATTAGAAGATTTTATGCAGTAGAGAAAGCTGGGACAATTTTGTTTCCTAAGATGATAAAAATGGTCTTCTAGTGACTGCAGGAGAAAATAGAAAATTAACTGCAGCTCTGAAGTGTCGGCTAGTTTGTTCTTTCTTCCTTGTCTTCATTTGTCCCTCCGTTATTAGCAATGCTTTAGCCTCCTTCAACAAATGACCTAGAATATAAAAACACTCTTGGATTCTTTTTTCTTATTCACAAAGCACATCTTGAAACTTGTTTTTTTTTGTTTTTTTTTTTAATCACCTGCAGGAGAACAAAGAACAGCATGTGATGGGTAGACAAAGGGACATTCTCCAGTACTAGAGAAGTAATAGTAATATCTTTTTTTTTTGAAAAGAAGACTATGCACAGCAGACTAACTGCATTTCCATAAGTCCATGCTAAAAAATACAAAGCCCTCACCAGTAAGCAAGTGACTCAACAATCTTGATCTTTCTAAAAGTCATAGTTAAAGAGTCTGAAGAGAGATGGGGTGTGGTCTTTGTTTAGTATTAATTCCTGTTTAACAAACTTCCAATTACTGAATCTGTTGTCAGATTACTTTCTATTGATCAAGCTCATACCATATTGTGTTTGGTGCATTGTTGGGAGCTATTAAGACAACTCTTGATCTCTAAATTGGGCCTCTCCCCCCCAAGAAGAAAAAGGGGTCAAAAGCGAGACCGACACACCAATTCCGAGAATGTTCCAGCCCAACCGATTCCGAGAATGTTCCAGCCCTAAGCCATCCATCGCTGATGTCCTGACCACACCCTGATACCACCAAGTTCCTGCTTCCCCGTGTAGCTGCCAAAAGAAAGAATTTCTATTGCCCCCCTCCCATAAGTACTTCCCCTTTTGCTTGTATTGCCCTACCCCTCCCACTGATAAGTATCTGTACTTCCCCTTTTGCTTGTGCATTTAAGCCTTGGGTCTTTCTCAAAATACGGGGCTTTGATACATTCCAGAACGGTTTCCATGTCGTTATTCGTACAAGGCCCTCGTCTCTCTCTACCCCCCATTTGGTTCTTAGGAGGAGGTCCCCTCGTGACCCTCGAATAACTGGACCTGCTGGACAGGTCAGTGCATAAAATGGCTGGGTGGAAAGTGGATGTTAAAAGTTGGCATATATTTCAAATGTACAGAAGAGTATTTTAATATATTTGTTCAACAAACATTTATTCCCAAGGGAACTTACCTAAGGAAAACTGAAAAGAGAAAGCTGCCGTTGTTTAAGGAACAGATACTCAATAGGACATGAGATTTTCATGACCTGACTGTTTTGATTTCATGCACAGAGTGAGAAATTTATACCAATTTTTTCCCAAACCATATTAGCTTTGCTTGAGTGAAGATAAACTGCATTACTAGTTTGTACCTTACAATGTTGGCTTTGGTTTTATTTAAAACCTGATATAAGATATATTACAAACCTCATTTTTATTCATATTTCAAAACTGTTTGTGAAAGACCCCCGTAGGGAGACCCTCACTCAAGTCTCGGGACCGCCGCGCACCCAGTAGGACACTGAGACCGGATCTTGTGATCACACGAGGAATTTTATTGAAAGCGAGACAGAACGAGACAGGACAAGAGCTCAGGCCAGCATGCTGGGGTCGAGACTCATGCTCCAGGCAGGAGTAGAGGAGTTTCGACCCCGGCCTGAAGTTTTACAGAGCTTTTAAAGAAAAAAACCACAAACCAGGGGAAGGGAGGGGAAATCATAAAAAATTTTTAACAATTAGATCATAGATCATGTGCTACCTTAGGCAATGCTTCTGGGGCGTTGAGACATTCTACAGAGGTCGTTGGAACATTATGATTGTTCCAGGAAAGGTAAGGTATGTTCCAGGAGTGGCTGAGGCCTGGGGACCAGATGCTTATGACTCAGGTGTTTATGACCTTAACGGGTTGCCAGGAATTTTCCACTCTTCATTCCCCACTCCTTTTTGTGACAAGCTCTAATCTTAGAGCTAGACGCTATCTTCTTGCAAAAACTGGTATTGCTGCCGCAGGACCATTACCTGAACAGCACTTACTCTTTCCTTTACAAAGGTCACTAGTCTATTGAGAATACATGGTCCAAAAGTAAGTAAGAGCATAAGAATTATTAAGGGCCCAGCTATAGTAGAGAGAAGGGTAGCAAACCATGGAGACTTATTAAACCAACTTTCAAACCATCCTTGTCTGTCTTCTCTTTCCTTTTTACGCATATTTAAGCGTTCTCTAAGTTTGGCCATAGAATCCCTGATCACTCCTGAATGATCAACATAAAAGCAACATTCTTCTTTTAGGGCAGCACAGAGTCCTCCTTCTTTGAGGAATAACAAGTCCAGTCCCCTCCTGTTTTGCAATACTACTTCGGACAGGGAAGTTAAAGATTCTTCTAGCTTAGTTATGGACTGCTCTAAGGCCCCCAAGTCTGCGTCCATAGCTGCTCTAAGCTCATTATAGTAATAGGGCTGCTGGATAAGGGCAGCTGCTCCTGTTCCAATCCCTGCTGCTACTCCCAATCCCAACAGGACAGCTAAAGTCAGAGATATAGGTTCCCTCTTATACCGAGTACGATGGTCAAACTCACTTATAAAGGAACTATCATCATGGTAGATGACCCGGGGCACTAATTGGACCAGAATGCAAAAATCTTCAGTAATATTAAAGATTGAAGTGTGAAGGCAGGGAGTTAGGCCGGTGCTACAAGCCCACCATGTATCTGGAGGGGGTACCAGGTACTGATCTGAGACATCTGGCAGGGTATTAATGGTTTTGTTACAGAGGGGCTGGTGTCCAATAGGCACCTGGCCTATGCATAGTCCAGTGCCCGATACTGCTGAAAGAGTCAGTTTCCGCCGACTCCCCCAGGGACAATGGGAATGGTCTGTAGTGACATTATAATTTCGCACTTGAGCTATTCCTTCATAATAAGGGGGATTGGCAGCAAAGCACAACCAGCAAGATTGGGTAGCAGCAGGGTTTGTACGGTTTAGGACAGCGAAGGCACCATCGAGTAGACTGAATAGACGATCCTCTGTTCTTATAGGGGAAAGGGAGGAAGTTGGGCTAAGGAAAGAAGCTTTTTCTAAAGATGGTGTAGCGGGAGTGAAAACAAGGGGGCTATTAAGCACTGAATTTGGGCCTATGGCTAGTGCGGGCGGACTTTCTATTTTTAATCGAATAGTGAAAATGAACCCAGGGTCTCCTGCTCCAGTATATACTCTCCATCCCCAGCGATTTCCTTTTAACCATTGGCGATCCTGTTCTCCCTGCACAGTGAAACTAATCTTTAGGGGGTTACAATAGTTATCTTTGCATGGTCCCTGGGGGCCACTGGAGGTCTCGGGAGCACATCCAGTCTGATAAGATGGGTAACTATATGGGTCCCTCTCTCCTTTGTTTGGCTCATCAGGCTCCCGACCCTTTTTTACTACAATTAAATCCCAAGGAGAGGCAGGATTCCAGTAAGCCTCTCCCGTGGTTTCACATCCCCATTTACCACAGAAATAACCTGATGTCCCTCCGCATCTTCTTTTCATTTCTCTGCTCTGTCCCTGTCCAGGGCAGACATAGAAGTCTGCTGCCTGGAGATTTGCCCGAAAAAATTGTCCAGAACATCCTAGGGTACTCCCTATTCCATGCGGGACACACTGTTCTCCTGGGGGTGGTTTAGCCAAATTGTCATAATTTGGAAGATCCCAGGCCAGGGATCCGGCAGCCAACTTACAGATGTCAGGTGTGAGATCAGGCCACCAAGTCCATGGAGGGTGTACTGCGGTTGTTGACCACACAACACCGCCTTCTTCATTAAGCACTTCCCAAGTTAACTTCTGGGGAGCATGCGGGTTATCACCCAAGGTTAGGGCCACGACGAAGGCGCAGCTTAAGAGGATTGTCAGTGGCTGCCACCGTCCAGTTGTCTTCATAGTTGTCTTTATCCTGGCTAGGAGCCTTCTTGACGTGGGAGGCGTGAATCCAGGCGGCGATTCCGTCTACCTTTACTGCCGTGGGGGTTGTTAACAACACCAGGTATGGTCCTTTCCACCGAGGCTCAAGAGTACCGGCTCGATGTCGTCTGACAAGGACCGAATCTCCAACCTGGAACCCGTGGGGTACTGCTGTAGTCCCTGGTGCATATGCTTCTTTGATCTGGTCCCAGATCTGTGTTCTGACAACTTCTAAGGCCTTTAAATGAGTAAACAGAGCAGAGGGTGGGGAAGAGTCAGCACAGGGATCCAATATCCCGCCAGACTCAGTCAAGGGGGGCGGTCCCCCATGCAGGATTTCATAAGGGGTGAGACCGAAACGTCCAGGTGTGTTTCAGACTCTTAGGAGCGCAAAGGGAAGGAGGGTCACCCAGTCTTTACCACCGGTCTCAATGGCTAATTTAGTTAGGGTCTCTTTTAGAGTCCTATTCATTCTTTCTACCTGTCCTGAGCTCTGGGGTCTATAAGCACAATGTAACTTCCAATCAGTCCCCAATTGTGAGGCCAATCCCTGACTTACCTGGGCAACAAATGCGGGCCCGTTGTCCGAGCCAATTACCTTGGGAATCCCAAACCGAGGCAGAATCTCTTCCAGAATTTTCTTAGCAACCACCTGCGCCGTTTCAGATTTTGTAGGAAACGCCTCAACCCATCCTGAGAAAGTGTCTATAAATACTAGCAAATATTTATTACCATATTTTCCTGGCCTGATTTCAGTAAAATCAACTTCCCAGTAAGCTCCAGGACGGTTTCCTCGTTGCCTTTTTCCTTGTTCTTTATAAGGTCGGGCAGCGTTAGTGAGCGCACAAGCCCGACAGGACTCCACTACCTGTTGTACCACCGCATTTAATCCTTGGATCTGATACCTGGAATTTTTAATAAGTTTCAAGAGTTTGTCAACCCCTAGATGGGTGAATTGATGCAGTTTCTGGACAAACTCTCTCCCCTGTTTGGCAGATAGCTCGATATGCTCTTGAGAAAAATAAGGAAGCCGGTCCGCAGTCCAGATGAGCTCCCTGATATCATATTCTTCTTTTTGGTCCTGGCGAGCAGCTTGATGAGGTCCGGGCTGGGGCTCGCCTCCCCCCACCAAGACTGCCTCCTTTTGGCAGAATATACAATTAGGGTGATCCACTGGTGAGGGTCCTGATGAGGGCCCACTCTTTCCTGCCAAAGCCATCACCCCCTGGGCTGCCTGCTTTGCTGCTATATCAGCCATCTGATTTCCTTGGGCCACAGGATCCTGCCCTTTTTGGTGGCCTGGACAATGGATAATAGCCACCTTTTTTGGCAGGTGGATAGCCTCTAGCAGGGCTAGGATTTCTTCTTTGTTTTTAATATCTTTACCAGCTGAGGTGAGCAGCCCCCTTTGCTTGTAGATGGCCCGATGAATGTGGGCTGTGGCAAATGCATAGCGGCTGTCAGTGTAAATATTGATTGCCTTACCTTCAGCCATCTGTAGTGCCTGGGTCAACGCCAGAAGCTCGGCTTTCTGAGCTGAAGTCCCTTCCGGAAGGCTACTTGCCCAAATTACCTTCTTTCCGTCTACCACTGCCGCTCCTGCTCTCCTTTTTCCCTCCACCACGAAGCTGCTGCCATCTGTGTACCAATTTGGCACACCCGGCCATGGTTGGTCAGTCAGATCTTTTCTTGTTCCAGCTTCTTCAGCCAACACATCAGCACACCGATGTACAGGGACAGAGTCATCCACCAAGGGGAGGAAGGTGGCAGGATTGAGGATGGCAGGTGGAGCAAAAGTCACTCGATCATTTAACAACAAGCTCTGGTAGTGGGTCATCCGGGCATTAGTCATCCACCGGTCAGGGGGCTGTCGTACAATACTCTCTAGAGCATGGGGCGCGATTACAGTCACATGCTGACCCAGAGTAAGCTTGTCAGCGTCTTTGACAAGCAGGGCTACTGCAGCGATGGCTTTCAGGCAGGAGGGCCAGCCGCTGGCAACTGGGTCGAGCTTTTTAGATAGGTAGGCCACTGGCCGCTTCCAGGGCCCCAGAGTCTGAGTCAAAACCCCGCGGGCTACTCCAGCCCGCTCATCAACATATAGGGTAAAAGGCTTAGTCAGATCTGGCAAAGCCAGAGCGGGGGCTGCAAGCAAGGCTGCCTTTATGCTGTCAAAGGCTTTTTGGTGTTCCTCAGTCCAGGTGAATGGGACTTTCTCTTTAGTAAGTGGATATAGAGGGGCTGCCAGTGTTGCGAACCCTGGTATCCAGAGTCTGCAAAAGCCTGCCGTCCCCAGAAACTCACGTACTTGGCGCGGGGTGGAGGGGGTTGGGATCAGCATCACAGTCTTTTTCCGGGCCTCGGTGAGCCATCGCTTTCCTTCTCGGAGGGTGTATCCTAGGTAGGTTACCTCGGTGCGACATAGCTGAGCTTTCTTGGCCGATACCCGGTACCCCAACTCACCCAATTCATTCAGGAGCTTCTTGGTTCCATCAAGGCACAGTTCCCGAGTTGAGGCTGCAACCAGTAAGTCATCTACATACTGTAAAAGAGAAATCTGAGGGTTCTGTGCCCTAAAAGGCGCAAGGTCACGGTGGAGTGCTTCATCAAAAAGAGTAGGGGAGTTTTTGAATCCCTGGGGCAACCTCGTCCAGGTTAGCTGGCCCGTGTGTCCTCCTTCTGGGTCCCTCCACTCAAAAGCGAACAATGGCTGACTGTTAGGATGTAATCGAAGGCAGAAAAAGGCATCTTTTAAGTCTAGAACAGTGTACCAAGTCCGCTCTGGCGGGAGGGAACTTAGTAGGTTGTAAGGATTTGGAACGGTAGGGTGAATGTCCTGCACCCTCTTGTTGACTTCTCTCAAATCTTGCACTGGTCGGTAATCATTAGTCCCAGGCTTTCGTACTGGCAGGAGAGGAGTGTTCCAAGGGGATTGGCAAGGCACTAGAATTCCTTGCTCTATCAGTCTCTGAATATGTGGCCGGATGCCTTCTTTGGCTTCCCTACTCATAGGGTATTGTCTGACCGAGACGGGGGAGGCATCGGCTTTTAACTCTACCACGACCGGTGGTACTTGCTTAGCTAATCCCATTCCTGCTTGCTCAGCCCAGACTCCAGAAAAAGCAGATAGCCATTCGGGGTCTGGCAATTGCTTGGGACCCTGCTCATGGAGGCGATACTCTTCTTCTAAATTTAGAACCAAACACGCTATAGGGGTCTCTCCCCAGGTGACTTCTGGCCCCCTTGAGGTGAACTGAACTTGAGCCTTTAGTTTGGTTAACAAGTCCCGTCCCAAAAGGGGTGCAGGGCACTCAGGAATCACAAGAAAAGAGTGAGTTACTTGATTTTTCCCTATTTCCAAAACCCTCTTAGTGGTCCAGGGGTAAAATTTACTGCCAGTAGCTCCTATTACCATAGTCTTCTTATTTCCTAATTGTCCTAACGGTTTAGTCAAGACTGAATGTTCTGCTCCCGTGTCTATTAAAAAATTAACAGGAGTCCCCTCCACAGAGAGTGTTACCCTAGGCTCGGGGAGGGGATCCGAACCCCGACTCCCCTAGTCTTCTCCCAAGGTCAACACCTTGGGTCCTCTTGGCTTCTTTTTGGGGCAATCTCTGGCCCAATGTCCTTTCTCTTTACAGTAAGCACACTGGTCTTTTTCAAGTGGAAGTCTCTGTTCTCCTGGAGGTCTTCTTGCCCTGTTGCCCAGGTACCCTGACTGTCCTTTCTCTGACTTTCTTTCACCTACTACTGCGGCCAAAATCCTAGTTAAGTTTCTCTCCTGGCGGCGATCACGCCGATTCTCTCTCTCTCTTCTATCTCTTTCTTCTCCCTCTCTTGTTTCTCTTCCTCTGTCTCTCTCTTGTGATACACTTTCTCAGCTTCCTTTACTAAATCCTGTAAAGTATAATCTTGGAGCCCCTCCAATCTCTGTAACTTTTTCTTGATATCAGGGGCTGACTGACCAATGAAAGCCATAGCCACGGCTGCTTTTTGTCCCTCTGAGGAGGGATCAAACGGTGTATACCTCCTGTAAGCCTCCATTAGTCGTTCTAAGAAAACAGAGGGCGGCTCCACTGGACCCTGAAGAACCTCTCTTACCTTGGCCAAATTGGTGGGTCGCCGTGCGGCCCCTTTGAGCCCCGCCACTAGAGTCCGGCGGTAGACCGTGAGATGCTCCCTACCTTCCGCAGTGTTGTAATCCCAGTTAGGACGGGTCAAGGGGAAGGCTTCATTTATAAGATTGGGGAGATTAGTGGGGGTCCCATCTTGTCCGGGGACATTCTTCCTAGCTTCCAGCAGGATCCTTTCTCTCTCCTCCATGGTGAAGAGAACCTGCAAAAGTTGCTGGCAATCATCCCAAGTGGGCTGGTGGGAAAACATGAGGGACTCGAGAAGCCCAGTCAAGCCCGAGGGATTCTCTGAAAAGGAAGGGTGATTAGTCTTCCAGTTGTACAGATCAGCTGATGAAAAAGGCCAGTACTGCAATGGGGCAAGTTCGTCGGGGCCTGGTGGGGGGCCACCAACATAGGCACGGAGGGGTAAGGTGACAGTGGAATCGGGTCCATGTCCCCCCTCCGGACTACGACCTCTCCGGCTCCGTGTCCCAGCCGCAGGCCCTACCGCTCCGTCTCTCTCAATAGGGGCCTGTGGCGGGGCCTGGGCAGGGGGTGCAGACGGCCGTGGCAGAGGGTAAGGGGACGGCTGCGACTCTGCCCACGGAAGGTCCTCGATCTCGGGGTAGATCTTCGGGGGTGCCGGAGGACCAGCCGAGGGTCGGGCTGGCTTGGGTTTAGTTTCTGCGACTGCCACCGTCATTCCGGAGGGCCCCACGGCCCAAGGCTTAACCCAAGGTGGTGGATTGTGGACCAGGTCCTGCCAGACGATGACATAGGGGACCTGGTCAGGATGTCCTCCTACTTCCTGGAAAACAATGCGCCTGACAGCAAAAATAAGAGGCAGGTTAAAGGCTCCCTCCGGTGGCCAACCTACTCCGAAGGTCGGCCATTCGGAGGAACAAAAAGTCTGCCAAGGTCCCTTCTTAACTTCCACTGACAGATTGTGGGCCCTAGTCCTTACTTCAGTCCAGTGATCAAGAGTCAAAGTCAAAGGGGTCGTCACTGTCTGTCCCATTTCGAGCTCGACAACACACACAATAAAAGCAGACACAAACACAAGAGGAAAGAGAAACCAAAACCGACGTCGACCTTGTGTCGACCAAAGGCACTGAAAAGAGTCAGTCGGCCTGGAATCAGGACACTGACACAGATCGTCAAGGAGAAGGACTATCTCCTGACTTTTCCCACGGGGGTCCACCAAGCGTCCCTGGTCCTCCCCCTGTCCTCCTGGGACGTCTCCCAGGGCGAACGGACGGTGGACACCTGGGTACGTCTACCCTTTATCCACACCACTCTCTCTCCCAGAGCGTAGTCTCACTGAGCGTCCGCAAAAACCGAAACCGCGATCGCACCAGATTTCTAAACAGAATACAGACACAGTACTGTGACAAAAACAGAGAATCTTACCTCGAAGTGGGTCTAGGACCCCTGGGTGGTCGCGCAAATCCCGGACGAGCCCCCAAATGAAAGACCCCCGTAGGGAGACCCTCACTCAAGTCTCGGGACCGCCGCGCACCCAGTAGGACACTGAGACCGGATCTTGTGATCACACGAGGAATTTTATTGAAAGCGAGACAGAACGAGACAGGACAAGAGCTCAGGCCAGCATGCTGGGGTCGAGACTCATGCTCTAGGCAGGAGTAGAGGAGTTTCGACCCCGGCCTGAAGTTTTACAGAGCTTTTAAAGAAAAAAACCACAAACCAGGGGAAGGGAGGGGAAATCATAAAAAATTTTTAACAATTAGATCATAGATCATGTGCTACCTTAGGCAATGCTTCTGGGGCGTTGAGACATTCTACAGAGGTCGTTGGAACATTATGATTGTTCCAGGAAAGGTAAGGTATGTTCCAGGAGTGGCTGAGGCCTGGGGACCAGATGCTTATGACTCAGGTGTTTATGACCTTAACGGGTTGCCAGGAATTTTCCACTCTTCATTTGTATGTAACTCAGGTCTAAGATTCTTTTTTTCTAAACTAATGCACATGGCTATGTACATATACAGATGTGTGCAGTTGGGGTGAACCTTAATATTGTTGGGTTTTTACAAAGACAGTGCAGTAATATTGGCTATTGGTAGCCAATATTAAAATTAAGAGTGTGGTAGCTAAACTTGGTTCTCACTGTGTGGGAAGAAGGAACTTCAGTTGAGGAATTGTTCTATCAGATTGTTCTGTGACTATATCTTTGGGGCATTTTCTTGATTGATACTTGATAGAGGATGGAGCAACACACTGTCAGTGTACAGTCCCCAAGATAGGTGAGGCTGAACTATGAAAGAAAGTTAGCTGAAAATGAGCCTGAGAGCATGCCTGTAAGCACCTTTCATCCATGTTTTCTGCTTCCATTTTCACCTGAGTTCATTCCCTGACTTCCTAGATATGGACTGTAACTAGGAAGGCGAAAAACCCCCTCTTCTCTACAAGTTGACTTTGGACATGGTGTTAAATAACAGCATCAGAACAATTATCAAAGCTGATTTGAATTTTTTATCTATTTTGAGAATATAATATATTTTTCACATTCTTTTCCTTCTCCTAACTCCTCCCTGTTCCTTGCCCCTTCCTGCCATCCAACTTTATGCTCTTTCTATCTCTTAAAAAAATTCACAACCAAATCAAACCAAACAGAACAAAGAACACACACACACACACACACACACACTCCATTTGGATAGTCTTGGGGCCTATCCTGGAGTGTGGTTGGCATACCTAATGTCACTCTGTCAAAGAAAATCAATTTTCCCTTTTCCAGCAGCTATCAGTTGTACATAGTTTCTTGGCTAAGATGTTTTCAAGTATAGGGCTACTTGTGCAGGTCTTGTGCGTGCTGGCACAGTCTCTGAGTTGCTATGTGCATCAGCTCTGTTGTATCCAAAAAATGCTGTTTCCATAAAGTCACCTACCATTTCTGTTTCTTACAATCTTTTTTACTCCCTTTGTTTTACATAGGGATTGATTCATTGCTACAAAGAGACACCATGACCAAGGTAACTCTTCTAAAGGATAACATTTCATTGGGGCTGGCTTTTTAAAAAGACTAACAAACAAACAAACAAAAAAACCAAAAACCAAAAAAAAAAACCTTTTTATTAGATATTTTCTTTATTTACATTTCAAATGTTATCCTCTTTTCTTATTTCTCCACTGAAAACTCCCCTTGCTCACCAACCCACCTGTTGTTGGTCCTCTGAGCCGTCAGCAACAGGAATGACACAGACACCAAGTCGGGTTCACACAGCAACTTTACTTAGAGCTTTTTCTTTTACAGCTCTCTTCCCCAGCAGCTGCTGCTGCTTCTTCTTCTTCTTCTTCTTCTTCTTCTTCTTCTTCTTCTTCTTCTTCTTCTTCTTCTTCTTCTTCTTCTTCTTCTTCTTCTTCTTCTTCTTCTTCTTCTTTGTATAGAATGTTTTATTTTATTTTATTTTATTTTTTTAATATTTTTTTTATGTATTTTCCTCAATTACATTTCCAATGCTATCCCAAAAGTCCCCCATACCCTCCCCCCCACTCCCCTACCCACCCATTCCCACTTTTTGGCCCTGGCATTCCCCTGTACTGGGGCATATAAAGTTCCAGCAGCTTCTTCTTAGGGCAAGGGCTAAACTACTCCTATTCTACTTCTGGCTTCTACCTAGGGCAAGGGCTAAACAAAAATTCACTACTAGCACTGACTCACCTCCTTCTAGCTCCACCCCACTTCATCCAATCAGAATTCACATACGCTCCAGGGAAGTGCTCAGGTCGTTCACAGATAGGCTGACAGGTCTTGATCACAAGGAACTGTCCAGCCTGGCAGGCAGCCCATGCATGCAGCCTCACTGTGCATGCTCAGGCAAGGCAGCAACAAGTGGGTTTCACGGGGCCTGCGGCCGCACCTGCTTCCCGCACCCACCCACTCCTGCTTCCCTGTCCTGGCATTCCCCTACACTGGGGCATTGAGCCTTCACAAGGCCAAAGGCCTCTCCTCTCATTGATGTTCCATAAGCCCATCCTCTGCTAAGCATGCAGCTGAAGACTTGAGTCCCTCCTTGTGTACTCTTTGGTTGGTGGTTTAGTCCCTGGAAGCTCTGGGGATACTGGTTAGTTCATATTATTGTTCTTCCTATGGGGCTACAACTTCCTTCAGCTCCTTGGGTCCTTTCTCTAGCTCTTCCATTGGGGCAGGCTTACAGTTAGAAGTTCAGTCCATTATCATCCTGGCAGGAAGCATGGCAACATCAAGGCAGACATGGAGCTGGAGTAGATAAGGGTTCTACATCTCGATATGAGACAGCAGAAGGAAACTGTCTTCTACAGAAAGCAAGGAGGAGGTTCTCGTCTCACATTGAGAGGAGCTTGAGCACTAGGAGACTTCAATACCCACCTACACAGTGATGTACTTCCTCCAACAAGGCCACACCTATTCCAACCAGGCCACACCTCCTAATAGTGCCACTTCCCATGGGCCAAGCATATCCAAAACACCCCATCCATTTTCATCATAGATAACTGAGCTTTGAGGGGATATATGTGATTAAAGACATCCCATTTAGAAACAAATACTCCAAGGTTCTCATTTTCTGCCTGTCTAGTTGTGAGTCTTTGTATTAATTATCATGTACTGCAAGAAGAAACTTTTCTGTTGAGAGTTGAGCAACGCCAATACTTAATGTTAAGAAAAGTGCAAAGATAGTTTTGATAGAATCAATGTGCATTGTGACTTCTTTTTGTTGGTTACTTTTTGGTTAAAGTCAGCATAGATGCTTAAAAGAGAGAGGAGATAAAAATGAGGTAGTAGAAATACCCTGTGTTTATGATTGCACATAGAGTATAATATATATGATGCCTTTTAAAAAAATGTTCTTTTGGGATATTTTAGACTTTTGAAAGTTTGGAAACGAGTGCAAATAATTCATGTGCATTTTTTAAAACTAATTTTCTTTCACATTAACCAGTTTCCTAATAAAAATATTGGGTCTGAATGAGCTCACTGATATGACATTTATATGTCTTCTATCCCTGGCCTCCACAGCCTCTTTTCTACATTAAGAGTCAATGTAATTATTGACTTTCCTTAGGTTCTGCTAGTCTGGGGAAATCACTTTCTTATTTGTTTTCCATTGCCTTGAAATAATTGATACAAATCCATTTCTTCTGTTGGTAGACAGTACACATTTTAGACATTGTTGTGTCACTGACATTAAACCCAAGAGCACACTTAGTAGTGTGTCGTGCTCTGGACTATGTTTTTACTGAAAACAAACTACTATTGCTAAACATTCAGGTGATTTCTGTTATTTAAATTTTTTAAGTATCAATGAAGGGAATGGTTTTTTTTTTCAAGTTAATTCATACACATTTGCATATAAAATAAATATGTAGGCTACATTACCAGAGGAGGAACCACATGGTCAGAGTATATGTGTATATTCAGGTTGATGGCACTTAAAAATTGCATGGTAATTTGTACACTTTTGACTATGAAATATAATACTCATTTTCTTACGTGCTGATACTTTTAAATCTTTACTAATAAAAGAAAGAAAATTGGTTAGTCATTGTATCACAATTCTTCTCTTGTTTCCAAGCATTTTTGGTGAGCTCTTCATTTCTGAGGTCTTTATCACATCCAGTGATTCCTTTAAATAAGAATGTAAACCCACCTACTGAGTTATGTGACTTGTATCTATTTTCTTCAGTGTTTCATTTGTGTTTTCGGCAATTTTTACATGTCTTAACGATTGTAACTGGTATTAATTTTGTCACAATAACTAGAGAACAGCCTGCCTCTTCCTGTCAAGGATTTCCTGAAAAACGACCTTATAAAGCGCCATGTAGTGATAATGTGAGAGAATTCCCTCCTTTAAATGCTTTGGAGTTTAAAGCTCATTGTTCTGGTAATTTGTGGATATGATATGAGGATGTGTTTTCTAACTTACTTGAACTTTTCTTTTCTTTTCGGCTTTATGTCTGAACAAAGTAGTGACATAGAAATGGGCAATAAACTTTTACTCAGAAAAAAAAAGAGAAGAAGGTTGTTGTTGCTGTTTTACTATTACTGTAAACGTGTATGTGTGCAGGCTTGCATGTGTGCATGTGTGTGCCAGTATGCCTTTGTGTGTGTGTGTGTGTGTGTGTGTGTGTATGTGTGTGTGTGTGTGTATGTATGAATGCCACAGTATGAATGTGGAGATCAGAGTACAACTTCTGGGAGTCAGTACTCTCCTTCCATGTGACCGAGCTCCAGGGATGGAACTCAGGTCCTCAGGCTTGAGCAGCAAGTTTTATTTCCAGTTGAGCCAGTTGAGCCATCTCCCCAGCCCGGTAGCGACTTTTTTATTTTTATTTTTTATTGGATGTTATATTTATTTACATTTCAAATGTTATCCCTTTTCTGTATACCCCATGGAACCCCCTTATCCCATTTCCTCTCTCCCTGCTTCTATGATGGTGTTCCCCCCACACACACACACTCCTGCCTCCCCACCCTTGAATTCCCCTACACTGGGGCATCCAGCCTTCACAGGACCAAGGGCCTCTCCTCCCATTGATGCCTAAAAGGCCATCCTCTGCTATATATGTAGCTGGATCCATGGGTCCCTCCATGTGTACTCTGTGGTTGGTGATTTATTCTCTGGGGAATCTGGTTGGTTGATATTGTTCTTCCTATGGGTTGCAAACCCCTTCAGCTCCTTCAGTCATTTCTCTAACTCCTCCATTGGGGACCCTGTGCTCAGTCCAATGGTTGGCTGTGAGAATATGGCTCTGTATTTGTCAGGCTCTGGCAGAGCCTCTCAGAAGACAACTATAACAAGCTCCCGTCTGTCCCCGTCCAGCAGGACTTAGTTATTCCGTGGGTCGAGAAGGACCAGGGCCTGAAAGAGAAATGAGCAGAGAAAGGGAAGAGAGACCAAGCAAAGAGTTGTCAAGGTCTGTTTAATGAAGGCTAGAAGCCTGATTATAAGCACACAGTGAGAGAAAATAGGGAGGGGTCAAAATAAAATACAAAGAAAGGGATGGGCATCTGGGGCGAATGCTGATTACAGGCTTTTCATAGCTTATCTTGGAATGTTGGCCCTGAAACAGTCCCGGGCACCAAACGGAGACATACAGGAGGAGGTAAAGCTGCCTTAATCTAAGCAGTTCTAGGCGCCAAGAGAAGGAGGGAGTGAAGCTGGCAGTCTCAGGTGCCAGGTGGAGGCAATGAAGGAGGGGGTGACATAATTCCCTTCAAAGGGTTAGCTGGATCTTTAGGGTGAGAGTAACTGCGGGACTTAGTTTCCCACAGTTTGGTCTCTCACACCCATCAGCAAGTACTTCTTGGCATCTACAATTGTGTCTGGGTTTGGTGTCTGTAAATGGGATGGAGCCACAGGTGAGGCACTCTTGGGTGGCCTTTCCTTTAGTCTCTGCTCTACACCTTTTCTCCATATTTCCTCCTGTGAGTATTTGTTCCCCCTTCTAAGAAGCACTGGAGCATCCACACTTTGGTCTTCCTACTTCTTGAGCTTCATATGGTCTGTGAACTGTATCTTGGGTATTTTGAGCTTTTGGGCTAATAGTCCAATTAACAGTGACTACATACCATGTGTGTTCTTTTTGGAGTGGGTTACCTCACTCAGGATACTGTCACAGTCATATCCACATCATGACCCATCTATTTATTTACCATTATTTTAATTGATTCTTGTCTGAAGCTTCAACCTGTGCTATAGAGTGAAGTTTGTGTGTGTATGTGTGTGTGTGTATGTGTGTGTGTGTGTGTGTGTGTGTGTGTGTATGTGTGTGTGTGTTTGTGTGTATGTGTGTGTATGTGTATGTGTGTGTATGTGTGTGTGTGTATGTGTGTGTGTATGTGTGTGTGTATGTGTGTGTGTATGTGTGTGTGTGTATGTGTGTGTGTGTGTATGTGTGTGTGTATGTGTGTGTGTGTATGTGTGTGTGTGTGTATGTGTGTGTGTGTATTCTTATATTCAGATGCTTCTTACATACACATGCACGGAGTTTTCCCTCCATCTTTAAATGTATAACTATTTCTCACTTTTAGTTACATCTAAAAGTATAGAAATAGAGAGGAAGCACCTAGCCTCACAGAGTATTGAAGTGCAAGTGTGCGGGGTGGGGGGTGATTGATGCCCAGGAGGGCCCATCTGCTTAGAGAAGAAGGGGTGGGGGATGGGGGAAGGATTGTGGGAGGAGGTTACTGAGGGAGCAGTGTGCAGTATGTAAAGTGAATAAGTAAAAAATATATATAATTAAATGAAAAACTAAAAGTAGTGCTAACATCAAATAACTATTAAATGCCTATATATTGTCAAAAATTTCAGAAATCACAAACTTAAAAAAATACTTATTTCCTATGAATTAACAGCTTCTGATGGCCAATCTTCTACTGCTGCTGCTACTACTAGTACTACTAATCTTCTTCCTCCCCCTCTTCTCCTCTTCCTCATCTGCCTTCCTCTCCTCCTTACCCCCACCACTACTAATTCTCCTCCTCCTTCTCCTCCCCTCCCTCCTCCTCCTCCTCCTCCTCCTCCTCCTCCTCCTCCTCCTCCTCCTCCTCCTCCTCCTCCTCCTCCTCCTCCTCCTCCTTCTTCTTCTTCTTCTTCTTCTTCTTCTTCTTCTTCTTCTTCTTCTTCTTCTTCCTGGAACATCCATTTTAAAAACTCCTGGATGGATGGTGATACTCACATATATAAAATAAATTTTACTTAGAAAATGTTGAGCCAGCCAGAGGACAGAGGTCCACCCTGCAGGGAGTGCCATCTTGGCTCCAGGACTCCGCCGAACTTAGTCTGCACAGGTGAGAGTGAGGACCACAAAGGCAGACAGCTTCTGGGACAGGCGGGAGCCACAGAGCCGCTGAGGCAGCACCCTTTTGGGGCCGCAGACATCCGGCACCCTCCCAGCTGGAAGACAGTGGTCTGCCCTGCACAGGAGCCCTCTGCCTCAGGAGCAGGGAGCACATCTTGGATCCAGGACACCACCGAACTTAGGAACTTAGTCTGCACAGCTGAGAGTGTGCACCACAGAAGCTAACAGCTTCTGTGACCTGCCAAAGCAACACAGCATCTGGGAAAGGACCTGTTTTCAGCCTTCTTCTTCGGCCAGGAGGAGGTCAAAATGCCAGATATCTGTACACCTTCCCTTTAAGAGGAAAGCTTGTCAGCAGGGAGTGCTCTAACGACTGAAACTCAGAGGAGAGAGCCTGTCTCCCAGGTCTGCTGACAGACGGTACTCAGAAACACCAGAAGAACAACCTCTGAACAGAGACAACTATAACAACTCCAGAGATTACCAGATGGTGAGAGGTAAACGTAAGAATCTTACTAACAGAAACCAAGACCACTCACCATCATCAGGACCCAGCACTCCCACTTCGCCCAGTCCAGGGCACCCCAACACACCTGAAAATCTAGACCTGGATTTAAAAGCATATCTCATGATGATGGTAGAGGACATCAAGAAGGACTTTAAAGAACTACAGAAGAACATGGCTAAAGAGTTACAAGTCCTTAAAGAAAAACAGGAAAACACAACCAAACAGGTAGAAGTCCTCAAAGAAAAACAGGAAAACACATCCAAACAGGTGATGGAAATGAACAAAACTATACTAGACCTAAAAAGGGAAGTAGACACAATAAAGAAAACCCAAAATGAGGCAACAGTGGAGATAGAAACACTAGGAAAGAAATCTGGAAACATAGATGCGAGCATCAGCAACAGAATACAAGAGATGGAAGAGAGAATCTCAGGTGCAGAAGATTCCATAGAGAACATCGGCACAACAATCAAGGAAAATGGAAAATGCAAAAAGATCCTAACTCAAAACATCCAGGAAATACAGGACACAATGAGAAGACCAAACCTACGGATAATAGGAGTGGATGAGAATGAAGATTTTCAACTCAAAGGACCAGCAAACATCTTCAACAAAATTATAGAAGAAAACTTCCCAAATCTAAAGAAAGAGATGCCCATGAACATACAAGAAGCCTACAGAACTCCAAATAGACTGGACCAGAAAAGAAATACCTCCAGACACATAATAATCAGAACAACAAATGCACTAAATAAAGATAGAATACTAAAAGCAGTAAGAGAAAAAGGCCAAGTAACATATAAAGGCAAGCCTATCAGAATTACACCAGATTTTTCACCAGAGACTATGAAAGCCAGAAGATCCTGGACAGATGTTATACAGACACTAAAAGAACACAAACTCCAGCCCAGGCTACTATACCCAGCCAAACTCTCAATTAACATAGATGGAGAAACCAAAGTATTCCACGACAAAACCAAATTCACACATTATCTCTCCACGAATCCAGCCCTTCAAAGGATAATAACAGAAAAAAACCAATACAAGGACAGGAACCACGCCCTAGAAACAACAAGAAGGTAATCCCTCAACAAACCTAAAAGAAGACAGCCACAAGAACAGAATGCCAACTTTAACAACAAAAATAACAGGAAGGAACAATTACTTTTCCTTAATATCTCTTAATATCAATGGACTCAACTCCCCGATAAAAAGACATAGACTAACAAACTGGCTACACAAACAAGAACCAACATTTTGCTGCTTACAGGAAACTCATCTCAGAGAAAAAGATGGACACTACCTCAGAATGAAAGGCTGGAAAACAATTTTCCAAGCAAATGGTATGAAGAAACAAGCTGGAGTAGCCATTCTAATATCTGATAAGATTGACTTCCAACCCAAAGTCATCAAAAAAGACAGGGAGGGGCACTTCATACTCATCAAAGGTAAACATCTTCCAACAGGAACTATTAATCCTGAATATCTATGCTCCAAATACAAAGGCAGCCTCATTCATTAAATAAACTTTAGTAAATCTCAAAGCACACATTGCACCTCATACAATAATAGTGGGAGACTTCAACACACCACTTTCACCAATGGACAGATCATGGAAACAGAAACTAAACAGGGACACAGTGAAACTAACAGAAGTTATGGATCAAATGGATCTGGCAGATATCTACAGAACATTTTACCCTAAAACAAAAGGATATACCTTCTTCTCAGCACCTCATGGTACCTTCTCCAAAATTGACCATGTAATTGGTCACAAAACAGGCCTCAACAGATACAAAAATATTGAAGTTGTCCCATGCATCCTATCAGATCACCATGGACTAAGGCTGATCTTCAATAACAAAATAAATAATAGAAAGCCAACATTCACGTGGAAACTGAACAACACTCTTCTCAATGATACCTTGGTCAAGGAAGGAATAAAGAAAGAAATTAAGGACTTTTTAGAGTTCAATGAAAATGAAGCCACAACATACCCAAACTTATGGGACGCAATGAAAGCATTTCTAAGAGGAAAACTCATAGCTCTGAGTGCCTCCAAAAAGAAACTAGAAAGAGCACACATTAGCAGCTTGACAACACACCTAAAAGCACTAGAACAAAAGGAAGCAAATTCACCCAAGAGGAGTAGATGGCAGGAAATAATCAAACTCAGGGGCGAAATCAATCAAGTGGAAACAAGAAGAACTATTCAAAGAATCAACCAATCAAGGAGCTGGTTCTTTGAGAAAATCAACAAGATAGATAAACCCTTAGCCAGACTCACTAGAGGGCACAGGGAAAGCATTCTAATTAACAAAATCAGAAATGAAAAAGGAGACATAACAACAGATCCTGAAGACATCCAAAACACCATCTGATCCTTCTACCAAAGGCTATACTCAACAAAACTTGAGAACCTGGATGAAATGGAGAAGTTCCTAGACAGATACCAGGTACCAAAGTTGAACCAAGATCAGGTTAATGATCTAAATAGCCCTATATCCCCCAAAGAAATAGAAGCAGTCATTAATAGTCTCCCAACCAAAAAAAGCCCAGGACCAGATGGGTTTAGTGCAGAGTTCTATCAGACCTTCAAAGAAAATCTAATTCCAGTTCTTCACAAACTATTCCACAAAATAGAAACAGAAGGTACTCTACCCAACTCATTCTATGAAGCCACAATTACTCTGATACCTAAACCACAAAAAGACCCAACAAAGATAGAAAACTTCAGACCAATATCCCTTATGAATATTGATGCAAAAATCCTCAATAAAGTTCTTGCTAACCGAATCCAAGAACACATCAAAACAATCATCCATCCTGACAAGTAGGTTTCATCCCAGGGATGCAGGGATGGTTCAATATACGGAAATCCATCAACGTAATCCAGTATATAAACAAACTCAAAGACAAAAACCACATGGTCATCTCCTTAGATGCGGAAAAAGCATTTGACAAGATCCAACACCCATTCATGATAAAAGTCTTGGAAAGATCAGGAATTCAAGGCCCATACCTAAACATGATAAAAGCAATCTACAGCAAACCAGTAGCCAACATCAAAGTAAATGGTGAGAAGCTTGAAGCAATCCCTCTAAAATCAGGGACTAGACAAGGCTGTCCACTTTCTCCATACCTATTCAACATAGTACTTGAAGTCCTAGCCAGAGCAATTCGACAACAAAAGGAGATCAAAGGGATACAAATTGGAAAAGATGAAGTCAAAATATCACTTTTTGCAGATGATATGATTGTATATATAAGTGACCCTAAAAATTCCACCAGAGAACTCCTAAACCTGATAAATAGCTTCGGTGAAGTAGCTGGATATAAAATTAACTCAAACAAATCAATGGCCTTTCTCTACACAAAGAATAAACAGGCTGAGAAAGAAATTAGGGAAACAACACCCTTCTCAATAGTCACAAATAATATAAAATATCTTGGCGTGACTCTAACTAAGGAAGTGAAAGATCTGTATAAAAAAAATTCAAGTCTCTGAAGAAAGAAATTCTAGAAGATCTCAGAAGATGGAAAGATCTCCCATGCTCATGGATTGGCAGGATCAACATTTTAAAAATGGCTATCTTGCCAAAAGCAATCTACAGATTCAATGCAATCCCCATCAAAATTCCAAATCAATTCTTCAACGAATTAGAAAGTGCAATCTGCAAATTCATCTGGAATAACAAATAACCTAGGATAGCAAAAACTCTTCTCAAGATTAAAAGAACCTCTGGTGGAATCACCATGCCAGACCTAAAGCTTTTCTACAGAGCAATTGTGATAAAAACTGTGTGGTACTGGTATAGTGACAGACAAATAGACCAATGGAATAGAATTGAAGACCCAGAAATGAACCCACACACCTACGGTCACTTGATCTTCGACAAAGGAGCTAAAACCATCCAGTGGAAGAAAAATAGCATTTTCAACAAATGGTGCTGGCACAACTGGTTGTTATCATGTAGAAGAATGAGAATCGATCCATTCCTATCTCCTTGTACTAAGGTAAAGTCTAAGTGGATCAAGGAACTTCACATAAAACCAGAGACACTGAAACTTATAGAGGAGAAATTGGGGGAAAGCCTTGAAGATATGGGCACAGGCGAAAAATTCTTGAATAGAACAGCAATGGCTTGTCCTGTAAGATCAAGAATTGACAAGTGGGACCTCATGAAACTGCAAATCTTCTGCAAGGCAAAAGACACCATCAATAAGACAAAAAAACCACCAACAGATTGGGAAAGGATCTTCACCTATCCTAAATCAGATAAGGGACTAATATCCAATATATATAAGGAACTCAAGAAGGTGGACTCCAGAAAGTCAAATAACCCCATTAAAAAATGGGGCTCAGAACTGAACAAAGAATTCTCACCTGAAGAATACCGAATTGCAGAGAAGCACCTGAAAAAATGTTCAACATCCTTAATCATCAGGGAAATGCAAATCAAAACAACCCTGAGATTCCACCTCACACCAGTCAGAATGGCTAAGATCAAAAATTCAGGTGACAGCAGATGCTGGCGAGGATGTGGAGAAAGAGGAACACTCCTCCATTGTTGGTGGGATTGCAAGCTTGTACAAGCACTCTGGAAATCAGTCTGGCGGTTCCTCAGAAAATTGGACATAGTACTACCGGAGGATCCAGCAATACCTCTCCTGGGCATATATCCAGAAGATGTCCCAACCGGTACGAAGGACACATGCTCCACTATGTTCATAGCAGCCCTATTTATAATAGCCAGAAGCTGGAAAGAACCCAGATGTCCCTCAACAGAGGAATGGATACAGAAATTATGGTACATTTACCCAATGGAGTACTACTCAGTTATTAAAAGAATGAATTTATGAAATTCCTAGCCAAATGGATGGACCTGGAGGGCATCATCTTGAGTGAGGTAACACAATCACAAAGGAACTCACACAATATGTATTCACTGATATGTGGATATTAGCCCAAAACTTAGGATACCCACGATATAAGATACAATTTGCTAAACGCATGAAACTCAAGAAGAATGAAGACCAAAATGTGGACACTGTGCCCCTTCTTAGAATTGGGAACAAAACACCCATGGAAGGAGTTACAGAGATAAAGTTTGGAGCTGTGATGAAAGGATGGACCATCTAGAGACTGCCGTATCCAGGGATCCATCCCATAATCAGCTTCTAAACGTGGACACCATTGCATACACTAGCAAGATTTTGCTGAAAGGACCCAAATATAGCTGTCTCTTGTGAGACTATGCAGGGGCCTAGCAAACACAGGAGTGGATGCTCACAGTCAGCTATTGGATGTATCACAGGGCTCCCAATGGAGAAGCTAGAGAAAGTACCCAAGGAGCTAAAGGGATCTGCAACCCTATAGTTGGAACAACATGATGAACTAACCAGTACCCCGGAGCTCTTGTCTCTAGCTGCATATGTATGGAAAGATGGCCTAGTCGGCCATCACTGGAAAGAGAGGCCCATTGGACTTGCAAACTTTATATGCCCCAATATAGGGGAATGCCAGTGCCAAAAGAATGGGAATGGGTGGGTAGGGAAGTGGGGGGCGCTATGGGGGACTTTTGGGGTAGCACTGGAAATGTAATTGAGGAAAATATGTAATAAAAAATATTAAAAATTAAAAAAAAAGTCTTCAAGAAAATACCCACAAACTAAATCCAAAAACACATGAACAAAAAAAAAAATAGAAAGAAAAGAAAATGTTGAAGCAGCACCTTTGTCATGTACATGTCTTTTGCTTGTGATCTCATAGCATCCCTGCTTGTACCTGAGTCCATTTGTTTTTGACACTAGGTGCCAGATGTTAGTGTGCTGGGATTCTGAATTCAGACCAGGATGTATTTGGCTACTGAAAGGAGAGATCAGTTATGGCTTGTTGACTCTTGGAGGAGGTCCATTATGATCAAAATTGGATGATGCCTACATGACAGGAGGCTGTTCCAGATCCCTTTCATTAGCAGACTTTGTCATCTGTATCACAGCTGGAGCCATTAGACTGATCCTGCCATCCAGTTCTAGGCACAAGCACACATTCAGAGGAGCAAATTGAAAGTTTAGTCAACAATTTGAGTCTAATGTTGAATCTATAGTTCTTATCCTTGAAAATAACCTTGTCTGAAGTAGTTTTAATGCATATGAAGACAAAGACTTCAATTTATTCAAGCTATATAAAATTCTGAAAGATTGTGTCATACTTCCAACAGTTAGAATTATAATTTCCCAAGGTCTTTGTTCAATAAATATGAGTAACTCATAAGCAGCAATAAAACCATAAATAGAATCACTTTAAAAGTGAAATAGAACGTTTGTTTTAAGGTTTTTGCATAAGTATAATGCTTGACTGTTGGGTTCTCTGTATTCATCTGGCATTACTGTTACTATAATATAGAATACTATGCAGCTATATAAGAAAATTTATTTCTGGTAATTTTTAATGTTATTGTTACTTGGAGACGATATTGCGTGAAATAAAGAAAATAAAAACCAGGAGAAATATTGCATGGTCCCATTTATAGATAAAATCTAAAATTGTTTAATAAAATAGGCTAGAATGTTGACTCCCAGAAGCATGAAAAGGTGTTGGTATAAGCACGATTTTAAAACACATATTAGTACATACCTTCCTATACAGATCTTTTATTAGAGGTTATGTCTCAGAAGTCTAAGGGAAAACTGTAAAGATTAACTTGCTCACAATGTAAAGACAGATGTGTATTTTGCTAATCTGAGTACACATAATTTATAAAATCAAATAATATTCCTGGCTTAGGATGAAGATCTGACTATATAGTTCAATAAAATATGCCTGTGGGTGTCCCATGTTGTATTGACTCATATATGTTTTCCTACTAAAATATTTAGAAACTCTCTCCACTTGTGTACCTTGTGTAATTTTCTGACGTTCCTATCTTTACGCAGTTTTCCTCATAGACTGAGTGGTTTTCTCTAGGATGTCCAAGGAAGTGAAATGTTTAATGCTGTTGATTAATTTTATAAGCAAATATAATTTGTTTAGAAATGTACCAGAAAATTACTCCTGAATGCATTTTGTTTTGTTTTGCTTTGCTTTGCTTTGCTTTGCTTTGCTTTGCTTTGCTTTGCTTTGCTTTGCTTTGCTTTGCTTTGTTTTGTTTTGTTTTGTTTTGTTTTGTTTTGTTTTGTTTTTTGAGACAGGGTTTCTCTGTGTAGCCCTGGCTGTCCTGGAACTCACTTTGTAGACCAGGCTGGCCTCGAACTCAGAAATCTGCCTGCCTCTGCCTCCCAAGTGCTGGGATTAAAGGCATGTGCCACCACCGCCCGGCCTGAATGCATTTTTAAGTAAACAATATCTCTGTTCTATTATGGAATTTTACCTTTATAAACAGAAGGTTCCCAAGGCGATAGACAGCTGTTTGTATAGGATCACAATTAATGTCTCCCCATTAAAGAGGATATTTAATTTTTAAATATATATTTTTTGCATATTTGGTAAAAAATTAGTACAAGGAGTCATCTTACTTTCTAATGTTAAACTAGCGCCACTAAAATATATTAGACATAGACTAGATAATTTACAACACCCAGAAATTCATATAGAAAACTGTCTGGCTCTATTAAAGTGCATTTCCACATTAACTTGCATCATATGGAACATTTTTAAAAATACAGATTCTAACTTA
>NW_028227259.1:51705216-52095216 GCF_978045245.1 Mus caroli | reverse complement strand
ATTGTGCATTAAGAACTGTGTATCTAGGTACAAATCCATTATAACTGCATCCTAGGCATTCAACCTGTATTTCTTCTAGGATGTGACCTAGGACATTTGGTGGTGGCGGCGGCTTCTTCTTCTTCTTCTTCTTCTTCTTCTTCTTCTTCTTCTTCTTCTTCTTCTTCTTCTTCTTCTTCTTCTTCTTCTTCTCCTCCTCCTCCTCCTCCTCCTCCTCCTCCTCCTCCTCCTCCTCCTCCTCCTCCTCCTCCTCTTCCTTTTTAAAATCCAAATTGAGGCTTTGCAGTCATGAAGCTGACTCCCCAACTCTTGGCTAGTCAATGTCCTTCTTTTTCTATTATCTTTCTCATTTCAAATATTTCACAACAGTGAACTCACACAATATTTGTTGCTTTCTATATTATTTCCTTTATCATAGTGTTCTCAAGGTTCACATGCCAGATATAGCACATACCAAAATTTCATTCTCTTTCATGACTAATAGCCACTGTCTGTATGTCACACATCATGCTGTCCATTATGCAGCTATTAAGAAACACGATGTAGTGAGAACTGGCACACAAACACCCTTTATACTCTATTTTATAGTTCCTGTGGGTATATAAGTAAGGCAGTAATTGATGGATTGTCTTATGAGTCTATGTTTAGCTTTGTGAGGAGCTTCTAAGCTTCTGCAAAAGCTGCACCATATAACCATGGGAGAGGGCAACATCCCTTCTCTACCCCAGTGGCCTTTTGCCATGTGCTTTGTGGAAATAAGTGAAATTCCTGAATTTTAGTAGCCCCATTTTGAAGTCTGTTACTCAGTAGATCATAAATTCAGTGCACAAAGAATTTTCAGGCTTAGCAGTGGCTTAGCCAGTGAAAGTGCTTGCCACTGAGCCTGGCAATCTGAGTTTGATCTCTGAGACCCAATTGGTAGAAGAGAACATATTTCTGCAAGTTGTCCTCAGAACTCTGTACGTATATTGTGTGATAAGCCTACATGCACACATAAAATGAATAAGAATTAAAATATAATATAAAGAATACTCAGGAACAATACTACTTGAATCTGTCATTTATTTTTACCTACAGACAAGTTGATATCATTATTCAAAGCAAAAATAACTTTAAAATTGCATTTATGAATAAAATCACTTCACTTTTTTTTTTATACTTACTTGTTCATTTACAATGGTTATTTTCTGTCTACTGTGTGGTAGGTCCTAGGGTGATAGAAAAGCAATGAATATAAAGAATCAGAACATATTTTATGGAAAGTCAGACAAATTTAGGTGCAGATAAGCATTAGTAAAAACAGCAATGCAATATAGTCATAATTCTGCAATTAACCGTTGTGGATAGGCTAATCTTTAAGACCTCTCTGCAGTGACTTGTGACTTGAAACTTGAAAGATTAAAAGGAAGTATATATGTGGAGGAAAGGAAGGGTGGGGTATTTGAGACAGGCGTAGCTTACCTCATAGAAAGGAAGGTAGGGATGATTCCAGTGTGTTTCATGGATGTGCAGAGGAGCAGCTGAAGTACTCCTAGTTGAGATATAACAGTCGTAAGAAGACCTGGGGAGATATACCACATCACTGCAGACCTGTAGCAGGATGGAATTCCCTCTAAGGACAGGAAGAGTTAAAGTGGCAAAAAGTGCTGATGCTTCGAGAGGATGCTTGTCCTCGTGCTGATCCTATTGCTTCTGCAGTCTGGACAAGTCAGGCCCATTGTAATCATAGTGACAAAAGAGACTTTCATGGAACCTAAGGTGGTAAAAGCACTTCCCATCAAACCTCAATATCCGGAACCTACAGTTGAAAGAAAGATTCAACTCTGGATATATGTCCTTTGACTCACACCTGCATGAACTGGCATGCCTGCACTCATATGTGTCACCATCATCATCACCTCCACCACCACCACCACCACCGTTATCATCAAAGTGTTCACACTATTAGAGACATTGCATCAGAAGATACAAACTTATAACACTAAGACTCTAGAAATAATATAACTGAAAACATTTTCTAATTAATTTAAAATTGGGATATAAGGTTTCTAGCTACCTGGTTATAAATATAAGGGTAGGATAGAAGCGATCCTGTGCTAACAGAGTTAGAGATTGCAGTCATAGGGGAGGGAAGGAAAGGAAAGAAAGTGCATGAAGGAAAAAGACGAGGAGGGCAGAATAAAGGAAAGACAGGGAAGAGAAAGGGAAGAGGCTCCACCTTTTCTGAAAATTGAGACCAACTTCCTGTTCTGCATGGAACACAGCATGCATGCCCTTAATTATCACCTGCAGTTTTCCCTAAACCAATTTAATAGGCTTTTTTTTTTTTTTAAAATGGGAACAAAGCCAAATAGAGGGCTCAATGGGCATAGAATAGAATTGGGGTAAATTTATTTGGTACATTTTTATGTATAATATTATGAGCAGATATATTTAGAATGGAGCATCATATGGTAATCCTATATTTAGAATGATGCTGCCTTCAGCTTAAGTGTGTGAATTCTCCTTTCTGAGAAAATGAGTTAGAACAAGGGACAGAAAGGGGGATGACAGATAAGATTTTCTCATCAGCATGCCCTTAAATGCCCATGAACGCTCACGTTCAGTAGAAACTGGAATGAAATCATCCATCCTGTGCTGTACTGATGATTCCAAATTTCCAATCAGTGTTCAGTCTCTTGCTCTGTGTTCTCACACTGGGGACTTCTGAGGACACTTTCAGTTCCTGAAAGTTTTTGGTATGCTTTTCCTTAGTTGTGCTCTCTATTGCTGTGAAAAGATACCATGGCTGAATGCTACTTGAAGAGCAAAGAGTTTATTTCATTTATACCTTACAGTCCATCATGTTGGAAGTAATGGTAGGAACTCAAGGCAGGAACCAGAGCATGTGCATGCCTGGACTTCTCAGCATACATCACATACATACACACATACAAATGCACACACACACACACACACACACACACACACGCTGAATAAAGAAATAAATAATAACTCCTTTCATGATTATTTTGTTCCCCATTCCAAGGAGGAACGAAGTATCCACACTTTTGTCTTCCTTATTCTTCAGTTTTATGAGTTTTGCAAATTGTATCTTGGGTATTCTAAGTTTCTGGGATAATATCCACTTATCAGTGGGTGCATATCATGTGTGTTCTTTTGTGATTGTGTTACCTCACACAGGATAATATCCTCTAGATCCATCCATTTGCCTAAGAATTTCACCAATTCATTGTTTTTAATAGCTGAGTAGTACTCCATTGTGTAAATGTACTACATTTTCTGTATCCATTCCTCTGTTGAGGGACATCCGGCTTCTTTCCAGCTTCTGGCTATTATAAATAAGGCTGCTATGAACATAATAAGATCACAGAAATGATCTACACATATACATGATTCTTATCATATATAGCAAATAAACTGTAAACACCACCATTGGGCTGCTATTACATTAAATATTATAATTTACAAACATATCACAGCATGGTGAATTTATAAATAAATGTATTCATAAGCTTATAAATACATTTATAAATGTACATTAGACAGTTAACAAATATAGATAACTAACATTAAAAATCTTTGAAATGCCTTTCTAAAACTTATTACAATGAAAACTTTCTGATACCTGTACATGTACCTATATAAAAAGTGCTTCAATGTAGTTATCTATCAGCAAAATGTTGCTTCTCCCAGACACCATAGGATATCTTATAATATAAAGCCCAATGATAGGTATGCATTAACTTTTCTTGATCAATGGGGTCTCATAACACTGAAATTTGTTGCTGTCTAAGTTACTTATTTAATGTAGTGATAAAACAACATGGCAAAGACAGCTTATAAAAGACAGCATTTAATTTGTCCTACAGTTTCTAATGGTTAGAGTCCACAATGATGGGACAAATGGATGATGGCAGGAACTGCTGAGAGCACACATATATATCAGCAGACAGGAGGAAGGAAAGGAAAGGAAAAAGGAGGGAAGAAGGGAAATTGAGCATGGCAGAATCTTTTGCAATCTCAACCACACGTCCTTGAACAAGGCCATACCTTTCAATCCTTCCCAAACAATTCTATTAACTGGAGACCAAGTATTCAAATATATAAATATATTAGTGCCATTCTCATTCAAACCACTACAGTTACCCTCCAGGACTTGGTGATAGCCATACATCCCTATTTTACTAGAATTTCCCAGATATAAGCATTATACTATTCTCTGGATTTGGAAAGGAACACACTGGGTTGTTTTATGGTGCAACAGTTGCTCATGGCTGTGTGTGTCCCTTCACACTCCCAGGCAGCCTTTGCAACATGATTTCATTGCTATTGGATTTTGTGGGCAGTTTGCATTTTAGTGCAAGGCCCACGAAGCAGTATTCCTGCATCTGTCCATTTGGAAGGCCCTCATTAGCAGACTCCATGCGGTCAAGCTGGCAAGGAGAGGCTGCTGGCTCTCCAAGCATTGTGAGTGGATAGTTGGATGTAGGGTCCAAATTTGAAAATTGGCTCACATCTCTTTGTGATGGGTCATTTTGTAAATGGCTCAAAATGAAGCAGAGAGGAGAGAAATTGGAGGTTCTGTCTTCTTCTGTCTTCTGCCCTGCTCTTCAAGCAAAATATAAGGGAAACTTGCTTTCCAGTTGCTTATGTTGTGCTTCCTGGAAGCAGAGCTTCACCAAAAATGGGCTGTGTGAGGCTGTTACTTTGTTCGTTATTGTCCAGGTCACATCTCCTTAGTGGCCTCCTCTCATGTTTCTAAATGTGCTCACTATATTTCAGAGAATACCATGAGCCCTACAACATAGCACAGCTATGCTGCTCAGTGTCTATCCCAGTATAGAGTGAGAGAAAAGCAGACAGTTTATGTAAGGTAGAAGGCTCAGGCTCTGTGAGGTTCAGAATGCATGTTTCCTACAAATATATGACGATGCTTTGTAGTTTTAGAAAAGAATCTCTTATATCACCAGGTTTCTGTTCTATCTGCATCTGAAGATGCTTTGTCATACATTGTGACTAATATGCAAATTTGTTTCTTCCAAAACAGGACAGCTCCCTTTGGAGAAGCAGAAGAGTGTGTGTGCTGCTATTTTGTATTCTGGGGTGCTTCTTATTACTCCAGTGTAGAACAAGCATATGATAAACATTATCAACAAAGTATTCAAGGGATGGCTTGTTCATGATGGCATGATCTCTCTCTCTCTCTCTCTCTCTCTCTCTCTCTCTCTCTCTCTCTCTCTCTCTCTCTCTCTCTCTCTTCCTCCTCCTCTCTCACCTTCTATCTTTCCCTTCCCCCCTCACTTTTTTCTCTCCACAAAATTAGACACTGTACCACATTTCTCTCCACCTGACTTCCCCATCCATCACTGTTGGCATGTTACTAGGTTTCTCCACCCCCACCCCCTATGTGTTCCAAACAATACTCACCTTCATATGTATTACTAATTTAAAAGGCCTATAGTAAAACTTCAGTGGCATCTTTGTCAACTTCTGGTTCTTATTTTGAATATCACATCCTTTTACATTGGTATGATCATTTCTTTTCCTGTAGATTTGCCTGTTTTCTTTGCCCTATTCCAAGAGACTGTAACTGTGGAATTAATTCCCTGTGGATTACAGATGTTAGAATCGCAGCATAAGGCATCAAAGAGTCCATCTCTTTTTCTGTTACCTATTAACTCCTTCAGAAATGTTTTCTATCTTGCTGAAATCAGAGCCATTTACACATTGTCTTTACGTTTTATGTTTTACTGATGAATCTCTTCACCCCACTGTGTGCTGAAGAAGGGACAGCCTCCATCTGTCGCCCCAGGGAGCTGATGCGTCCCAAGTTGTCTGATAGTTATAAACTTCCAGGTAGTGCTTTAGTCCACATGGTGTCTTGTGACAGATCAATAGCCCTTTTATATCCAGAAAATATGATAAATATGAGAGCTCTGTCTCCAGAAACAAAATTTCCTTTGGTACCATAAGCTAAGGAGCTTGTACAAATTCTGATGTAGCAACCACTTCTCACTCAGAGACACTTGATTCACATTGGTAACTTGCTCTCTCATTCACTAAGAACCAAGCCTTCAGATTATCTTCTGGGAAGTGAAAGACAATGCAAAAAGTACTTTCATTTTAGGTATACTATTCATTTTATACTTGTAGATATAGTCACTGCACCACGTGAAAGAGAACAAAATGTTAGAATGTCCTATTTTTAAATAAAAAAAATAATATAGAAGCTCCTGGTACTGTTTATAAAATTTAGGACAATCTCTCCCTGATTTTTAAGATATTCAAATAGCATTATGGTGATGTGACCTGCATGAAAGAATTCTATTTATCAGCTGGCACTGGGCATCTTAAATCAGTTAAGTACCGTGCTCTGTGGAGCCTGGATATGGTTAGTGAGACACAGTGATGAAAGGAACATAATTGAATGATAAATACTATAATGTAGTAAAGGGAACATTATTGTTGCCAATAATGTTTTTTTATTATAGAGAAGTTGCTTCTCTCAGAAATCATTTGTCTATGTAATACTATGCAAGGTTTTGCAAACATCTTTGTTTTGAACTTTTAGCTCCTAATCTTGATTCATTTTATTTCTCTCAGACAACCACATCTGATAGCCTCCGCTTTAGACTAAGCTTGTCATAAAAAGCTACCCTGTCAGGGATCTTGACCTGCATTGCTTTGAAACTTCGATTTTCTTTTGAATTATTAAAGGACATATTTCTTCAGAGGAATCAGAAAACACCTAAAGTAATGTTTATCATTATATTTCCTGCTTTTTAAATTTATTTATTTTATGTGTGTGAGTGTTCTAGCTGCACATACACCTGCTTGCTAGAAGAGGGCATCAGATCCCACTACAGATGGTTGTGAGCCACCTTGTGGTTGCTGGGAATTGATCTCAGGACCTCTGGAAGAACAGTTAATGATCTTAACCACTGAGCCATCTCTCCAGCCCCTATCATTGTACTTCCTAAAACCAGCAATCAGTTTGTATATATTAGAATACAAATCTACAACCACCTTTTCTACTTAAGAGAACTGACTTATTTAAAGATATCTAAATATAAGTGAAAATCTGAAATTAAAAATTTATATTGTAAACAATTGGGGTTTTATTTGTTTATTTTCTCTTTCTTTTATTGAAAATAAATGTTTTTTCATAGGAATTTTATTTTAACACAAAAGCAGAGAGCACATTAATAAAGTACAATTAACACTAAAGTGGACTTTTGTTTTTCCTTAAGAATATGTCCAAGTTAAAGAACCATTAAAGCAGTATTAAAATGCAATATTATATTCCATTACAATGTATAATCCCCACCCCAATTAATATGTACTTAATTCAGGATCAATATGTCATACTCTTATGACAGGAATTGAGAATTCTTTTTTCCATATCATCAATGCCCAATAAAATTGGCGAAGCAGCAACTTTAAACTCATAGTCAATCTGCACCGTTCACGTTCATAACTTCAATGTCTGAGCAGATTTAATCAGAGTATGAGTGCTTCTTCATTCCTGAAACCGGAGTTTTCACTAAAAACTACACAGTAAATCCTTTGACCAGTATTTTCTTTTACTTAGCAGGTACATACTTCAAGCTCCTGAGGATGTTCTGTCATTCTTTGTTACTTCTGTGCTATTAAAACACAGAGAAAATACAGTCACCTAAAATTCTTATTTTGGTCATTTTCAAAATAGTCCAATTCCTCTTCTAGCATCTTTCCATAACAGGCTCTGTCTACTTGCTGCTGGACAGATGGTGATGCTCCATGTCCCACTGTTGTCTGCTTTGTTCCTTTACCCAACCAGCCCCTCTCCTTTCAGAAGCAGTATCTTAGTGATGAGACTGACATTGAAGGTGCTATGTTGGTAGCATTGGCACTGAGAGCATCATAAAGCTGAGAACTTAACTGATGACACCAGTCAACCTTAAAATGTGCACTGATGAGTTTATACAGCTGATTAAAATAAGGCAAAGGGAGCCTGGATAATTATGGCAAAGTAGATAATACTTGCAAAGAGTTACAATCAATTTTTCCCTGCTTCTTTCAGCAATAGCTTCCTGAAGCCAGTCTTTCTACCAATCCTAGAAGATAGCTAGAATCAATAGGTATATTTTCCTCATAAGGAAACTTAGGTTCTTGGAGGACAAAGGCTCAATATACAGTATTGAAAAACAGGTTGAATGGAAGTTATGTGTGTGTGTGTATATATGTCTGGTCCCCAAAGCGCTTAACTTAGTGGCTTTGTTTAAAGGTGAATCATGTGTTAAGCTTCCTTGGTGACAAAGGAAGCAAATTCTTCATGATAGTTTACTAAGGATTACTCCGTTTTGATACTGCTTATAGCTCCAAGAGCCAATATGCCATGTTAGCCCCTGATGATGGAAAAAATATTGTCAAATATTTGAGAAAGATTCATAAGATGGTAGTTGTACAATGAATAAATGGGACATTGTGGGAACTGCATGGATGTGCCCCTGACACCTTCATATAAAGAAATTATAGTTCATAACTGGATGGTAATATGAGACAGGGTCTTTAGTGGGTAAGTAGAGCCTTTATGGTGGCATTAATGGCTTCATGAAAGGGCCATTGCAGAAGCTTCTTGCCCTCATTCTACCCTATGAGTACAGAGCCAGGAGAAAGAAGCCTGAAAGTCAAGAACAGGCTTTGTGAGGGTTGGTATTAGTTATGAACTTGACAGGATCTACAGTCACCTGGGAGATGGTCTATGAGTTGTATTTGGGAATTATTTCGAGTGCACTAATTAAGGATCCACTGACTGGTAGCACCATTCCATGGGGAGGATGCTATACTATAAAAGTGAGACAGTGGGTTGAGTGGAAGCATGCATTTATTGCTGTTGGTTTCGTATTGGGCATGAGATGAGAATAGCTTGCTTCAGCTCTGCGGCCTTGGCTTTCTCAAAGTGATGGGCTACACTTGAACTGTGAGCCAATGCAAGTTCTTTCTACATTGCCTTTGTCAGGGAGTTCTATCACAGCTGCAACAGAAACAGACTGTCTCTTAACATTCCCTGACCATATAGGTACCATGACCTCAGACTTCTCTCCCCTGCAGCTGTGAGAATTATATTTCTGTTGCTAATAAGCTACTCATTCTGTTGTATTTTGTTAAAACATCCCAAACAAAGGTAGAATTTAGACATTACAAAATGTAAAGCATTCTCAAATAATCAAGTTACAGTAGCTGAGTTAAGTGAGGGTCTACTGTTGAACTTATTAAGGAAGACCAGATGGAATATGGTGTTTTTAATGTACATTTACATGTATAAAGTCATTAATAGCACCCAAAACTCTCTGTGCAGTAGATCCCTCTTGTCTTTGAGGGACAGTGAGAGATTTCATCATACTTTGTGGAACAGTTGCCAAACAAAACGTATATTGATTGTATCTGGGGATGTTCATTTACTACTTTCAGAACTTGTTGGCTATGGGACCTGAATCCTGGAAATAAAACTTGAGGAAAGCAAAGACTTATCATGCCTGCACATTTGTGTTTATATAGAAAACTAAATTATGTGCTAATATGGGCCAACTTAATGTCTAGTGACTGTGATAGAGAAGATATTTAGAAAATTGCTTTAAACCGGAAATGAAAGATCACATCACATAAAAACAAATACATTAAAAAGAATAAAAATGCCATGCACTCATCATCATCCTCTGAGGTGAATTTTGGAAGTATTTGGAACTTTGGCTGGAAAAGCTGTTGAATGCTAGGATCTTCCTTTGGAGACTTGCTGAGAGAAATGCACATTGCCATGGTAAAACCTGGGCAGTAGTTTTTTTTTTTCAGGGCCAACACATAGAAGCTGTGGTCTAAAGGAAGCTGTGGCTATATCTCAAACAACTAAGTTACTGTATAGCAGGGTCAGAGTATCCGAAAGAGGCCATTGCTGCAGATTCATATTCAGTTGCAGTAGCAACCCCAGTATATTATATATTCCAGGATAATGGATGGCCACAAGAGACAGTGGTAGATGTGGTATGGAGCCAGCTTGAGCCTATGAAACAAGTCCTGTGTGCTATGGAGGACAGAGCTGGAAAAGTGAGGCTTCCTAAGCTCTTTGGAATATAGAAATTCATGAGTGAGTCACAGATATCAGACATTGACTGGCTTACACTATTAGATACTGGATTGGCTTTGATTTGACTGTAACTTCAGCATGGACTTATTATGGATTTTGCAGGATGCCTCAGTGAAGAGACTTTGGATTTCCAGAGACATAAAACTATAGAACTTTTGAAGATCTGATTTTTTTAAAAGACTTTCGAAAGGTTAGAGGTAGTAACACGAGCCTTTAAAGATAAGCAAGAAAGGAGAGTTATGACTTAATAGTGATATATCTCTAGATCAAATTGATAAGGGATGAATTGTGTTGGTTAGGTTTTGTTACTTGACAGGATCTAGAACATCTTGAGGAAGCTTTCACTGAAAAGTTGCTTTCGTTTCCATTATTGATATGGAAGGTCTCAGCCTACTGTGGCCAGTGACCCACTGCTGAGTCGGTGGTCCTGAGTTCCATATGGAAACAAGCTGAGCAAGATGTGGAGAGTGAGAAAGTAAGCAGCATTCTTCCATTGTTTCCACCTTCCTCCCTGACTTGAGGTTCCTTCCTTGACCTCCCATGAATCCTGGCTATGGATTTGCCTTTCCTGCACGTAAGGCCTCTGCTAAAACCACCATTCATGGACTGACAGAATGCCTTATCTATCGTCATGGTATTCCACACAGTATTGCTTCTGACCAAGGAACTCATTTCACAGCCAGAGAAGTACGACAGTGGGCCCACGATCATGGAATTCACTGGTCTTACCACGTTCCCCATCATCCTGAAGCAGCTGGCCTGATAGAAAGATGGAATGGCCTTTTGAAGACACAGTTACAGCGCCAATTAGGTGGTAACAGCTTGGAAGGCTGGGGTAGAGTTCTTCAGAAGGCAGTATATGCTTTGAATCAGCGCTCCATATATGGTACAGTTTCACCCATAGCCAGGATTCATGGGTCCAGGAATCAAGGGGTGGAAAAGGGAATAGTTCCACTTACTATCACTCCTAGTGACCCTCTAGGAAAATTTTTGCTTCCTGTCCCCATAACTCTAGGTTCTGCTGGCCTAGAAGTTTTGGCTCCAGAGAGGGTAGTGCTCCTACCAGGAGCTACAACAAACATTCCATTGAACTGGAAGCTCAGACTTCCCCCTGTTCATTTTGGGCTTCTAATGCCCTTAAACCAACAGGCTAAAAGAGGAATAACTGTGTTAGGAGGAGTGATAGATCCAGATTACCATGGGGAAATTGGATTACCTCTTCACAATGGAGGTAAGCAAGATTATGTCTGGAGTGTAGGAGATCCCTTAGGGAGTCTCCTAGTACTACCATGTCCTGTGATTAAAGTCAATGGGAAACTACAACAGCCTAATCCAAGCAGGATGACAAAGGACGAAGACCCATCAGGAATGAAGGTATGGGTCAATCCTCCAGGAAAAGAGCCAAGACCTGCTGAGGTGCTGGCCGAAGGTGAAGGAAATACAGAATGGGTAGTAGAGGAAGGTAGTTATAAATACCAATTAAGGCCACGTAACCAGTTGCAGAAACGAGGATTATAAAGTAATATGAATGCCCCATTGTAAATTTACAAATGCGTTTGCAATTGTACGAGGGATAGTTATATCATGTTAGGCGTATTCACAACCTTGTTATTGTTTCATGTGAACATGAGATATTATTTGTGTCAAGTTGACAAGGGGTGGATTGTAGTGGCTATTCCTGGTTGTCAACTTGACTATACTTGGAATGAACTACAATCCAGAATTAGAAGGCTCACCAGTGACCCTTATCTGGAGGCTTGGAGATCCTTATCTGGATCTTGGTATGGAGATCTTGAGCCATAGTGGCTATGGATTCCAGAAGATTAAATCTCCGAGTTTAAGGAGATTTAATCTGGGCTACACCTTTCATCTGGGATTAAAGGTGTGGTGGAACACACCTTTAATCTGGGCTACACCTTCTGCTGGAGACAATATAAGGACATTGGAAGAAGGGAGTCTAGCTCTTGCTCCTTCGCCTGCTTGCCGTGTGAGACTGAGTAACTGCTAGATCCTTGAACTTCCATTCACAGCTGCGACTGAACCATTGTTGGGAATTGGGCTGCCGACTGTAAGTCATCAATAAATTCTTTTACTATATAGAGACTATCCATAAGTTCTGTGACTCTAGAGAACCCTGACTAATACACCTGGCTTTTCTTTTTTTATTTTTTTTTTTGAACCATAAGAATTTTATTTTTTTTAATTAGGTATTTTCTTCATTTACATTTCCAATGCTATCCCAAAAGTCCCCCATACCCTCCTCCCCACTCCCCTGCCCCCACACTCCCACTTCTTGGCCCTGGCAATCCCCAGTACTGAAGCATATAAAGTTTGCCAGACCGATGGGCCTCTCTTTCCAATGATGGCCGACTAGGCCATCTTCTGATACATATGCAGCTACAGACATGAACTCGGGGGTGGGGGGGGTACTGGTTAGTTCATTTTGTTGTTTCACCTATAGGGTTGCAGACCCCTTTAGCTCCTTGGGTACTTTCTCTAGCTCCTCCATTGGGGGCCCTGTGATCCATCCAATAGCTGACTGTGAGCATACACTTCTGTGTTTGCTAGGCTTTTCTTAAAGATAGAGTATGACCTGTAATCTAAGTAAATTTGATCCTACCATAACTTGTTTTCAGTCAAGGTTTTATCACAGGGATAGGAAAATGAACCAGGGCAACCATGTTTTAATAAAAAGTATAGATGCCTTAATGAGGGCTGAAGTATGCCTTTGAAAATTGGAAATTTGAGTTTCTGTCTCTCATCACCATATAATGTCAACTTTTTTTTTTGGAAATTGTTCAAATAAGAAAATCAAGTTGAGTTCTAATGTGACCAATGTTGTATAAATACCACGAAAGAAAGGTCATCTATAGGACTTGTAGTGGTTAAGGACACCAGGAGTTAAGCGAAAGACTTGGAGAGGATGCTGTCCTCAACAGTTCTACGAAGGAAAGATGCTGCTACCATGTAGGTTCACACTTCCAGAACTGTAACACTGAAATTCTGTCACTCATCTCTCATTTGAACCAGGTAGATACATATATTTACAATGGCTTTAGCACGAGTATGACACATTTGTAAAGGTTCTTTAATTTCCTTTATTTGTGGAAATGCCAAGTTACAAAATAAACACTCTAAGGATTATGTATAGAGCATACAACTATTAATGTAGGTAGAGTGAGAGATCTAGTTTCCTAAGTTCATTAGAGGTGATATACCAACTTGACCACTTATTGTGTATGAACTCAAGTAAGCCGCATCTGTTTTGTTATTTGTTTGAGGGAGCTGAAATGGGATATAGAATGAATAAATAAATTTAGAAAAAAAGAGATAGTATGAATCTATCTTATAAGAATCTAGGGTCCAGTAAATTTCTATTTTTACTTCTCTTTATTGTGTAATGTGAAATATGATATTTAAACTGGAGAACATCCAGTGTACTTCACCCTATTTGTTCACTGCCCAGACAAATATCTTTTATATGCATTCTCTAGATATATGACCATGTCACTGAATAATTTTAGTAGAGATATATATAACACAAAGTTTTACTTACTTTATTTATTTTTGAGTGTGCAAAATACAGTTATTTCACAGCACAATTAAAACTCATCTATGATATTATGGAAATATATTTACTTTTAAGCTCATTATATTAGAACTACATAGTAATATCTGTCTTTCGTATTTTCTTACTTTCAGCCTGTCTCTTATGCTTTTTAAATATAATTGACTCATTCCTTAACATACAGTAATTGTATGTATGTGTATATGCTCAATTTTTGTTAAATTACATTGATTCATCTACCTGTTTGTTTGGGGGGTGAGTGGGAAGTGCTCATTCCATAATGTGTATTTGGAGGTCAGATGACAAAGTCAGTTCTCTTTTTCTACCAAGGGATCAAACTCAGGTCTTAACAACAAGCACCTTTATTGGCTGATCCACCTTGGTAGCCCAATATAGGCTATTTTGAGGGGCATAAAAATGCCTTTCAAAATCCTTCCATGCATGCACAATTTGAATTGGTAGAAAACCAAATACACTAAAATGGTAAGGTGTGATACTGTCCTAACAAAATAGACCAAGAAGGTATAGGGTGGAGGAGCTGGGTGCTGTTCAGTTGATAAAGTGCTGACCTCACATACAGAAAGGCTGAGGGTTGATGTTCAGTACCACATAAACTGGGCATGGTAGTACATGCCTAAAATAACAACACTTGGGAGATAGAGGCAAAAGGAATGGAAGCTCAAAGTCATCTTCATCTATATATCAAACCTACATCATCATATCCTTTATCCACAGCTAATCTATGTGGGGTAAGGGTGAGGGCAGAGGGAGGAAGGGAGAGAGTTTTAAAGGAAATGCCTCTCAGCCTGTAGACTAAATAAAGTGCATTTAAATTAAACAAGCTCCTTAAAGAACAATAAAAATTGTATTTAAAAAATTTAATATAACTTTTGGGTCATTTTATTGTTTATTTATTTATTTAATAGAGTCAACAAATTGAAAATTCCGAAGATAACATGAAAGTTTATTTTTTCTTGTAGGAGAGGTAAAACACTGTAAACAAATGACTATCTAAAATTTTCGTTCTTCTTTCAATGTTGCAATTCCACTGGGTCTGTTCTGCTGGACTACACAGCTTGAGTATTTTATATGGATCAACCCTATATTGAAGCTTTTTTGGTGTTTCAGTGCAGAATTATTAGTATAGTCAGAATGTTTCTTTCCTTTTGGAATTCCCAGGTTTAAACCTAACGTTCAATGCAATGGTGTTAAGATGGGAGCCTTTGGGAAATGATTAGGACGTGAGGCCAAGCTAGGTACCATCTTTGTAGGAGAGTCAGCTCTCATCAGACAATATGCTGGCACCAACGTCCTGAGCTTTCCAGCTTCCAGAGGTATGAATAATGCTTTTCTGCTGTTTATAAATTAATTTCTCAGTCCTGTGGTTCTTTGTAAGAGCAGCCAACATGACCTAAGATGACAACTGTGATTCTGTCATCCTCCCAGTTCTAAGAGATGCACTGTTGTCGACTGAGGTCTCAAGTCCTGTTCATGCCCCTAGTCTATGATGTGCATGCAGTAGCTGAAAAGGCTCATGCCCTTTTCCAGAAAGAAGTTGACTTTATTTGTAATTTAGAGGTTGATGTTAAGTATAGCTTCAGTCTTTGCAAGTGATCTCTCCTTCTCTGTCTCCACAGGGAACAACAGGATTGAACAGACATTCATTCCCTTTTTTGGTATTCTACCTTTACCTCTTTAACCAGTTCCAGTTTTAGACGTTGACTATTCCATTGTTTTTTTCAGGTGACAAAGGATCTCTTTAAAGCAAGCAAAGCTATGAACACTGAGACTTTATCATATCATACCTACCCGATGATCTTGTATGTTTGAGACAGAGCTAAACACTAGAACTTAGGCTCACCCATCACCTAAGTTCCCTCTGGGGCATAACACATTATAGAACATCCTATAGTATTAAGAGAAAACTTCCTTTGATGCAACTACATGAAAGTAGGCAAACTATGAACAAGTCAGAGAATTTCTTTGGAAGTATGCATGTTAATGTAAATTTCTTGTATATTGATATTCTCTTCTTCATTCCACTGATTTTATTCACCTGCAGTTATCTGAGACCATGAGAAGCACTTTTAGTTCAGATAATGGAGAAAAGCTTAGCATACACACTGTAACCAGGAGCTGTCTGCCTTTTCAGCCCAGTAACTAGAGCTTTGGACCATCTCCCTCTGGCTAAGCCTCAGGACAAAGGAGTCCTGAAGATCAAGATTTTTCAGAACTTGTACCGTGAGGTTCCTGAGAAATGATGGTGTTATAGCTCAAGCAAAAACAAGAGAATCCAGAGAAAGCAGGACTTTAGTTATGAAACTGAACAAATCCTAGGGAACAAATGAATTATTTGCGACTAAGTTTCAAATTCATTATTCAGGCTTTGATTAAATTTATGCACTAGGAATTATTTAACCTGCAGTTTTATTCTATTAGGTTTTGTGGCAAAAAAAAATCCATTATTTTTTCAGGGAAAAATGTCTGGGTTACTCTTGTTTACTGTAACTTGTTTGATTTCCTAGTTTTCCTATGAAAAAAATCCCAATTGTATGACAAGATACACTGAACACTTGAAATGTTCCTCAGACTCCTCTCATTTTCTCTTCCAGCATTTCTTCCAGAACTAGCTTGTTGGACTGTGAGTCTTTCTTCTAGCCCCTAAACACACACACACACACACACACACACACACACACACACCACACACACACACACACACACATTCACACACACACTCACACACATGCATGTGCACACACACAAACACATACACACATTTCTCTCTTTTATTCACTACACCCATTTTAAGACATCTCTAGCATCATTGACTCAGAATGACCTCCTACCTTCCTTAGATAAACTGTCACTCCAAACTTTATGTTCACCCAATATTTTTCTCTCTTGATAAGTGAATTGATCAGGTAACATACATCAAGTATCTGTAACTTAGATAATATTTAGCAGAGTGCTTCACCCAAACTTGATAACTTATTTTTTATTTTATAGTGCCTGATCTTTTGTCAGATACACAGTACATGTACTCTGTGCCCATATTCAATGGACATTTTTTTTTTTTTAGTTCTTCTGAATTGATAAGGAAAGTGAGGCTCAGAGCACTTGAAGAATATCCTCCAGTATCAACAGTTAAAAATGACTGAAGTAGAGCTTGGTCAGAGTCTTCCACTCTTCTGGTCAGGCATTTACCACCACTTCATTCGACCATGTGATATACCAAAAGCATATACTCGCAGCTTTCAGCAGAGAAGCTTGAAGGGTTAATAACCAGTATATTTCATGAGAATAAGAAAGAAAGTTCATATTTTGAAATAATGTTTTACAAAATTTAATAGAGTAGCCCTTAGGGAAAACCATTCATCTGTGTGTAAATTAGGCTGGCATTAAAAGTCCCTGTCATCTTGCATATTTTGGTTCAGTTTAGACCAGACTTGTTCATTTGTTGATTTAAGTCAACTTTCTGCACCACAGATTACATGGGCTAGTTGTTTTTAGGTTGGGGGAAGTGTATTAATATGTAGTTCTGGCTGTCCAAAAACTCACGTTTAAACCAAGCTGGCTCCAAACTCACAGAAATCTACCTGCCTCTGATTCCCGAGTCCTGGGATTAAAATCATGTTCCAACATACCCAGAAGCATATTAATAAGTTCTTAAATAAATCTTAGGGATATATGAAATAAGGTTTGCCTTGTTTGTTTTTGTGCACACAAGTGAAAGATTACTGTTCTGATAAACTGGATTATTCAACAGGCATTCAATTTAAACTATGTAGTTTTGTGATGCCCCCATTCGATTTAGTCTGGGGGTGCTTCCTGTTTTCCTTAATCACTTTAATCTTCAGTTATGATTGTGTGGTTGTATACCATTTCCTGTACCTCAGGCTAATTTCCAGATCATATGTCTCATTGGAAATGATCTAAAGGCTCTCAAGAAATACTGTCACTTTTTTTTTTTTTTAATATTGGGTTGCGATAAAAACTTCTGGTGGTTGATTTCAGGGGTTTTAATGAAATATCAGTGTTCCTAGTTTAGCCAGGGTTTATTCTGTATGTGCCTGGAACATATTTTCTCACTTTTTAGATGCTTTGTCTCTCCCACAATTAGAATAACTAAGTACTCAGTTGTCATGGAAATAGTCTTCTCTATAAAAATTCTTAAGACAGAAGCTCTCCTGATTTGTCTCTCTGCAAAGAAGGCAATTACCAAGGTTACCTTTATCCTCCCTTCTTTGTGCTTCCCATTTTATCTCCAGGAAATTTCCAGTTCAGATTGTTCTGTAGCTGTCTTCCAGTGCTTGCTCTTTTGATGGAAGGGCTCTTCCCTCCTGACACCCAGTACTGATATTCAGATGGTGTTCTGAGCTCTTAGTATAGTTGATGAGAATGGCTGAAAAGCCACAGAGATATAGCCGACTCATTGTTAGGCTGATTGCTTTTCACTTAAGCCAAATTCAGAATGTTTTGCCAGTTCCTTGGAAATAAACTACCGTGTTCTTTGTGAGTAAGGGATGGCTAGTGTCAGCAGGTGATGTGGCCAATGCAATGCCACGTGCCACCCATCTCGGTGAAGATTCATGCTACATGACTTCCTAGGTCAACTGCTATATCACTAGCAGCTTGACTAAAATAAGCAGGTAACTTCTCTATTTTCATAAAGGAGTCAAGGAGGAGGGTTTAGGTAGAGAAAATATTCATCCTAGCAAAGTGGTTGCTTGGGGGAAAAGAAGAGATGCTTATAATTTACTTTGGACAGTGGGAGAAGAACAAGGAGATAGATGAATGGATGGATGGATGGATGGATGGATGGATGGATGGATGGATGGATGAGTGGATGTATAGATAAAAGAAGAAGGGATGAGATAGTGAGTTGGAGAGGGAAAGAAAGGAGGAAGATCCACAGTGTGCTGGAAATTATGCTTGTGATGAATTTCCTTAGTGAGCGCAGAGGTGTGGCTTGAAGGCCAGCATGGTTAATACAGACACTAGAGCTGGAATCAGACTGTGTTCATATTCATTGACTTTGTGGCTTCCATCTTCAGTTTCCCCACTCTTAAAATTATATTTATACCTCCTTTATAGGGTTGTTATGGGGTTAAATGAAATCGTGTTTCACAATAGTACATGGAACATAATAAATACACTGTGATTGCAGAATATCAATACAAAATAAAATGTTCTGCAGGAGAAGTGAAGTTTCTACTTACCAAGCTGCAGATCTTGCCAATAATTATATTTGGTCACTATCACTCTTCGAGACACAAAACAAGAACAAGTAAAATATATCACTAAGGAAGTGACATGTCCTTATAAAAGGAGAGAAAAAATGGGAACGATTAAATACAAAAGAGGTCACAATGTTGAGCTGCTCAACAATTATGCACCTACACATTTCCCTTTATACTCACCAATGTGTTTGAAGGGAAAGTAATAAGAGAACCGTGTTATTATGAATACACAGAGACACTTGTATGAATCATAGAAGTAACATCACATTCAACACTATGAATGTCGCCCCAGGGTTTTGGGTACACTGAGGATCTATAAAGCATATTGTATTTCAAATATCCTGCTGGAGCTTGTATGAAGAAGCTATAGTGATCTTGTTTAACAAGGATACTATTCTTCCCTCTCTCCCCATCCCTTCCTTCCTTCCTTCCTTCCTTCCTTCCTTCCTTCCTTCCTTCCTTCCTTCCTTCCTTTCTTTCTTACTTTTTCTTTCTTTCTTTCTTTCTTTCTTTCTTTCTTTCTTTCTTTCTTTCTTTCTTTCTTTCTTAGTTTTTATACTTGAGCTTTCATAATAAGCTTTAAAGTTATATTTTGTGTTCTATAATTTCTGAAGTATAGTTAACTTTGAAATGGTTGAATTTATCTATATGTATTTAACAGATACTTAGACAATCTTACATGAACACATATAAATATTAAAAACCTATGTGTGGGAAAATGAGTAAATGAAATTGGTGATATAGCTCAGTGGTGGAGCACTTGCAGTGGATTCCCTCTCTTGTTCTTAGAGTTAAACAGTACTAAATACTTTATTAATATTCTAGAAAAAAACGTAAAAAATTTAAAAGTACTGGTTGAATACATTGTATTAGTTAGGGTTCTCTAGAGTCACAGAACTTATGGATAGCCTGTATATAGTAAAGGAATTTATTGATGACTTACAGTCTGCAGTCCAATTCCCAACAATGGCTCAGGAAAGGAATTTATTGATTAAGTCCAATTCCCAACAATGGTTCAGTAGTAGCTGTGAATGAAAGTTCAAGGATTTAACAGTTACTCAGTTCCACAGGGCAAGCAGGTGAGGGAGCAAGAGAGAGACTCCCTTCTTCTAATGTCCTTATATTGTCTCCAGCAGAAGGTGTAGCCCAGATTAAAGGTGTGCTCCACCACACCTTTAATCCCAGATGAAAGGTGTAGCCCATATTAAAGGTGTGTCCACACCTTTAGTCCCAGATGACCTTGAACTCAGAGATTTAATCTTAAACTTCTATCTCCAAGCCTCCAGATAAGGTCCACTGGTGAGCCTTCCAATCTGGATTGTAGTTCATTCCAAATATAGTCAAGATGACAACCAGGAATAGCCACTACACACATTCAGATAAATCTCAGCAAAAAAGGATTAGGGTTCAGTTATCTTCTATTTTAATCATGCCTTCCATTCTTGGGTTGCTTATTTATTTCATCCCATAGCATCACTTAGCTGCTTACTATTCTACACTTGGTGCCAGAGAAAAGCATGTGGGTCCAAATTCTCTTCATGTTGCAACAAGGTCCCTGGGATTAGTATGAATCTCCATGGAGAGAGAGGCTGACATCCCTGCTGATTGGCAGGCCTATGGCCAGAGCCCTGCAATGCCCATTTTCTCCAGCTCAACAGAGCACTCAATTCTAATTGGCATTCAAATCATTCCCAATCAACTCTTACCCATGATATGCACATAACAATTCAGACACTCAGGTCATCTCGAGACCATCAGGAGCTTTAATTTACTAGCCTCCAATTCACTGTTTTTGCCATATCCAAAGTCAACTGGAGACCTCATTTCTAATTTCAGTGTTGGAGGAGTGGGAGGTAGGTTGGAGCTATCATAGAGAAATTCCTCATGATTTTTTTTTCCCTACCAAATACATTGACTGACATTCCCGGGCTTCTCATTTGCAACACTTCAGTGGTGCCCCTTTCGTAATTAAGATCCTTTTAGCTGTTCTATGCATCACATCTTTACAAAAAGAAAATCACTTCTCTGACTGTTCCTCTGCCATATGGCCAACCTATTCTTTCTTACTGTTTTCTTATATCAACACTTAAAATGGCCAAGCCTCTTCCTTTAAATGTACTTGGCAAGACTTTTTGGATTTCGTATCTATTTTCTTCCTTTACAGGAAACACATTTAAGAGTCTCTGAAAAGTTATATAGTCTCTCTTATCCCCTCCTTCACTTCAGTGAAAGTCAACTCCTGTAACTGCATTATGTTGTTCTAAGGGTGTCAATGATGTCTTTGTCCAAGGTCCATTGGCATCTCTCTAGTTTTGAGTCTGTTTACTGTTCTTGCATCATGTGGCTAACCTGACTCCCTTCTGAGGTGAGCACCTAATGATGATTTTTCATTACAGGGCTATGTATACAACCTTTCATTGGATAAATGCACAGGGAGGTTCTTACAGAAACTTAAACTGCACAAAAATAAGCCTTCCGGCTCCAGCCAGACTTATTCTAAAATATAAGTTGGATCTTACTACTTTCTTATTTAAACTCATGCATGTATCTTCATTTCCCTCAAGATAAAATTTAAACTCCCTGTAGAGTTTGTATGGAATTTTTATGTCCCCAGGTGACTACCTTTAGTGACATCTCTTGTCGTTATCTCATTCACACTAAAAGCCAGTGCTTACAACCTCATTAACTCCACTAACCTGAACGAATTATCACACTCTCCAGGTTTTGACTCTTTTCTGATAGTTTTCTTGCTGCCTGGAGTCTTTCCCTCTACCTGAATTTATTCTATGTCTGTGCGGGTGATTTCCTGTGGCCGGTGGTATAATCAGAAGGGACATATTCAAATGCTGAGAGATCATGCTTTGTCATGCTTGCTATTCTACTTCTGTGATTATGGAAACATAATTTCATTCCTTGGGTCAAAATATTTAAGAAAGGTAATGAATATTTCTCTGGTTGTGCCTGTAATAGGTACTTTCAGTTAGCTGTGACCAAAATATCTATTGGAAACAACATAAGGGAGGGAAGAATTATTTGGCCTCCTGGTTTCAGTACATTATGGTTGGGAAAGCATGGCAGAGCAATCAGTTCAGTTTATGACATCGGAAGTGCACTGGAAAGACTGGTCACATCATGACCCACCAGGAGACAGATTATTATGATTGGAACCAAGAACTCTGTATATTGTCAAAGTTCAACTTGTAGTGATGCAAATCAATAAGTGAGAACTCATTTACCATAACATCCTAAAACAGTACTACCACCTGGGAAAAATATTCAAAATTGGTCTGTGGGAGACATATCAGAATATATACTAGGAATAAAGGTGTAGTTCCTAGCTGAATGTGATGCCCATCGCAGCTCCTTGTAATAAAATGTTCATTGACAGCCATCCATGTCACTAAAACAACGAGTATATACTAAAATATATGTTTGTATGTATATACATATATGCATATACACATATTTCATGCGAGGAAATACAGGGGGCAGGCTATGTATTTGTAAGTGGATTTTTTTTCTTTTTTGTTTAAGAATTCTTTAATAAGATCACAGTTGCATGCGACCTCCCAAAAGAACTACACATAACCAATGGAATATATTTGATTGCTCCTCTCTGTCTCTCTGTCTCTGTCTCTGTCTCTGTCTCTGTCTCTGTCTCTCTCTCTCTCTCTCTCTCTCTCTCTCTGTGAGTGTGTGTGTGTGTGTGTGTGTGTGTTTGTGTGTGTGTGTGTGTGCACATGAAATAAAGTGTTGCTGTATAATGGGGTGTTTCCTTACAACAAAGGCAAGGCATAGAATAAACTAATGAAATCCCCAGGAGAAAGTACTACTATTTTCTATATAACAGTTAAATATGTATTCTTAAATATATTTAACTCTAAGATTGGGTACTGTCAATCCACAGATTGAGTCATTGTAAAACATTCTTAAATTTCCATAATTTGCAGGGGGTAGCTTGTCGAGGAACCACACAATCAAGTTGGCATTCAGCATCCTTTAAACCTCATGCAAACTCAGCTTCACGGCTGCCCCCTCTGAGGGTGTTTCACACATGGTACTGCTGAGGACCTTCTGCCAGACTTTATGGGATTTGGGGCTTACTAATTTCCAGGTTTTCTTTGGGATCACAGACATCTCAGGAAGTGTGAGTATGGATATCAAGCACCTGTCACTATCATTGTAAGTGATAAAGACTTAAAACAATGTAATCATTTGGACATTCAAAAAGAAGCATGCAATTTTTGCTAATAATTCTGTCTTAGAATAGGAAATAAAAGAAGTGAAATGTAATGAAGGGATTTTTTTTTTCAACAAAATAGAAAGTAAAATTGTACTGAGAAATAAATTATTCTACAAACCAAATCCAACCTTTCATAAAAATCTATTGTGTATTGGGCATTCTTTGTATGTTTCAGGGACACTCAAGTTGAGACAGTAGAGTTGAGCTGTAAATTGATAATGGAACAGGTGAGAAATTTATGAGTAAAAATTTCAGGCCTAAGGACTAGGCCAAAAGATCAGTTGGTAAAGTGGTTAATGGGCAAGAATACAGATCTGAGTTCAGATACCCTAGCACCAGTGTAAAATGCCAGCCATTGTGGCATGTGCCTACCATCCTAGCTCTGGGAAGGTAGAGACAAGATGATCCTTGGAGCTCATTGGACATCTTGCTAGATCACTGAGTTCCAGGTGCAGTGAATGATCCTGTCTCAAAAACTAAAGTAAGAAATGTTAGAAGACACATGACATTCCACGTACATATGTATGCAAATATGCCCTATCTCTGTCTCTGTCTCACTCTCTCTGTCTCTCCTTGTCTCTCTGTTTCTCTCTGTCTCTGTATCTGTCTGTCTGTCTGTCTCTCTCTCACACACACACAGAGACAGAGACAGAGAGAGACTCAGCCCTATCTTACAAGGGATCTAACATTTTAGTTGGTGAACTTAACCACTGTAACATCATATTATTTTCCATCTACTTAATGGATATAATTTACATTTAATAATACCATTGTTAAAAAGCACACTGTGTAAAGTGCATAGCACTACATTGGCTCTCTTAATATTTCCATGTTTACATAGAGTCCATTCTTTAAATAGTCTCGCATATATAAGTCAGTAATGTGAGGGCATTGGATAAGGCTTGTTGTATAAGAGATGAACATATTGTGGTTAAAAGATGAAGTGAGGTATTCTGTTGCTTCCTGTGGAAAATGGCACCAAAAAGATGAGGAAGCTCAGTGCTCTTGGAAATGTGATAGGAAGGATGATGGTGCTTCAAGTGCAAGCATAACATGATTCTATAACCTGTAACTGCATTGCCTTATACAGAAAAATAGAATAAAACAGAATATGGAATTCTAGCTGTTAGTCAGCTAGGACAGGGATAGTGTGCTGGATGTTCTCAGGTAGTGCTGTGATCTTGAAATATGTGGAAGAGATAGGATTAGAGAGAGACAGTAGAGAGGCATCCATCCAGTACCGTCCCCTTTGAAGATATGAGAAGTTGAACATCAAAATGATCAGGCATCTTGTAATTGCCTAAAAATGACAAGAAAGTGGATATTTCGTGACAGCTTCAGAAAGGTTGTACTTCTACTCACACCTTCACTTTAGCTTAGCTGTTCTCCATTTAAACTTCTGATCACCAGTTTTGTAAGACAGTATGTTTGTGTTGGCTTAACCTACCTATTCATGCTAATTTGTTAGAGCGCTCATGGAGTGGATACAGAACTAAACAGGTGTCCAAAGTGGGGGTTAGTATTCCTAAAGAATGGTAGTGTATAGGCAATTGTGTTTGGGGATAACACAGAAGGTCTGCATGTTTAGAGCATGGGGCCATTCAGGTTACTGTTATACTGTGATTTCAAAGAGAAGCCCAGAGAACACAGTATGTTCCTTTAGAGAATTTCATAATTCTGTTCCAGTTTACTATCCTTGAAAGCAGTATCATCTTAAGGTATCTAGTACAATTCAATATCACTTTGAGTCACAACAACTTTATCTTTTATTCACTCATTGTGATAAACTGCTGCACTTAGGGTCTTCATGCTAATTTGTGAATTCTGAAGTGAAATGCAAGTCACGAAATCTGTTGACAATGTATTTTTTTTAAAGTAAGGGTGATGGCTGCACTATTATTTGTAACAAATGATATACTGAGAAATAAATACTTTTTTGTTGAAGTATTTTTAATTAGGTTTTTTTGCTAGACACTGAGCCTATTGTTATCTCATTATCTATCTGTCTGTCTGTCTGTCTATTCTCATCTACCTGTCTATGTATCTATTATCTATCATCAATCAATCAATCTATATATATATATATACATATTAATCAATCTATCAATCATCTGTCATCTATCTGTGAATAAAACAACATAACTAAGTTACCCATGATTTATATGCTTATGTGTGTGTGTGTGTGTTTATGCATGTGTTGGAAGATGATTGTGAAGCTAATAAATATCCATAAAACAAGTTTCACAACTGTGGTAAATAACAAGAAAGTTTTGAAAGAAATAAGGATAAATGCAGAGGATTGGAATGTAAATCTCAGCCTGGGTCATGCAAAAGTTTCTGTGAGTATTTGTGGGGGAGGGGTTCCAGAAAACCTAAAGGTTGGGAAGGAAGAATTTATAAGATGGAGGCAGAACACTCCTAGTCTAAGACATAATGTAGAAAATCCAAACTTAGAAAGAAGGACGATGGGTTGCAATAAGTCAGGTTGCACAGGGCAGGAAACTGAAGGAGCCAGAGAGCGTCAAACTCCCACAGGTTCCCAGAATTTAAGTTGTAGTTGGAAATAACAGAGAATTGGTGAAGTTGCCCAAAAACTTTGTGGGAAACTAGTGGAGAATGCTTGGTGAATCTTCTCAAAAACTTTGTAGGGTTCGTGCCCTGTTTATAAAGAAGTGAGGTAAAGAATTTGAAGCATCGTTGAAAACAGAAGAGGGCTTAGCTGGGGAGAGGTGATTAATGGGAGCAAAGGAGGACAAAGATATTAATGGTGGTGAATATGATCAAAATATATTATATGTATGTTGAAACCCATTATTATGTATAATTAATATGTGTCAATAAAACATTTATAAAATAATACACTTTATCAATATTACTTTCATAAAGGAGAACATTGATGAATGTATAAACTATACTGTTGAAAAGCTTTGGATTTGAGGAAGTATCTGCTCTGGGGTTGACTTGCACAGAGGGCCAGAGGGCCAGGAATAGTCAACTCATAAGCATCTGCTCCCTGCATAAGGCTCTCATTTCAGTCTCATCTCTTCTCCCTCTGTATGCTGCTAGTGGGAAGGATCTCCAAATACCACTGCCCACACACAAGCTCTGCCAGCATGCTTTGTATCTTTGTGCAGCTTGCGAATAACTCAAACTCACAGAGACCTCACGATGTCATTGCTTGCTTATGACACTCTTTCCTCTCTAGATAGATACAGTGAGCTTGATTGCAAAACCCTTAGGCAAGTGGGGATGGGTGGGGCAGTTTTTATTTCTGTTATTGGTTGCTCTGGTACCCAGCTTCCTTTACCATGTTTTGTTTTCATGGTGGAAAAGATAAAGAGCAGGGGAATTGGTCAGACAGACAACAACACACTCTGAGAGTTTCTTATGGCATCTGCTATTGGAAATCGATTGCAAATAACTAGATGTGGCTGAGAATGGTTTCTGGAGGCATACATCAGACTCTTTACAAACAGACCCCTAAACATAGGTCAGTAAAAGATAGCCAGGGTGTTGGGGGGGGGGACTTCTAAAAAGCTTCTTCACAGTGTGTGTTCCATGGCATATGGGGGAGGGGAACTGCAGTTTGAGGTGGTCAGGATAGAACTATTAGCATCTGAAGATCAATCTATAGTACTCCAGTTTCTATTACCCCACATTCATCCTGCTTCTTTTCCAGCTATACTGTGGCAAAAGAGAGGAATTCTGGCAGCCACAGTTGGCTAAATTTTGTCTGAACCAATAGTTTAAGTGGCTCCATACTTTTGTTATTAATTATTAACTGATTGCTTTGTGTGAAAAAACCATGAAACTTCATTTCTGTAGTAGTCTTCAATCACGTTCCCATCAATAAGGCAGACGGATCTCTGGTTAGTTGGATACGAAGAGACAGAAGGCAAGAAATAGCCCTCTGGGACCAATGTCTAATCTCTTCATTCCCATTTGCATATTTTTCGCCATTATAGTTTTATTTGCTGAAGTATAAAATTTCTTATTAAAAATTCTTAATTACAAATAAATGTGCTTCTGGGAATGAATACTTTGTGTAAAAAAGTAAATATATTAGATATAGTGCAGATTAGTGTTAATGAAAGTAACCATTCTAATACGTGATATACATCCACATACATGTATTCTTAAAAGAGTGAGATAGGCTTAGTTTAACTCATAGCCAAGACTAAAATAATTACAAAGGATTTATGTCTGGATTTTGACCTTGGTTCTCCCTTTGTTTGACCTCTTAAAATTATATCTCCTCAGGTGACTTTTTTGTCCTAATTTTTAAAATGTATTTTCCTATTTTAAAAATGTGGATTATGACCCAAATGAACTTAGCCACAAGGTTACAGAGTTGACAAAGAAATAAGGAAAAGTTGAAGAACGGCAAGCATGAGTAAATAAAACGTTGGTCTGGACTCTAGAAAGGGTGTTGAAAAGTCTCTGTGAATGTGGCCATGGGAGCAGGGGAAGTTGGACTTCTAGTGAGTACCTGTCAGCCTGGGTGGATTTGTAACAACAACCATTGAGCAGACAGATAACTTTTTCTTGGGTCATGTAGCTCTGTTAATGCACTTACCTCCAAAAAAAATTGCTAAGATTTGGTAACTGATAATCTAAAACTTCACCTTCTCTCTTCTTTTCATGATACTGTTAAAAATATCTACCCTCAAGAAATATCTCATTATTTACCTTCAGCCCTGAGGCTCCTTTTTCTTTTCTTTCTTTTTTCTTTTCTCCTTTTACACCTTTACATCATTTGAGGGTGGCAGTAATAATTACTTTTGCCTGTGCATAGCAGATGGAGACTCAGGAAAGAGTTAGAATTGACAGCATTTACTTTGTTGTGTTCATAGAGTCCTTGGGCTAGATGGAATTAGGATAGGAGCATGATTTCTCCCAACAGATAATGCAAATGTTTTTGTGATACTTCAATTTTGGAGAATGCTGACAGTGTAGTTATGCTTTATAAGAGCAAATTTTCTCTTGTGAAATAAGGATATGATTTTCTGGCTCCTGATAATAATTCAGGCTATACATAGTAAAGCTCTTCCTTATTGGCCTTCAAATCCTCATGGTAGGGTCAAGAAGGCAAAGTGGAGGGGAGGACACGTGTTGTGAGGGGTCTCAAAAGTGATGGTATGGGGACTCCGAATGCCCTCCTCTGTTAGCTTAACCGAGAAGATTGTTGTTTTTTACACAGCCTGGGAGTTTAAGACCAAACAAGAACCTAGATATCACCTTGTGAACTCATCTAGTGTCCTTGCCATTCATTCTTCTGGGGCTTTTTGTGAATGGGAACTTGGTGAATGTACACAGAAGCACTGGCTCACCAACTGGAATGTAATCTCAGGAGATGGTATAAAGATGAACAGCAGCTCAGGCAGGGCAGTTTGTAGCATACCCAAGATATCAGTAAGACCAAAATGTACCCTGAAAGTTAGCAGACATTTTGGGATGGGAATGCACATTTTGAGGTTGAGCTGAACATGCATCAGGTGGGTTTCTAGAGTTGTTAATAAATGGCTGTAAGCTGGCAGTTCCTCACAGTGTGACCTGAAATCAGCCTGGACTGGGTTCCAGGTAGAGCTTGTAACAGTTTAGACCTTCGGAATGTGAAAAGAGTAATTTTACTGATGTCTAAGAATATGGCTGATACTGTGACCCAAAAATAATGGCCTGGCTTTTCCTTGAGTGCCTTTTCATTATTCCAGGCATGAACTCTGGCTTTGGGTATCCATTTGTAAGAATATCAGATGTGTATATAGCCTTCCTTGATGTTATGACTCTGTAGCTAGGGGACATGGGAAAGAGATTAAATAATTACATACACAAAAAAATATGTATGTACATTTGTAGCCAAACAGGGCTAGAAGAGAACAAAAGAACCAGTGGAAGAGTCTTTATTTCAGATTGGGCAGCCAGCAACTTAGCATTCTGTTAACTCTTTGGTTGGTATAACTCTGGCACCACAGGTTTTGCCTTTAGTACAGTTTTGTATATTGTTGTTCCTTATCAGAAAATAAGTTAATCTCAAATACACTTCATATCCATTTCTAATGTTCTAAAACCATTACATTGAATCTGGGTACTAACAACAACATAATTATCTATTTACACCCTATGGCTTGGGTTTAGGATGCACTGCAAATACCTAAATTCACAGATGCTCAGGTTCCTAGTCTAAAGTGCCTTAGTGTTGGCATATTTTCCTGAAGTTGCCTGAACATGAGTCATTAAATAAAATTAATAAATGAAAATGAAAACATTAAAAATCCTATAAAAGTCCATACGCTCTGTAATGTAGAGAGTAATCATATGAGAGATAACTTGCCCATGTTCAGTCACAACACAGGGGGGGGGGTTGTTTTGTTTTGTTTTGTTTTTTAGCACTTTCAGTTGATGACCAATTGCATCTTTGGCTTCAGAACTCATGGACCCAGACAGCATATTATAATGCTAATAGTTTATTTGTACCATGTTTGCTTGTTGATTGATGCTGATATGCCTTTATCTAGATGCCTTTTTTATGAATTAAAAAGTAATCTTCTCATGTCCATTGAACAGCACACATGTCTCCATGTCGACATTGTTCTGATGATACTGTTTTGAATACATTAGACAAAAGTATCATCCTGCAATGTTCTAAGCTCTCACATGTGGTAAAATACACCAACACACTTCCTTGATGCAAAGACTTGAGGTGGAACTCTCACAGATTAGCAAACAAATGACAGAAACAAGTCTAAGATCAGCCCAAAGTTATGCAATATAAATGTACCTCCTTCTACTTGGAGCTTGGCTCTGTTGGCTCAGCTTTGCTTCCTGGGCACATTTGTTTTCAGTCTCAGCTACCTTTTACTCTCACTTCTTACTCTCCCCTAGGTGTAGCCTTGGGCTTTTCTTATTGAGCTTAACTTTACTTATCTACTTATCTGGTCTTTCCAGGTTCTCAGCTGCCAGATGAGGCTAGTTGGATATCTAAGAAACTACTTACATGTGGGACAGTAAAACCAAGCCAGGAAGCTTGGTAAGGTAGAGTGGGTTGAATCCTAGAGACTCGGTGGGCACACACCTGAGACTTAGACAATTCCTAGCTCCCTGCCAGATTTCTGGTCTGGAACTCGTGCCACACTCGACACATAAGGAAATGTGACCTGTGGTCACATAGACCCAGAACAGAGTTCTTCATGCTATTGAGGTACCTAGACACCCCGAGGGCTTAGACAATAAGCTTTCCTTTCCAGATATTCCTCTCTGAAAAAGGTGTTTAATTTAGGGTCCATCCTGAGAAGTTGGTACTGTTCGGTATGCATCCATTCTTCGCCATGAATAGTCAATAAATAGTTTAGAACCATGGACTGTCTCTTTCATCTACCACCACCATGGAGAATCAAGGACAATCACCACTGAACTAAGCCCAAGCTCCATAGCCTATGGGCCTCCAACTCTGTTTTCTGCTCTTCTGCAACTTCCAGGATTACCTGGAGACAGAGTCAGACCATCCTCTATTCTAGCCTCATAGCAGGCCTGGGGATCCCCAAACCAGCTCCAGCTTTCCCCCATCTCATTCTGGGCTTTTCCACCCCAGATTGGTGTCTCTTAGCTTCTCTGAAGCCCAGTACCCAACCAGCGGCAGCCTAGGATAAACGCAGTTACACTCCCAACATTTGCCTTCTCAGAGACCTCGCCCTGATGCAAGCAGAGTGCGGACTGACACAAATATGTGATATATGCATAAATCATGGGCACTTATTTGTATGTATAAGAATGTCTGTCCCCGTTGTCAGCAAATGCTAGGTTTTAATCTTTCCTCTCAGTTGTGGAAGAAAAGTGTTATTTCTTTCTAAGCATCATACAGGAATGTCTGCATAGCATTAAGAACCTTGCTATCCAACAATGTACATTTCAGGTTGCATTCCCTACTTTTAATGTTGCTGTGGCCATATTCCTGAGAAGAAGCAAGTTACAAAAGAAGCAGAGACACTGGTTGACAGGCAATGGTTCATCATGGGGACAGCACGGGAGCCTGCAGCTCATTGGAGCAGGAGCATAAGGCTTGAATTGATTTCATATTCCATGGGATAAGAAGCAATGAATAGACAAGACAAGGATGCAACTACACCTTTGAAGACCACCCCCTGCTAACTGACTCTCTCCCTTTAGCTAGGGTCCACTTCCTAAAATGTTTAAATTTGATTCAGTGGGAGACATTTTACATCAAAACCCATGCACATGCTATAGGTTATCCCATATTCACTACAGTGCTACTATCAAAATTCCTGATTATATTTAAGAGGCAGGAGATTATTAATAATCTTCCCAAGTTTAATATGAGACTCAGTCCATATGTTTAAAATTGTTATTTGAAAGCTTACAAGCAAATGTAACTTGCAAGCAAAAGTTGTAGATGATTAGAATTTTCAGATGATAATAAGTGCTGTTTTTGAGCACTTCTTGTGGTCTAAGTTCTGTTAAATGGTGCTTTTCTTTTTTTATTCCAGTACCTCAAGGTTGCAGATGCCCCTTCCATTTGACTATTGACCATGTCTTGCTCTTTAGCAGGCACCTAAGGTTATAAGCCTTATCTTTGACAAAACAAACTCAGTGTCAAACTCACTAAGTTTACATTTTTTTTCCTTAGTACATTTTGCAGAATAAAACCCTCAGCATCCAACCCCAATCAGAAAAGCAAAAGTCAATGTCCTAAATAGTCTCAGCTGAATCAGTGATGACCTTCTAGCCAATTGTTTCAATGTGGCTCTCATGATTTGGGTGAGTATCTATATAATGGACATAGTAACGTCTTTTGCTCATAGAATTTTTGTAAAAATTAAACGAAGTAAATAAAGTATTTTAAAATTATTCCCAGCATGAAACAAATGATTAATTAATATAATATTAGTTCTTTTCTAAAATATTTCTAGAAAATATTTTCTATAAAATAATGACTTTATGTTTCTCCAACTCAGAATCTTTCTGGAGTACCAGATTCATTTCCAACTCACAGTTGGATATAAGCATTTATACATGCGAATAAGAGGACATTATCTCCCCCTTGAAAATTTCTTTGTCCTTTGAACTCTTTTTTATTGGATATTTTATTTATTTACATTTCAAATGTTATCCCCTTTCTTGGTTTCCCCTCTGAAAGCCCCCTAGCCCATCCCCCTGCTTCTATGTGGGTGCTACCCCACTCACCCACCCACTCCTGCCTCACCACTCTGGCATTCCCCTACACTAGGGCATCGATCCTTCACAGGAACAATGGCCTCTCCTTCCACTGATGTCAGATAAGGCGATCTTCTGCTACATATGCAGCTGGAGACATGGGTCTCTCCATGTGTATACTTTGGGTGGTGGTTTAGTCCCTGGGAGCTCTGGGGAATCTTGGTTGATTGATATTGTTCTTCCTATGGGGTTGCAAACCCCTTCAGCTTCTTCAGTCCTTTCCCTAACTCCCAATGACACTATCTAAGCAGCATCCAAGCCAGAGCCTGAGCATCGTCAGGATTCCTTTATTATGTATTTACTAGACATTGCATCTTGTCTTATAAATGTCTCCATGTTGTGCCTCTTCAAATCACTATCTTAGCTCGAATCACTGCCATTGTTTGGTTACTGCAAGGCCATTGCAAATAACCTCCTCTTTTAACATAGCCTGAATTTATCCCTTTCTTTTAGGTATTCAGAATTTTAAGTATAAACCAGAATCACAATCCACTATCTCCTGCTCCAAATTATTCCAATAAGTTGCTAAGATTTTTGATCAAAACCTAAAATCATAGCTTGGTTTTAAGATATTCTTAGCTAGCCAAACTGTTCTTCTCCCTGTGAACTTTCCTGTTAGTGCTTCTAAGGAACATTTGAGGCCCCTTTGTTCTAAGAATGTACCATGATTTTTATGAGTAACTTGTACTTATGTGGTCACTTTGATAAGCAATGTTCTTGTCTTGGTCTCTTGTCTAGGTGATTTATTCATATTTATCTATTAGCATTTGGATTTGACATTCTTTCATCTGTGAAAGCTTCACTGATATCCACAGATAGGTTGGAGACATTACTAACTGTTCCTGAAGAATGTTTGTGACATTTCTAATGTTGTATAGCAGAGATCCTTGAGGGTTATGGAACTGACTGAATGGTTTCAATCATGCCTCTGTCATTCATATGCTTTGAATTATGAGCATCATAGGATGGAGACAATATATTAACCAAGCTCTCCTCTCTCTCTCTTTCTCTCTCTCTCTCTCTCTCTCTCTCTCTCTCTCTCTCTCTCTCTCACACACACACACACACACACACACACACACACTAAGATATAAGAATACTTCTCTTCCCACAAACACGTCCCTTTTCTATAGCTACTTTTTTCTGGTCAACTTGTATTGCTATAATATAAAGCTAGAAATTGGGTGGCTTTGTGTGTACATGCATTTTGTGAATGTGGTTGTGGGCAAAGCCATGGCAAATACAGAGAAAAACTTCCAATACTGGTCTTCTCCTTCTACCTTGTTTGAGATAGGGTCTCTCTTATTTGTTGGTCGCATATACCATGCTTAGTTGGTCCATGAGCTTTTGGAGCATGTCTTGTGTTAATCTTCCATCTCTGCACATGGGCATTTGGATTATAGGTGCTTACACTATGCACCCAAATTTTGTTGATGTCTGAAGATTTGGACACTCGCATGACCAGTACTTTTGCCCATTAAGCTATTTCACTATCCCAGACTTTGTGGCTTCTAACTACAAAGATTTATTTGAAGGTTTAAGCATTATAAGACCAAGATTGCAGTGTATTCAGGGTCTGATGTGGGCTCATTTCTTCGTTCATAGATGGTGCTTATGATAGAGATAGGTGAGCTGGTTTCCTATTCATGGGGGCTCTGCTCTCATAATGCAAACAAATAACAATGGCCCCACATCCTACTTTTTTTAGAGTTGGGTGAAGAATTTCAATATATGAATGAAGACTCACAAATACTCTACTATGGAATGTCCTTTTGTAATATTATTTTTCAGTTTGTTTTATCTAAGGCTCACCATCCTCACTGTCATTTCCAAATTTAAAATTTGGAAACATGAGTTTCTCTGGCCAATTTGATGTAGCAAGCATATTCCAAGAAGAGGTTGAGATGTATTGTAGTAAGCACCAACTTTTTATTTTTGGCTTGATAAGAACTCTGCAAATAAGCATCCAATGAAGAAATACAGGCAAGACTGAAAGATGACAAGGGAGACAGAGTCTGTTTGTCTTCATTTTTCAAACCACCTGCATAGCACGTGAGAGGACTACATCACTGCCAGATGACTACAGATGCATGAGTGAGTCCAGCTGAGCACATTTAGAGTGAGTCTAAATTGGCAGACCACAGAAATTTAAGCTAAACAAATCATTGTTGTGTTAAGCTACTAAATCCAGGGAGGTTTCTTTTATGATAATGTTAACTGATAGACACTCCTTTGGAGCTATAAGGATGAACTAACACATAAGAGATGGTTCGTGCATACTGTGTAGCATCTACTCATTGATTGAAAATGTACTTCCTAATGTAGATGTATCTCTACACTAGCAGCCCTTTGAATGCAGGAATTCCATTCTTCTATTATATTTTCTACTCTGTACTTGTCTTGCTATATCTTGAATAAATGTTAGAGAATTCCCAAGATTGCCCTGATAAACATCACTCTTACTTATGAATGAAGAAACCATGCACCAGAACTTAGCAAACACACTGGTTTATCTGGGCATCAGAGTGATTTTTCTATACTTTTTTGTAACTAAAATTTTATCTTCTGAGAACATTTTATCAGTAAAATATGGTCTCAGTTACTCTTCTCTTGTTGTGACAAAACACCATGACCAAAGCATTTTACAGGAGAAAGACTTTATTGGGAGCTCACTGTTTCAGGGACTGAGTCTATGACATCCTGCAGATCACTACAGGAGGCTAGCAGACACAGCACTAGGGTAGTAGCTGAGAGCCGACATCTCATCCAAATGCGTGAGGCTGAGAAAGAGCTAACTGGCAAGGGTTTGAGTTAAGCTCACCCCTCCCCAACCCCAGTGACATACTTCCTTGAATATGGCCATACATTATAATCCTACCCAGAATAATTCTGCCAGCTGGGGACTAAGAATTGAAATACATGAGCCTGTGGAGGCCATTCTCATTCAAACTACCACAAATATTTTGTCGAATTAGTGACACACAATTTTTTATTCATCCAGGAATTCCACTTCTTCAGGTGGGAGTGAATACAAAGCCCACCAGGTAACTTATGCACCTGTTATATATTGTTAAACTTTTGTTATATAGCAAGGATGATGTCATTCATTCATCTCCACTCAATGTATCAACACAACGAGCACCCACCATTCAGCACAGGTTCACATTTTAAGATAACACCTGTTGCTTCCGTCCACTGTCCTAGTTTCCTTTTTGTTGCTGTGATAAAATGCTCTGAAAGAAACAATGTTAAGAGAGAAAGCATTTATTTGACCTACAATTCCAGGTTACAGTTCATTAAGATAGCAGGGTCTTGATGCAGTGGCTCGCATCATATATACAATCAAGGGCACAGACAGAATGGTATTCCCATGGGCTGGATCTTTGAACATCAACTGACGTAATCAAAATGATCTCCCCTAGATATGCCCTCAGCTCAAACTAATCTAGATCACCCCTCACTGAGACTTTCTTCTTAAGGGATTCTCCATTGTGTCAAGTTGACAAACACTACCATTCACAAACCTCAAGATCTGGACCTTTGAAAACATTATAGCACTGAGATTGTAGGTCTATCTCTTTTCCTCCCTTTCCTTAATTTATTAACTTGTTGTTAGCTAACACCTGTACTTCATCATCAAATTCTTCTTCCATTTTGACAAGTGTATGTGCAACAGTTTTAGTATTCAATCCTGACAGGTGTTCAAGATTCATTTATTATTATCAGGACTTAGGACGTGGATTTTTGGTTTCCTTGCAATACTTCTATTTTCTATAAAGAACTGTAACTTTGTGAATTCTCTCTGAGGCAAAATGAATTGAACATATTTTCTCAAAGTATTAAATCTATTGAAGTCTCATACTTAGAAAAGTAATGTTTAAGTTATAATTTTTATTTATTATGATGATTTCACATGTGCATACCAAAAAAGATCATATCCAATCTTGCTTTCCCCTCTTAACTCCTCCATGTCCTCCTCAACAGTTTCTCCTCCCAGTTTATGACTTTCTTCTCTTCTTTATCACTCACTAAATTCACCAAATATAGATGGATGGGAGGCTATTTACCAGAGCACAGGAAACTTACCGATGGCCACACCCTTAGTTGAGATGATTCTCTCTCTCCCAGTAGCTATTCGATCATTAAGAGGCAGGGCATGGTAAGAACCTCCCCATCTATCCTGGGATTTTGGCTGACATGATCTTGTTCAACTCTCCTGCAAGTCAACACAGCTGGGATAGCTAAGGAGTTATCATCAGTTTACCACTTGGAACCACACACAAAAGTAAATGTATATTCTCATTTTCTCATAGGTTTCTATTGCTGTGATGAAACATCATGACTAAAGGAGCTTGAACAATAAAGGGTTTATTTGGCTTACACTGCCACACATGGTCCACTATTGAAGGAAGTTAGGAACCTGAAGACTGGAACTGAAGAAGAAGGTTATGGAGAAATGCTGTCTACTGATTTTCTCTCCAATATTCCTCTAATCAGTAGGAAGCAGTCTAATGATAGCAATGCCCTCCTTCCCCTCTATCCACTTTTCTTTGCTATCTAGTGTTAGGGGTTTGAAAGGTGGAAGAAAAAAAGAACCCACAAGTTAGCCAAAAGTCTGGCTACACCAGAGCTCACTGAAACCCAGAATAATGTGTGTGTGTGTGTGTGTGTGTGTGTGTGTGTGTGTGTGTGTGTGTGTGTATTTTTCCATGACTGCCTGCTCCAGGTGGCACCACCCATAGTGAGTTGGACCCTTCCACACCAATAATAATCAGAGAAATGCCACACATAGGATGAATCTAATGGAGGCATTTTTTTCAATTAAGACTTTATCTTCCCAGACTTCCTAGGTTGTATCATACAGACATAAACCAACCAGCACGGGGTCTAGTGCAGAAAGCGAGTAATTTAAAATAGTTTCCAGCTATATCCAAATTTTATTTAAAAGGTTACTCTAGAAACCAATCATTTAATTTTAGTGAAATTTTCTTTGTACAGTTTTGTTCAGACTGTTAATAAACCAGCAAATACACCCCACTCTGCTATGTTTAGCTTCCATGCTGTGCAGTGTACAGCTAACAAAAAGGCCAAGACAAAGGTATAAAGCAATTTGGAATTTAATGAACCTATCTCCCAATTAGGACTTATTCCTAGAAATAAGTTCTAGGTAAAAATCTTCTCAACATGCACTGCATTAATGGCATTTAAGGTTCTGATGAATTCTCTGCGTAAAGTAAATCCCTCTTCCAAAGGAAATCCCCTAATCAACTCTACTGCCACAGTAGACTGTAGCCAGTGGATCCGCTCAAGTCCGCAAGGCAGGAGAAATGCCGTTCAGTGAGATAATAACTTTACCTTTTTAATATGGACTTACCCTGCAAGGCAGAGTTGCAAGCCAAGTCTGGATTTCAGTGCTTAGAGAATTACAGTTCATTTGGCAGCATGCCAACTTATATAAACTTGGCGAGACTTACCAAACTGAGCGCTGGAAGATGTCAGGTGATGAAAGTTTGTGACCTGGTTGCATCTCCGGTGCTTTATGAAAATTCAGGAAAGTCGCTTAATCTCTGTGAGGGTCAGTCTCTTCATCTACAAAGTGGTGCTAATAACATCTCATCGGTCTCCATTTCAGAGTCATAAAGAACAATCAGGTTATGCACATATTATTAGCATGGAAGGGTCAGAATTAGCCCTGGGGCCCTTCAGCGCTTTCTTCATCTTTGTCCCAAAGTACATTAATATTTACTTTAATGTGAGAATCTCAAAGTAGATTGCCTGGTTGTTTGAATACTGAGAAATTATGGATTAGTAAGAATTTGACAGGTAGAGTTATGGTTGTGGATACTGTTTGCCTGAACACTAATAGGCAGTAAATTGTTCCCTTCATTTGAGTAACGGAATGACACAAAAGGTCAAGTCCAGTGAACTGATTTGTATTATTATACCAGTCTCCTTTCCACCCAATGGGCTCTAGAGAAATCCTAGATGGGCCATGTTGAACCACTCCATCTCCAGTGTCATCTATGTACCTGGAAGGACCTGAGGGTATTAGTAATCAGAATATGGATACAGATTCAGACAGCACATGTCAGACCCAGACTCTGAATTCCTGACAAGCTCCTAGAAGAAGATAAGGCACAGTATCTTAGGCTGTGCCTTTTTTGAAATGTGGTACCCTTGGCTGCCCTAACCACACCAACAGCAGCAACAACATCAACAGCAGGCTGTGTGGTTTAAGCAATAGTGGGTTATTCTGCTCCAGTTCTATAGACTGCAAGTTCAAAGTCAAGCTGTGAAATAGAGTTCTGTCTGTGCAAAGGAACCTCACCCCTACTTGGCTTTTTCTCTAAGAAATATCTCTTTTCCTATAAACTCACAAATCCTAGATAAACTATGGACTTTAGTCAAATGCATTGTGCTATTGGCTTATCAGTTACGAATTGTAACAAAGACACAAGATGTTATTGGGAGAACATAGGAAGGAAAGCTCTGCAGAAGGAATTGTCTTCTTCAGTTAAACTTTGCTAAGAGCCTAAAACTGCTCTAAACAATAAAATCTGTTAATGTAAGAGACTGTCTTACACTACTCCCCCAATTTAATAAATTCACCATCAAAGCTGGAGCAGAGGAGTTTTACACTAAGTGCAAGTGGAGTGTTATTCTTATATATTCTAAAGTCTGAGGACTGCCATGAAATCATTGACAATTCTACATCTGTCAAGAGTTGAAACTAGGTTCAAATCTCACTGCGCTTCTTCAGAACTTGCTGGACTTGGGCAACTTAACTTTTGTTTAAGCTTGCTTTTGTTTAAGCCCTGTCCTTAAATCAGCACAAAATATCTATATAAAAGATTTCCTCTTAGTGTGAAGTAAAATAGTGATCAAGAATTTTTAATAAAGTACAGGATACATAATAAGCCCTCAATCTATATTAAATACTCTAAGTTTTACTGTTACTGTATAAGCCCTGGTGCACAAAGGAGAACTGTGCTGAATGTAGGAAGCTATTAGAAATAACCAATAAGTAATAGGCAATAATAGTTCAGAGCACAATGCATTCATAGAAATCTGAGGTTAATGGATGGGACATGGTTTACTTACCAGGTTTTGCATCTGGTTTTTATAAGTTACCTAGAAGAGTAGTCTGGAGTTAGCCATAAAATGGGAATCTCTGTGCATATATTGAGTTTGGAAGGCTGGCCATGATGGCTACAGCTTCTGAGGATGAATATTTCCTAAACATGGGACACATGAAAGTCCAAGAAAGGGAAGAAACACAGTTTACCCTAGACTTTCAGTGCTAAGTATTAAAAGTGACAGTAAAAATGGCAGCAAACAGGACTGAAGAGATGACTCAGGGGTTCAGAGTACTGACTGCTCTTGCAGAGGACCCCGTCTCCAAAGCAGCATTCACATGGCAGACTACAACCATTTGTAATTCCATTTAAATCTCCAGGGGATCTGATGCCCTGTTCTAGACTCCATGGGCACCAGCCATAACTGTGACACTTGCTCACACATGCAAGCAAACTCTTCATACACATGAAAAATGAATTTAAAACCAGTGGTAACAGAAGACAATCTTTCTGTATAATTTTTCTGAGACCAGCAGTTCATATACAGAAGTCAGACATGAATGTTCCAATAACCCAGATCCCACAAATATTTTGGAGGCTTAATATATTGCAACTTCTCTCGTGTAGTGTCCATTTTAGATGACTTTGCTGACGTATTTACAGCTAGTCCAGAGATGCACACATGGGACTGAAAGGAACTAATCCTCATTGAAAGGTCTTTCACAGTACAGGAACACACAAAAAAGCATTCTGCACATTTTGCAGATGACAACTGAGTTGTGCATTTGTCCTGATGTAAATAAGGAGGGTAAATCTATTCTAGAACCAGGAGATGCCTCCTTACCTTCTTTGGTTTCCTCAGGACACCATGGGAGATGGTAGCGATAATGGCGATGGTGAGTACTGTCTTTATAGCATCTCTTACCGACCTCTCAATAAGTGCCAGAACGCTCCAAAGCACAACATGCATTGTGTCTCATTTCTTCTTTGACAGAGGTTCACTGAGGCAGGCACTACTGTTTTGTACATTGTTTTGAGTGAGAAAGGTTAGGATGCTCACTTTGGGCTCACCATTAAGATTTCTGTTCAGCCTGCTGAGCCCAAACCCACACATGAAGGTAGTTTTAGAAGTCAGTACAGAGAAAAGAATGGAGTTGAGAACTGGAGAGGTAGTGAGCCTCTGCAGAGGCCGGGTTGTGTTCGTTTATTTGTGATAAAGGTTTCTAGTGGGAAGCTTGCTTTGAGATTATTGAAGTCCTAAGGTGCCACATGACCAGAATGAAATAGTAGAACCTGCTAGGAAGGACAGAGAGGAGGCTTCTTAGGAGAAGGTAAGGTGCATACACCATTTAGAAATTTATATACTTGACTCAGTAGAAGTTTAAATTGCATGCTATCTAGTCCTGTGTCCCTCCTGTCCTATTACTCTGCCCACTTCTCTCGCTCCAGCCAGTAGCAGCCTCCTTCAACTGGGCTGCCCTCCCAGTTGCTCTCGGTAAATTTGCCCTTACATCTACTGTTTTCCTTAACTCACATGAAGTAGATTTCAGCTCATGTAAGAAGGTTAGATAAAGATGAGTATGGAGGCAATGCAGATGTTGGAATTTTGTCTGCAACCAGCATGGAAGGCATCACAGGGCTTTCCAATGAGTCACTTAAGGGACTAGGGGTGAAAGGAAGGACAAGTGACAGTTGAATCCTAACTGGAGAAAGGGACAAGGTTTTATGGTGATGTGTAATCAGGCAGGTATAGGGAGAAAGACTGACTTTCCAAACAATTAGGCCTTTCCACCATGTCAGGGTCTATTGACCTTGCAGCTGAGAGTGCAAACGAACAAATGTTAATCAGCTTTGCGGGCCCACAGAACTGGTCAACTCGACCTTTCTTTTTAAAGGAGGCAATATACACTTCACTCCTCCCGGCAGAGAAGCCTGTGTTTTAATGCTCAGCTCTCTCTGTTCAACAGTAACCATGGCCACAAGTGGTTTATTGGGTTGTTTTCTGTCTTTCTCAGGCATTGCTGGCCTTGGTTTGCTTAGAGAAACAAGCAGCCATGGGTAATGAAATCCCCTGGGATCTCAGCCATCTCTTCCAACAGAGTGTCCTCCAGTGAAATGTCTGTTTGAAGAAGGTGCTTGTGGGAAATGTCTCCTAGTTAGCTCAGCTGCTCTGTGTAATGTGCTGTGGTCACCTTGGCCTTGTCTAGGCAGTGTCTAGAAGTCACATTCTCCAACCTCTCTCTCAGTCTCATGACTGAGTTGTACTTGGGAAGTTTCCTGTCTAGGAGTTGCTGGCACTCTGCCTGGTTCCCAGAAGGGCATCTCCTTGCCTTCTGGTGTCCTTCGAACCCAGGGCAGAGTCTGACCCTCTAGGGACCCCGCAGTAAGTTTCTTTGCCAAAGACTTCTTGAGCCAGCCTAGAGCCAGGCTCTAGGTGAAGCCGAAAGGGGTCGCAGTGGACCCTCAGATAATCCATTGGAAAATCTCAAAAGATGCCTTTTTTAGCCTTAAGCTGCTTCAGCTCTCTCTCTCTCTCTCTCTCTCTCTCTCTCTCTCTCTCTCTCTCTCTCTCTCTCTCTGTGTGTGTGTGTGTGTGTGTGTGTGTCTGCTGTCACCTGAGGCACTGCTACAGCCTCCTCCACTTTCTCCTTTAGTGACTTGGCAGCAGGTGGCAGAGGAGGTGCCAAGCGTGCTAGGGGCGGGGGGCGCCTCGTTCTGTCTGGCGGTACAGCGCCCCAACTTCTCAGCGGCGGGTGTCCTGGCCCCCACCACAGGCATAGCCCTGCCACCCAGCGTGGCACAGCGCCCCCGGCGCCCCCCGCCGGCCTCTGCCTGCACCTGCAACGGCTTCGCGCGCCCTGCCTGCCGCCGCCGCCGCTGCCGCCGCCTCCAGCTCCCAGCTTCTTGGTCGCTCAGGACAGAGTGGCTGTGCGCTCCTGTAGCGGACCCATCGCCACACGCCCCTGGGTCAGTGGACTCTAAGAGTGTCGCTCCGGCATCCAGTGTCCTCAAAGATGAACGTGAGAAGGGTGGAAAGCATCTCGGCTCAGCTGGAGGAGGCGAGCTCCACAGGCGGTAGGACGCGATGGGCTTTGGAGCGGGCGTCCCGCTGGCATGGTCCTCCCCTCGCTGTGATCCCGTGCCCCTTCCACGCTGGGGGCGGGGGGGGGGACGCTTGTTGCCACTGCTGCATGAGAGAGAGTGAGGACCCAGGAGGGATTGGGAAAGGGAGGTGGGTGTGGGGGCATGGGAGAGCCAAGGAGTGGGGGGTGCGTGGCAGGGTCTAGGAGGGAAAGAAAAAAAATGCTTGAAGTGTGTTTGAAACTCGTTAGTGGTAGGGTCCGTCGCGATGCCGAGCGTACTTTTTGCCTTCCCTGAAAATTTCTGAGGTTGTGGTTTGCTTTTACCAGATGTCATTCACAAGCACACTTCCTTCCCCTAACACCTGGGGATAAATGAGTCAAAATGGTGTTGATCCACCCCCTCCACACTTCCTTGATGCTCCCAAACATTTCACTAGAACTCTATTTTGATCGGCTGGTTAATACACAGACGGGATGTTGCCCACATCAGGGCACGCTTGTCGCTTGTCTTGTTCTATAGCTACCTTCAATTTAGTGTGTTCGGAGAAAATGTTCTTCAGTGACACTTGGAAATAATTTTTATATAGTACAGCCTTGAAAAGGTACTGGGCACTCTGCATGGAGTCTGTCTCACAGGGAAATAAGCAGAGATAGAAACTGTTCTCTGGATTTAGCGGGATGTAAGGCAGAACCGATGTCCTCCCCACAGAGCATCTTGGGTTCCATCAGTTTGTTTATAGATGGCTTTCGTGTGTACAGATTTTTTTCTTCTTCTTTTTAAGAGGACCCTAAATAGAATCAAGGTGGTTGTGGAATCAATGTGAGCGAGGAAGATTATATAAGCTACGGAGTCACATGTCTTTTGGCTTTACAGGGTCAGAAATGTGGCCTTTGGAGAGATAAAGTTGTAAGAAAGTAGATTTTTAATGTAATTTCTTTATTACTTCTGGAAACTGAGCCACCTGAACAACTTAGTCCAGCAGTACTCTGAAATACATTGGTATGAGACATGGACATTCCCTGGTACTTTTCCTCTGAGAGATAAACTCACTGTAACTAGGAGGGTACTTGTCTCATTTGAGTGTAATATTTATAAAGTCTTAGTGCTTCATGGGCTCTTGAACACTAACACAACCGCTACCACCAGCACTCTAAAGTTTACCTCTGATGGCATTGGCTCAGAGTAGCAGTTGCCTACCTTTTAATGACCCAGTACACCTTTCATGGGATAGTCCATGAAAGGTATGTGTAATATTTAAGCGACTGAAATCTCTCCGTTGTTTTACTTTTTAAAAAAAAATTTTTTTTGTCAGAATGACACTTTCAGTGTAAGAGGAAAGTGATAGGTTGGGAGGACAGGGTCGTGTCTTTGCAGTTCTGTGTGATCATCTCAGTCCCCTGTAGGAGAGCCTGTGTGCCCAAGGCTCAGGAGGAATGAACTCAGATCTGGGACAGGCTGTGGGGACACAGTCTCTGGAGTTGGTGGCTGTTCAGTAGGAACAGTTCTCTACTGGGGCCAATATGTGAGATGGGGAATGAATTTGCAAGCGACTCTCCGTCCAGCACCATGTCTGGTAGAACTCCTGAAAAACAAGAAACACAAATGAAGTCATGCCCGGAGAGTATGAAACAATTAACTTTTAAAAAATAGAGGATCTGATATTGTCTCAAGTGTCAGCATGTAAAGATTTCTTGGAGAATAGAAAGATGCTGCTTGCATCTTGGCTAGGATGAGGATGAAAGTGAAAAGTGTAACACATTTCCTTTAGTTGCATGCAGACATTTTTAGGTAATTAATGTGTGATGGGAAGACTAAAGGAAAAAAAAATGCAGAGAACCTTGCTTTTGTTCTTGTTGCTCCTGTTGTAAAGGAAATATTAGAGATGACCAAACATGATTTAGAAATTTGGTTATCCATGCTGAGATCTGTAGTCATCTGAGGGAAAAAGAGATGACTGTCAATTTTAAAGGATTTAGGTTTTAATTTAAAACAATAGCCACATCCTCTTGTTCTCTCTCTCTTCAGTAAGTAGAGATTGATGGGTTTAATCCTGAATTACACTCGTGGACAAGAGAATTATAAAATGATCCAATCAAATGTTAACAGAATGATCTGATAGAGAAATTCAGGAAGAGGGGAAAATGAAAATTGGAGATCTCTGTCTCTGTCTCTATCTCTATTTCTGTCTCTCTCTTCTCTCTCTTTCATGTGTATACATGTGAATTATGGATTTATTTGGAGGTAAAACTCTGAAACACACTCTGTGGAGAGATGAAAAACTCCTCCCCCACCATGCTGTGTAAAATTGTGGGGAAGCCTCAGGAATGGTAGCAGGAGAGTTGAATTCCGTTGCTTAAGCTTCCATCTTGTGCACCTTTCAATAAATGAAACATGCAATATGCATACATACATTGCCTTCCAGGTCCTTGCAGTTGATAGTGTGAATGCTACAGACCACAGAACACTGATGGTCTAGACTTAGATTTACTCTGACACTCATCAGACTCTGTGTTATACTCAAAGCTTACCCACTCAATATGTTTTTCATTCGATGGTCTAGTTCCATTAGCTTCATACCCTATTGTAAAATCAAACATAATTCTACTCTCTCTGTGTGTGTGTGTGTGTGTGTGTAGTGTGTAGAGAGGGAGGCATGGGGAAAGGAAGAATGAATTGATGGAGGGAGGGAGAGAGAGAGAGAGACAGACAAAAGAGACACAGAGAGAAAGAGACAGAGAGAGAATGCAATCATATATTTAAAAGAATCAGAAAGAAGGTCAGAGGAAAAAAGTCCTATGAAATTATTCATCAGTGTCCTTAATTTGTGCCATCTAACTTAGGGATGGCAGATGTTATGTGGTGTAATTTACAGTAAAATTGTGGAGGAGAAATATATGTGTCAATAGTAGCTTGAAATATTGCTGGAATTTTGAATCATAATTGGATGGATGTATTGTGGCTTCACTTAAAGTTTTGTGATTATTAAGGTTCAAGAAAAGTCAAATTAGCAATTTTCTTATGAGTAATAGTAAAAAAAATGTACTTGTGCTGAACCCTGGTAAATGTTTTAATTTTATAATTCATTCTACTTTTTTAATGTCACACAGACGAAAGGGAGTATTCAATAAATATTCTGAATTATTACAATTCAGAAATGTCTGCTTTTTTCCCCTTTCTATGGTATACTTTTTTTTCCCTGATCAACAATTACACCCTCATTCATAAAATAAGGCAATGACTGTTTTGGACATTAGAGAGCTGTGCAAGATTTCTGAAAAAATTTAGAGCAGACTAGAGGTTGATTTGTTTTGAAAATATATTTCTGGCCAACACAAGATCCATCTTTCCTGTTTTAGTTGTTTCCCCCATCTTTGCAGGTTTTTATAATGTGGATAATATTGCATTCCAATAGTTCACCGTTCATTGGCTTATTTACCCAATATTTCTCCTCTTTAGGGACAATTTTCAACAGATGTGTGTGTGTGTGTGTGTGTGTGTGTGTGTGTGTGTGTGTGTGAGAGAGAGAGAGAGAGAGAGAGAGAGAGAGAGAGAGAGAGAGAGAGAGAGAGAGAGAGAGAGAGAGAGAGGAGGTGAATATATAAGTACTATTCACTCAGTAGGCCTTTAATATCCTCAAACATGTCTTAAGGTTGTTCAGCTGAGCCCCTAACTACCTATTTTTTTCATGCTTGAGCACTGAGACACCCATTTACTTTTCAAAATGGCTCATTTGGTTAAAGGTCCTTATGTCTTTTGCTACATTGGCCTGAACTAGCTGTGGTACTTCATCTGCTCACCAATCCACCTTAGCTGATTATGATTCCTGGGAGAGTTGAGCTGGTGCTTCCCCGGCATCACTTCATTGCCTGGCACCTAGTTTGAGGACTCACATGTCCTACCATAACAACCACATTCTTCTCCATGACTCTCTGTGGAATGGAATTGCTCTGCTCCCTCTCAGATTTCTGGTAATTCTTTATGACCTTCACCTCTTTTCTTTGGCATATTATATGCAAATTTCACCAAGTTTTTAAAATTATCTTTCCTCTGTGTGTTTTCTTCTTAAGCAAACTTCTATTTTAATTTCTAATGTGGTGTGTAAGTCACAGTATAGTCTAGTCCAATGCTCTTCCAAAGTGTCAGACAGACATTTTCATCACGAGAATTTCAGACCCATCAGTAAGTTTTACTAGCACTGTATTATAAAAGCATGAAAAGATATTTTTTAGAAATGTTATTGTTCAAATGGTGGCACTGTCATTTGATACATACAGTTTGAAACTTGTCTGAGCAGATCTTTCTCTATGGGACTTCTGACTCTGAGGAAGTCTCTACTGACTTCCATCAATAAACATTGACCAATGTTTACTTGTCTATTTATGTATTCTTTCTCTTAACCTCCATTTCCTCTCAATCACTTAACGTGATGTTCATAGCATCATTTCCAGGATAGTATGCTAGACTCCTTTTTCTATACTATCTCCCACTGAAAGTCAAATATATTTACTATCACATGATTTAAGTTTTATTCTCCTGGAGAATATATTTTAGTACCTTGCTTTGGTTCAATTTTTTCAAAGTGGAATCTAAAACAACAAAGATATGGTTATTTTAGATTGGTATGAAAGGCTCTCCTGATCACCTTCCACCTCTGCATTACCTTCTTTCTACCTGTCTGTCAGTCCGGGCTTTGATAGAGTTGGACTGGTTTTTCCCCCCAGTTCCCAACCATACTTTGTGTTTTCCCACTGCTTAGGATTAACTTCCTGCACGTCTGCTGCTTGGTGATTGGTTGTCTACAAATTTATCCAGACCCATGTCACATGCAGCATCCTCCTTGTGCTTTTCCACTGCTTTGTCCCTATTTCCCAACTAAGAATCAGCCTTTCATTTTGCTTTTATTATTTGTAGCTATTAAATCTAGGTCCTCATTAATATATTTCCTGCACAAGTTACTAATGTTTTTTTTCTAGTAGTTAGTATTTACATGATGCTTCACAAACTACTAAATGCCTAAAAGACATTTATTGGATTTAAATCCTGTTGCACCATGATAGACCCGTGGAAGGACTTGAACCTCAGTTTATATTAGTAGCTTGTTAAATCCTCTTTAGGAAGTGACATTCTTTGTTTTCTGTCCTCTTTATTTGAAGGACCATGTCCCCAGGCTGAGAAATATGGCATGAGGTCTGACTTTTCTCAGCATCGATGGCCCCCTTGCTAGAGGAGTATAGATTTCTTGTGGAGAAGGCTTGAAGGAAGTATTTGTTGTATTTGAGGCAATATGATTACTGTGCTTCTCCCTTATCCTCAATATCTTCCAGATCGATGACTTCCAGGGTCAGTAGTCCAGTGGACTTTCAGGGAGCAGTTGCTATCCCTTCTAGTCCTTTACCAGAATTAATGAGATAGTGCAAAATTATTTAAGTATTCACTCTGAAACATGACTTTGGTTGTTACTTAAGATGTCCTCTTCTATGCATCTGTACTACCATGAGTGCTATTATTACTGTTATCTTTGTTATTAAGCCCACCCAATGAAAGTGCCTCCCATTGCAGCAGTAGCCACAGAAAGGAATGGGAATACCAAACCACTGGGATCTCATTGAGTACACACACATCTATTTCTCTGCTTCATTTTCTCTCATATTAGCATTCACAGGGAGAATCGGGTTGTGTCAGGAAGGAAGGCTGAAAAGAGATAACGTTTAGACCTTTACTCCAGTGGTCATGTCTATCTCCCTGCTTGCCAAGCCTCTTTTCTATGGCCAATCTGTATGCAAATGCATATGCAGTATTAGAGAGCCGAGTAAGTAGAAAGTCTGTTTTTAAACACAACAGTTCCCTATACACTCTGACATTATAACAAGCCATTTGATCTGGGATATAAATATAGAATTCTGCATATGTGTGCATTTGGCTGTCATACCCTTGTTAAAGGCTGATTTTTTTATTCAGGGGTGAACATACACAGTGTGGTTGAATATCTGGATCCAGGAACATACTGTCACTTTAAATACCTTCGGGGCACATTATTAACCTTTGAGAAGTCAGTCCCATGCTTATCCCACTCCAATTATTTATTTAGGTAAAAATGAGCAGTCAAAACATGTCAACAATTTGTAACTTCAGGGTTACCTCAAATTTGTATTGGCTTAAGGAAGTGTCCCGTCTTGTTTTAGGTACCATCTGTTCATAAACAGAGAATAAAAAGTCTTTAGGGAACAAGAACTGGCATTTTTATAGGATTTTAAACAATGACTTTGGAAGAAAACAGACTTGTATCTTCAGATGTCAATGTGTGTTAATAGTTTGAAATATCTATGAGTGATGCCATTTGTTTAACAGTGGTATCATTGAAGTCTAAATAGGATTCAAAGTAAGATTTTAAAGATCCAATTACGACTACAGTTTTCAGATTATGCCTACTATGTCTTCTTTTGTAGTACAATGTATAGGTTGTGTTATATATGCCAAAGTGCCCTAAGAACAGCCCAAAATTGTTTTTTATGATGTTATACATGTCATGATGTTCCTAAGAACACCCCTAAATCAGTTTTTTTCCATAAAAGACTACATGCCTGTCAAGTGACTATATGAGTTTTATGGTAATATTGTATGAATATATCACATTCATATATTAAACCTATTAACATTGCAGAACACTTTCAAGGATTTCATATTTGATTTTAAAATTTTATACATAAATGAGTTTTACTTGGATAGTATGAGAAATTAATCCAGGACAGTTCTCCATATTGTTGTTCTCCATTTTGATGTTGTATGGCTGATAAGGGCTCCAGAAATATGTCAAATGAATAGCCTCCTACCATTGTGGCAAATCCCCAAGATAGAGCTGTCCCTGTACTCCAACCTACTCTATTGTGGGACAAAGTGATGTGCTGGTCTTCTTTGACTTGTATATATAGAGAAAAATTATCAAACACCACAATGTGGTACTGACCTATAGACATCTGTAAGATAACTCTCTCAGAGGCCCCTTGGTATTGAAAACTTTATATGGCCCAGTACAGGGGAACACCAGGGCCAAGAAGTGGGAGTGGGTAGGTAGGAGAGCAGGGCAGGGGAGGGTATAGGGAACTTTCGGGATCCATTTGAAATGTGAATAAAGAAAATATCTAATAAAAAAGAAGTTTTATAATGATTAAATAAACTTTGTATAAAACACACAAAAAATATAAAATGGACACACCTAAGTCATGCATTAAAAAAAAAAGATAACTCTCTCAGATACTGTACTATGAACACGTGACATTGGACAACACTCTGGCTTAGATAATTTTTTTATTTAATTTAAGAAACTGATATCAGATAAAATAGCTATTGCATGCAATGCCACCCTGCCTTTAATTTTTTTTTCAATAGACAGTAGTGAAGGTGCTATCTACTAGGACCTTATAGACATCTCGTGATGATCAAATGAGGTTCACTCCTCAAATATTTACTAAGAAAGTACCCAGCATTAGTCTTACAAAACAGATTTTGCCTTTGGAGATCCTGCTGTTTATACAAAAGATAATTGCTAGCTATGCCCTGGGCCTTCACACTGGAATAGGGGAAGAAATGACTAATCACTTACCTTTTAAAATACCCATTCCCGTGATGGAGTTAAGGATAAAGTGAGTTATATGGTTAAAAGTGAGATGACTTCCTATAGGAAGGAAGTGTTCCTGTACAAAGAGAACCACCCAGTGACAGTGCACTTGGCCTTTCCCCACTTTGGGGCCTTATAGAGTTAAGCTTCAAAATATGGCCTTGAAAGCTTATGCTTTTTCTGTTGTTACTTTCTTCCTTCCTCTGCTTTTTCAAATATAACTTTTTTTTTTTTTTTTTGGTCTACCACTTACTTACATGAAAAAGCATGCTATTTAAATTTTTAGAAATCTTCTACAGGGAAGGGAGGATATGAAACCACTTACTTTCTTCATAAAGCAAATACGACTTGGGTGCTTGGAGAGTATGAAATGAGTAATAACTTCTGTTTAAGGAAAGTGATAAAGGAATTGGGGATACCCATTTCTCTTATTGCCAGTTTAAATAATGTTCTAGCAAAAGCAGAGGCATTTCAAACTGGCATAGAGACTTCTAAATTAAATTCAGCAGCCCTATAATTTTAAAGCTAATTTCATAGATTCAATCATTTATCATTAGAACACTATTATACCCTATCAAGTTCTGCTAGTGCTTGTGAAAATCAACTGTCTCTTACAAGAATTCCAAAACCACTTGCTCCTCTTCGTTCATCTCCACAAACGCCCTATAATTTAAACCTGGGCTCTCCTTGCTGCAACGCGCTCTGTAGCTGCTCTTGGTTACAGGCTTGTAACTGCTCATAACTTTGCCCTCATAGCTGTTCTTCACCTCTGAAGCACAAGTGCATTTCCTTCATTTGATGGCTGTAAGGAGGGAAATGATGGAAGAGGAGAGTTCAGAACCAGGTGTTGGGAAACAGAAACAAACAAACAAAACCAAAACAAAAGCAACAGCAAAAACCCACAGCCCAATTTAGCAGTATTGAAAGACATGGAATGAGGAACTCCTCCACAAGGGAGGTAGAAAATAAACTCCAGTTTCCATGAATGCACAGTCAGTAAAGATGGTTTTCAGTTGACTACCTCTCTAATTCTGAAGCTGGGAGGAAGAAACTGCCAGTGCTTCTGATATAATTGAAGGACACAATTTGTCGCTAATTCACAGAAACTCTCCTAGTTAAATTAAAGTTGTAAATGTGGTTTCCAAATGGGAATTAGTCATTCAAAAAAAAAACCCAAAAACTAATACTTGCAACATCATTGTTCATCGCTCAGAATAAACACCGGCAATGAAAAAAAAATCTACAAGCATTACAACAAGCAGATTGAAGTGTGGAAATTAATTGTTAGAATTATTATAATTTTAAGCACAGCTCTATTTATTTCTGAATCCCTAAGCAGGAGATAGTGAGTTTTCATGAATATCATCAGAATAGAATTATAGAACCCAGCAGTGACAAGTGTGACTTCAGCCTTCACTGATTTATTTTCTGGTAGCTTTAGCAATATTTTTTAAAGATGCTATTCAACAATCATTCATTTAAAACTCAATTACCCGTCATGCATTAGACAAGAGATACTGTGCTAATAAATATTTGAGAACAGAAAAGGCAGTGCTGATTTTTTCCAATAAAGAACTAAAGTTTTAAGTCACTTGTTCCTGGTATACTCTTAAAATTTTACTTTGCCTGCTTTATGTATTAATTATAGAGAGCATGCTAGTTTTCCTCATCTTCAAAGACAGGAGTTAAATATCTTCCTAGGATACAGTTGTCTTTCTTCAATGAAAATTGTCATTAGTGACTATCCTATCAATAGCTTTTGTGAAATGCTATGCCAGGGAAGCAAGTAGCGGTAGGATTATAATCACAAGATTTATTACTAAGTGAAACTAGACATATAGAGTCACATATAACACTACCCAGACCCTACGCAGGATAGTAGCATTAAACTGCACACTAAAATTGCTATATATAAGGGTATCCCGAAATATGTCAGTCATTTTTTTTCATCAAACATGCTGGACTTCTTTTGCCAAGTATCATTCACAGTAATAGAGTGAAGAGGTTAAAAATATCCCCCTGGGAACCTTAACTTTCTTGTAGAAATAGGCACATATGATAGAATATGGATTATGGAAAGCCCCATGATAGCTCCATGAATAGAGGAATTTGGCAAAATCCCTGAGTCACATCCTGCAGGTCAGACAGGGTTAAAGCAAGACACCTAGATTAGATTAGAAAGACACCTGAGGGAGGTGGCTGAGGTTTTCTGGGTAAGATGACACATGGAATAATAGATATTTTCGGTAATAGTAGCTGTGGGGCTAAGGCTGAGCCAAGGGTTATGCAGTCCAGGAACTGTGAGTTCTTCCTGATGCATGAAGGTTTGAGATGGAATGGAACAGTAAGATGAGACATTACAGGAGTCTGTGCATGAAGTTGCTGAGGAACTATGGTGAATTTCAATCAAGATGAACCTATTTTTCACACCAGCAACAAAACTGAAGTGATGTGGCAGATGGATGGGGATAGAGTGAGGACAAAACAACAGGCGAAGAAACCTGCTGTTGCAGTACATGTAGGTGCAGAATCTGTAGGACATAGTAGTTCAGGGGTTTAAGAATAAAGAGTACACCTGAAATAAACAGAATATGAGGTCAAGAGGATGTGCACATGTCAACTGACAGAATGCTAAAGGAATCAATGATGAAGGAAGACCCTGAGGCAAGGCATCTATATTTCTGGCTTCAGGAAGTCTGGGGTTGCCTCAGTTTATGCAGATGGGAAATATTTGAAAGAAATGGTGCTGATTTGATCTGCAAAATTTATGGACCTGTGTGACATCAAAGTGGAGGAGATGCTAGTAGGCATGGGGCCATTTGGGCTGCTACAATAACTGGAGATTTCATTCTGCAGACGGAAGGGAGCCAGTTGAATGTCCCAAAGTGACAGAATGTAGAACATTAATTTTGCATAGCTGGGTAGGATGTATCCTTGATAATGATGTCATTAGGTGACTGTTGCATTAGCCTAGGCAAGAGAAACAAAAGGGTGAGCTAGGGTAAAGGCAATGGGGATGGAAAAGTAACTTGCCTGAAAGACAAGCTGGGGCATTGCAGATAGATTGTGGTTTGATGAGCAACAAGAGTTACAGAAGAAGGGATGGATTTCAAAGAAAAAGAATGTGTTCCCAGTGAAAATATCCATGTCATTCTCCCCAAAGACAGTTGGAAATATGGAGTTTAGGCTTAATCTATCTTCAGAGAAGCTCACAGTTGTTACACATCCATTGCATCCTAATGTGATGAGCATTAGGAAGACAGAAATAAATGAAGGATAGTCAGGATCCCCAAATCCTGGGCACCAAGCTCCACAGAGGACCCAGATTAGAGATGCAGTTATAGAGAGATAATTAGGATTGCAGTCATGAGAGTGGATATCAGAGAGAACTGAGTGTTAGAACTCTGAAGAGAAAGCAAGGAACTGGACGTGAAGACAGGGAGTACTTCAGAGTCTGGAAAGAAATTGAAGAAGGATTATGGAGGTCAGTGCCTGACACAGAAGGCTCATGTCTGTTGACTCAAGGGAAGAAAGGAGTTTTATAAGTCCAGAGCTGGCTAATATTCTGAGCCATTGCAGGACTGGGAGAAGAAGTATGGTAGCTAAGTATAGGACTCTAGAATCAGAAGTGGGGTTCAGATGCCCTGGATGTGACTGTGTGACTTCAGTAAGCCACAAGGCCAATGGAATTTAATTTCTTTGTTTATGGTTGGATTGTTCCTGCTTCATATCCTCTGTTGGGTGGCTTGCTGACTTCATTTGGGTCTTCATCAAAGTGTTTCTTCTCGGATGTCTTCATCAATACAACTATTCATTCTGAATCTCTCTATTCTCTTACACTTGGTGTCCTATACTTCAGACTTTTTGTTCCTTCAAAATACAAGTATATTCATATTTCTATATACTATATATTATGACATATAATACATATGTATCTTAAATTATTTTGAATATATTTTGTACTATATTTTCTGTCAAACGGGACTCTGATATATGCAGTTTTAAATCAATAAAATGAACCTAATCTACCAGGATGCATGGGGAACAACTGAACTAATAATATATTGGAAGGCACTTGGCAGTGTCCAACAAACAGTTCCATCTCATAAATGTGAATGGTGGTCATTTTCATAATGATTTGGAATGAGCAAAATGTATCTTATTATATGGACAGAGGTTAGGGGCAGCAAGAGTGAAAGCAGTGGGTTATGGAAGGGGAGAGCTGTGAGGGAGAGGTGATTGCTTCTCTAGAAGAGATATATCCAGTCTTCCAGGAAAAAAAGGATGATTTTCTAGGGACGATCTTATATAGGATACTGGTTTTGAACTAGGATTTGGACAACTAATGAGAGTTAAGGAGATTTCAAAGAATTGTTGAATGGGGCCAGGAATGAATTTGTGGAGGCTAGAGTTGATAGGGCCATAGACCATGGCAAGGCTGAGCTGTGTGAGTAAGGAAAAAATATCTAGGAAATGTGTAATTTGTGTGGTGGATGACAGAAAAATGAAGGCATAGTAAAGGATAACAAGGAAAGACCCTTATATCTTGGTATAAAGCCTGAAGATCAGAAAACCTTCAGTGGGAAGATTATCAAGACTTCCCCTGTGTTTAGACAGGAATGATGAGTTATGCAAAGGCATGGATAGCAAACGCCTGCAGCATCGTGGCTGGCATTCGTGACTGATCAACACTGGAGTGAGATAGAAGACTGCAAAGCATGAGTGGCTATGCTTTGCATATCAAGGCTAGGCTCCTGGACTGACACCATCTCCCACATGGAAGTCTGAGTGAAGGCCTATGATGATGGGAAGATGCTAACCCTTCCCAAACCAGAGAGTGTGGGCACATTCACTCTGATGTTTATGTTTATATGAGCCTGTTTACATTGAACCTGTGGGTATTGACCCTGTGTATATTGAGTTCTACATTAACGTCATTGATTTTAGGAAGAAAATCTAATATCGTCAAGGTGATTTTGACTGTCCTTTGTAAGTACATTGAGGTGAAAAGTGCAACTGTCACATAGTTTGTGACTGGTCTGCAGGGATGTTGATTGACTAAGGCAATAGTATCAAAGCCATTGTGGCTGCATAGTAGTCTGTGTTTTTATTTCTCTTTTCTCATTCCTAGACAGGTCCTGGGAAAGCAAAGGAGACTGTCTGGGACAAATTGACCTGTTGAGGGAGGGAGGACTGAGTTGGGCTTCTCAGACGTAACCTTTTCTGTTCAGGTGGCTAGTCTAGGGAGACAAAGGCAAGTTTTCTGATAAACTTCCTGTAGGTTTCTTTAACACAGCTACAGTAAAGATTCAAATAAAAGCCGTGTCCAAATTATGTTGAATAGAAAGAGTGAACCCAGATGTCCAACTTTGTGGCTAGCATGGGAACTATATCTTTGAAGGTCTGGATGCAGAGAAAGTGACCTTTATGGTCTCCTTCAACTTGAATTGGAATACAAACAGGCAGGCCAAGTTGGACAAACTAGTGTCCAGAATTCTGGACACTGCTAGGTGCAGTGTTCAGGTGAATTTCTGAAGGAAGTGTCTCATTCTCTACAACACCATGATCTTGATCTAGAACACTCCATTGGCATAGCTGCCTTCCTCCTCCTGCCTTCACTACTTCCTCTTGGATCTGCTTCTCTATCCCCCTAGAGACATTTTGCAGAGTTTTGCTGATACTAACTAGTTGAGACTATATAACAATTCTGTAAGCAATGATCTCTAGTGATCCTCTTTCCTGCCAGAATAAGTCACACATTCATTTAATATTGTTCCTTAATCAGTGCAGTTTTAATTAGTTTCTTGGTATTTATCTGGAAACCCAGAGTAAAGAGACTGTCCACACTTCTAAGGTCCACAGGGACACTCAAATATTTGTTGACAAGTGGATAGTAAAGTGATTTTTAAATATGCTAATAAACAAGATAAAAATATTGTTTACACTATTAGATAGTCCTCATTTTTTCTGTTGTCAAATGCAATGTGAAAACACTCAAAAAACTCTGATACAAACACTTCCACTCTCTGAGCTTCTGTACATATGTACTTAACTTTATCCCCAACACTTATTTGTTTAACATTTGTCATAAATTACTTGTATTGGATTCTTGGGTGATGCAAGTACCTTCTCTGCTCACCAATTGGCAGCTAGGAAGAACCATTTCAAACAGTATAAATGAATGCAATTACAATTTCAGCAGATGAACAAGGAAACATATACACAGGAGTAGACAGACACAAGGAAAAAACTACCCTGGTTTCAGGATAAGAAAATAACTCTTAAAAGAAGTAGAAATAAAATTGATGATTGAATTATGCTTAGAAATAGATAAGACAAAAGCAAAGAATGTATTTGAAGGAAGGAGAAAGAGAGAAAAAGGCAGAAAGACAAAAGGACACAGAAGATGATTCTGCAGAGGCAGACAAAGGTCACATGGCTAGGAGTTTGAGGGTTTTTTTTGTTTTTTTGGTTTTTTTTTTTGTTCTTTTTAATTTATTTTTTATTAGGTATTTTCCTCGTTTACATTTTCAATGCTATCCCAAAAGTCCCCCATGCCCACCCCCCCAATCCCCTACCCACCCACTCCCCCTTTTTGGCCCTGGGGTTCCCCTGTACTGGGGCATATAAAGTTTGCAAGTCCAATGGGCCTCTTTTTGCAGTGATGGCTGACTAGGCCATCTTTTGTTACATATGCAGCTAGAGACAAGAGCTCCGGGGTACTGGTTAGTTCATATTGTTGTTCCACCTATAGGGTTGCAGTTCCCTTTAGCTCCTTGGGTAATTTCTCTAGCTCCTCCATTGGGGGCCGTGTGATCCATCCAATAGCTGACTGTGATCATCCACTTCTGTGTTTGCTAGGCCCCGGCATAGTCTCACAAGAGACAGCTATATCTGGGTCCTTTCAGCAAAATCTTGCTAGTGTATGCAATGGTGTCAGCGTTTTGGCTCAGCCGTTAAAGGCTAGGCTCACAACCAAAAATATAAGAGTTTGAGTTTTTTAATGGGTTTGGATTTTGTTCTACAGGTGATGAGAAGTGATCAGAGGTTTGAAGCAGAAGAACTAGACAATCAAAAGCCAAACACATTATGTGCCCATGGTTTATATGCTTAACCAAAGGCATAATGTATGGTCATATTAACCAGCAAATCATGGATTGTGGCTCTGTGTAGCTTGCCATTGAGGGACCTTGAATCATCTCATCTTCTCTCTCTTTTCATTTTCTTTTTAGTATTTTTTTTCTGGTCTAAATTAAATACTGAACTTTGACATTGGTCTCTTCTTTAGAACTTACAGCCATTAATCTGTGGTCCAAATCATCCACTTTCTATCATGGCTTGATTAGAGAACCTATTTCAGGATGAGGAGGCAGACAGAAGTGGGAATGGGGATAGAAAGGAAGAACAGAAGAGGGGTAAAGGAAGGATCACAAAGCCAGATGGAAGTCTAGAAATTTATAAGATTCCTAAAAGTCCTTATTGACAAAAGAACTTGGATGGAGTTAAATTATATAGGGATATAATATTCTCCCAGAAGTCAGAGATTGTCAAACCAAAGTCCAGTGCCAGGTGTGAAATGCCCCCCTTTCAGTGATTGGCCAGGAAGATCCCAGAGACTCCCAAACAATGCAGGCTCTTGCCATTGCTTTGGGTTGCTCAACACAACCTAACGGTAATCCTTTATTTTAAAGACACTGTCCACTTTGGCTATATGAGGGAATCAATCTGGAACTTACTTGGAAGCGCCCTTCTTACTGGCTGCATTTTATAGTTCCTGATCATGGTAGGCAGGCTGCTCATAGAGAAAGGTCATCAGCAGACTTATCAAAGATGTGAATCCTGCAACTGGTTTCAAAAGCCAGTCTGACAAGATATGTGCGTTGGTTCAATTATGGCATTATTGTTATGGAGGTAACCAAGAACATTTTTATTATATTGGAGTCCAAGTTCATAGGAGGGAATTCAGACTTGATGTTGTAAACCTGCAAAAAAATCTATGGCTAGGACTTCATGGGCCCAGGGCGGAGGGGTGAGCCAATTACTATTACTATCTTGGTATCTTGGTACATGAACACACCACCAAACTAACTTTTAAATATATATCTCTGTACACATAGACTAGTGCATACCTCCTCAGTAAGAATCCCACTTTTAGCACTGGATAACGGCTAATACAATGATTCATAACTGGTTGAAGTGCAGAGAATAAATTAGTGGGGAGGGATCAGCTCTAAATGATACATGAACATCGAACATCGAGAGAGAGAGAGAGACAGAGAGAGAGAGAGAGAGAGAGAGAGAGAGAGAGAGAGAGAGAGAGAGAGAGAGAGAGAGAGAGTCAGAGGTCTGGGAGGACTGGGACAAACCAGTGTCTTCTACATATGACAGAACCACCACTAACTTAGAGCTGCTATGGTTGCTTACACAAAACCTCACCAGATAAAGCAAGTCAACATCCCAGAATGTGAGCAGGATGTATTAGGCCCACCCCAGCTGCTATTGACAGTTGACTGATGCTGGGATAGAGTGAGTCATTTTTCTTTAGGGATATAACTTCTGATAAATTGACCATCTTCTTGTGGATAGTCCTACAGCCATCTATCTATGGGCAGCATTAATTAGACTGAATTACCAAATCCAAAAACAACACAAACAAGAAAAATGCAAAAGGAAAAAAAGTTGAAAGGGGAAGATGGGAAAAGTGATCAATGGGGAGATGAAGGGGTGTGTAGAGGGTATATGATAAAAATATGTTGTATACATGTATGAAATTATCAAATATATAGATACATTAAAATGTTGGTATACACCTGGGGGTGTTATGTTTCTTTATAAATCCTATGCATGTACTTTTAGAGAAGTATGCATACTTATTGATAAAAGTAACTTCTTTCTTTTAATAAGCATTTTAGAACTAGCAATATTTTGTTCCCATAGTCAAGTGTACATATTCTGAGTAGCTTCCATACCAGGGTTAGTAGAGCACTGGTCCAGCTTGCCTTGTCGTTGTATCAGATATTATGAGTGAGACTTGCTCAGTTGATTGACATAAGGGTTCGGTTTAGGTCAGGCCACTGATAAAGTGACATAAACAGGTGTATCTCTTATCCTTAGACTTCAGAGCAGAAGAGTTACAGCGAACTATGAACAATGTACAGTTTTATCCTCGGGCAGCTTCCATTTCATTTATGTGCCTACTTGTGCACATGTCAGGTGTAAGAGAAGTAACAATACATTGGGATGTCATTGTTTACTATTCCTATTCCTTCTTCTGAAAGGTATCAGGAAAGCTGTTCTTGTGGTTATCCAAGTTGACAACTTTCATACATTGTTCAGATTGTAGTTTGTGGTATTTTGTTTCTGGGCTATTTGTGCATTCTAAGTTCCACACTTTTTCAATCATGATGGATGTTCCAATTCCAGAGAAGCTTCAATCACTCTGTCTACAAATATTCCAAATTACACAAGATGCACCTGTACTATTGCCCAATTGATTCTTCTAAGACATGGTATAGATCAGTTGTAATATGGCTATTTCCTGATTCAACTTCAGGGAAATTATCTCTTGTTATTTGTGCATCTTTAATCCATGCAGTGTAGTTGATGATCTGCTAACACAGTGAACCTTTAGCCATCATTGTCTCCCAAACAACAGTGTGCAATTGCAGGCTTGGTTGTGGCAATTTCACAAGAGAAGAGCTAATCCATGGAGGCTTTGCTTTAAGTATTTAGAACAAATTAATAGAGTAATTTCACATTTGTATGCCTAATTAAAAGAAATGAAAAAGGGACTCTACTTAGAAATGACTAGTTTTAGTGACATGCAAAAATCATACCATATGAGAATGCCCTGATTTCATAATGGCCTTACTGATTTAAAGGAACATCTTCAAATCATGATTCAAAATCACTGTTTACTTTGGTCCTCAGGAATTTAGAGTCCTGGAATCTTCAGATTATCCATATTGTTCCGTGTCTATCCTGTAAGCCTGCTTATAATACACTCCTAAATATTGTTGAATTAAGGTACCAGCATAAAGACCCAACTCCTGCATTCTGTCCACTGGGAGAGAGGGACTTAGGAATAAGTTACGCTATGACTAGCATGACAAATGCCCTAAAATAGAGGCACATGCAACTCCCTACAGGAGCAAAGAAATGAAAACAACAAGAGATCTTTGAGACACAAAAGAAACCTTGCAGGTAGAGGTGTCACCGTCAGCTTAGTCTTAAAAATAAATGCTGAAATTTGTCAAATATAAGAGAAGGGAACATGTATTTGTGTGGTAAGATCATCAACCTTGGCAAAGACTTAAAGTTGTGTGAAAGTTCCAGTTCTTTCTAGAAAGTTCCATGAAAGCCCATGTATCTTTAATATTAGTGGTACAACGTATTCAAGAGCAGAACTGGAAGGGAATGTGGTAATATGTTGTCAAGATGTTTGCATTTATGGCAGAGATATGTAGACTGAAATCTATATCCTATTAAACAGTGTTAAGACAAAGCAGATATTGTTTAGGTTTAGGAGGAAATGACAGAGCATCATTTTCCCCCATGAAGGCAAAGAGACCTGTTGAATGATAAACAGGAATTGTAGCAGTATGGAAGGTGGAAAGAAGGGAGTCAGTTTGAGAAATTCAGTTGCAAATGTAATCAGTGCAACATTAAGTATTGAAGATGAAGACAATCTGGTGTTCAACATCAACTTTAAATCTTGTAAAGGATGGCTGTTTTAGAATTTATAGAAATTAAGATGCTGGTAGAGCGAAAACCAGCTGTCAGAGGTTTGTGTTTAAAGTCTCTAAAGCAACTAGAAATTCTGATTTGAGAGCCAGCAGTTATCAGGTAAAAACCATGATGACAATGTCACCAGCAGAGAGAACAGAGTTCAGGGTGAATGCCCGAAGATAATGACTAAAGGGATGTGGCTGAATCAAGAGGTGGATGCTAGGAGAGGAGTCAGAGATAGAGTGTCGGGTGAGGGAATGGCAGACATGAGTAGTATCATGGATGCCAAGGGCAGGAAACTTTTCCAGTGCTTGGTCAATTACCTTAAGTGCTTTGCATGGTTAAGTAAGATGAGAACTGACAAGATTTGGCAGTTAGGAGGTTGCAGCAATTTAAATGGGGCACAGCCAAGCTGCAGGGGACTGGCTATGAGTATAAAAACCTGAAGCCTAGCAAGCACAGGCAGGGCTTCTGCAAACAATTGGTCAGGAATGGGAGAAGGTGTAGCAGTTCTTATAGAAGAAACTGCTGATGGGTACATTCTGTTGAACAGGAGCCATCTGGATACCCGCGGAAGGGCTGGTTTTGTTTGAGGGGTGATGAGGCAAAAGCTACCATGTCCTGTATCACTTTTGTGCTTTGCACATATTGTAGAAAGCACTTACTGTGCCCAACTGCAACTAATTGTCTATTTAAATTTTAACCACTTTTTAAAAAAATACAGAAAAGTATGGGGAACAATAACCCTTGGGGATTCCTTATTCCAAATTGCTGGTTAACAATATTTGAACATGCTTGCTTGCAGATTTTATGTAAAATAAATACAGTGGTAACCTGGGTAATTTTGTTTTCTACCCTTTCTCCTCTGTAATCACAGCCATTCATAAAATTCAGTGTGTACTACTTCAATCAAACTTGATATTCTTTTGTATATACTTGTAGACTTACTATTCAGGAATGATGTGTAGTATGTTTCATGTATGGGTTTTTGTTTTGTATTATTTTTCATCTTAAGACAGGATCTCATGGACTTCAGACTGGAACTCATTCTCCTGCTTTATCTCAGTCTTAGTGTCAGTATTATAGGTTTGCACCACCCTACCCAGCTCAGCTGTATGTTTTGAAACTCATACCGGTGAAAGGAGTTACAGAGACAAAGTTTGGAGCTAAGACGAAAGGATGGACTATCCAGAGACTACCCCACCTGGGGATCCATCCCATAATCAGCCACAAAACCCAGACACTATTGCATATGCCAGCAAGATTTTGCTGAAGGGACCCTGATATAGCTATCTCGTATGAGGCTATGCCAGTGCCTGGCAAATACAGAAGTGGATGCTCACAGTCATGGAACACAGGGACCCCAATAGAGAAGCTAGAGAAAGCACCCAAAGAGCAGAAGGGGTCTGAAACCCTATAGGAGGAACAACAATATGAACTAACCAGTACCCCCAGAGCTCATGTCTCTAGCTGTATATGTAGCAGAAAATGGCCTAGTCGACCATCATTGGGAAGAGAGGCCCCTTGGTCTTGCAGACTTTATATGCCCCAGTACAGGGGAATGCCAGGGCCAAGAAGTGGGAGTGGGTGGGTAGGGGAGCAGGGTGCGGGGAGGGTATAGGGAACTTTCGGGATAGCATTTAAAATGAAAATAAAGAAAATATCTAAAAATAAAAAAAAAGAATTACAATGTTTATAGATCTATAAGCATTTGCCTAGCATGTTTGATACCCTAGGTTTTGATCCCTACAGCCTCAATAAGCAAGCAAGCAAGCCAATGAGTAAATCCATTATTTGAATGAAAAAAAAAAAGAAACTCATATTGTTGATATCTAAGACTCTCTATGCTAGTATTGCACCTTTGAGATATAGCTTCATGGAGTAGTTTAATTTTCTCTTCTGTCCAATATTATTCATACAGTGTCTTGTTACTATGTCTTTCTTTGTGTTCTGAGAGTCGTTCTGAGGCAATTTTTTCTTTTTTGCTTCTGTTTTTGTTGTTGTCTTTCTAGTATGTCTGTATGCACTAATAGAATAAGTGGTAAACTGTTTTGTCTTGGGAAAGGCCTGTGTGGTGGAGCTTTGGGGAGGACTTCATCTGAGATAGCATTGAGATTTTGTAGAAAAAAGTGAGCATTATTTTTGGAGAGGGGAGGATGTGATGGATTTGTAACTTTATCTAGGAGATGCATATTCCATACAGTTACTATTTTTCCAGGAGTCATGGTCTTTCAGGTTCTCTAAATTTGGGGGTTGTGAATGGACCAAAGCTAGAGAACACTATCTAGTCTATAAGATATTGATTTGCTTGCTATAAATATTTAATGCACCTTTTATGGAACACTTCTGCTCATGAAATGGTGTATGTAAGGAATGGTGTCTTGTTATTTGATTATGGAGTATTTCATGATTTAAATCATGATTTAAATCGGTCTCAAAGTTGCTGGAAATCATTCATCTACCTGACACCAAGCTCTTTTAAAGCTGCTTCTACACAGAATGTGATAAATTGGGCAGTTTTATATGGTTTCATTTACTTTGTATGTTAATAATTCATCATGGTTACAAACTGTCCACATTTGTAAGTTGCAGAGTTCACATATGGGTGCTTTGGGGTAGCTCAACACTGCCCAGAAGCTCTGGGGGGGAACTTAAGAGATTGGGTATCACTAGCTCAAGGTGACCATAAAATTTATCCCTGAGTCAAAACAGAACTTTATTCTCTACACGCAGAGGGAAAAGAAAGATTCATCATGGTTCAACTAATATACCTTGAATATCTAATCTGGACTAGGCAGGCTTCCAGGTACTGAGTGGGAGAAGGAAAGAAAGATCCAAAAGAAAGATCACATTTTTGCTATTTTTACTATATTTTCAATTTACAACAGCAGATTTCTTGGGGAGAGCTTAATGTTTATTATGCACAGTAGGTGCCAGTCTATGTTTTAGAAAGATCATGCATAAGTGCCCTGAGGCTTCACCTCTACATATTCAGTGTCAGGATTAACATCATGGCACATATCTTATAACTGATGGTCAGAAAGGTTAAGTAGCCTTGCCCAGGTTGCACAACCAGGATTTGATGATGCACTTATAAACAAGTCCATCTGACTCTAAAGCCTTTATTATTTCTGTTCTGGAAAACTCTTTTTACCAACAATTTATAAAGATTACTCTATTTTGCCCATGTAAACTAGGAAGAGGGTTGTGTGTGCTGAGTATTAGCATGAAAATAAACACAGCTACCAATCATTTTACTTTATTATTTACCTACAACATTATGAGTACTCTACTAGAAAATGATAATAGGATGTCTAATTTCTATCCCAGACCCTGAGCATGCCTGAGACCGGCCTGGCCATCTTTACTCTAATCCTAGTTTGTAGGATGCCTCTGCTATTCTGGTGATTTCTTCCAGTTCTTACTCTTTAAATATTGTCTTAGAATTGTTCCTCTCTCTGGAAATTTAGTGGTGAGATACAACATTCCCTCAGGAGGGAATGCCACTTTGGTGTGGTAGGCACAATAAAGGACAAAGAATTTTACAACCTTTGTCTCTGAAACTATTGCACATGTAGCCAACCATATATGGTCTAAAGATGTACAAGTAGTTTTCCATGAAGGACGGTGGTGGTGTTTGTGAACGTGGATGATGTTGCACTGAATAGTCAGATGAGCCTGTTGGCTATCACACAAAACATTTGAGGTAGTGATGCTTTCCTTCTCTGGACAGATGGACTCACAACTGAGCAAGCATAGTTAGAGAGATGTAGATTTATTGTCTTTGTAACCATGGGAAGAGTCTACATGCAAAGGATCTAGGTAGGCTTAAAAGATGGGACAGAAAATGGGTTATTTTAAAGAGCACCCAGAGAGGAATTTATGTCTGCTGATCTTAATTCAGTATCAGACTTGTGACCTGCAAAATTGTATGATAATAAATCTATGGTTTTCAGCCACTAGCAACTAACATTTTTAATCTTCTATTTTAGTAATATCTTACATTAAGTTTAGACAAAATTTGTATGTATAGATAAAAGATGCTTGGTTTTTTTTTAAATAACAGATACTTTAAAAAATGATAGATGTTTCATGGTGAATCATAGCATATGCTCACAGAGGTAATCATTAGACTTAATAGTTAAGTGTAGAGTTTGGGAATTCAATAGAAGTGAGTTCAATCCAGGCCTTGAAACCAAAGTGAAAAGGAATTATTTTTCTGGATTTTGACCTTTGATTTTGCTACAGTGCTAATTATTGAATTCTGGATTTACTACTGTGAAGTGCTCACTCTGTTGACTGACACACAGTAGCTGCTGAAAAAAAATCTACATAGATATTATGAGGATGCTATGAAAATATTAAGCCTTACTTAACTATTCAATAGAAAACTACCTTCTTTATTAGCAATGGCAACTGACTCTTGGGCAAAGTTACAGTTTGTCTCCTGGGTAAACCAAACTTACTTCTAAGAGATGAGTCTCAGCCTGCAGACAAGACTGCTGAGATTTTTATAGCAGTCTCCTCAAGTTTTAACTTCATCCCCTGACAACTTTGTTGTTCTTATTTGAGAGGTGCTTAGCAATGTTGACATCTCAGTAGTGTTGTAAAGACAGACAATACTAAATAGTAGATGTTGAACTTCAGCGATACCAAATACCACATAAACATTGTTTCTGCTTAGCTCAGAGAATCTTTTAACTATATTGGATCAAACAAAACCTAATTGATACTTCATATACCTTGAAAAGTTTTATCTCCTCAGAAATGTTGCATGACTTAGTATAATTAAATTCTTTCAATATTAGAGAAGTAGGAGACTGTGATGTCCATTAAGGCTGCAGAGATGGTTCAGTAGTGAGGAGCACTTGATTTTCTTCCAGAGGATCTGACTTTGTCCTGTTGCTCTTCCTCAACTCCTTCCCCCTACCCCAACACTCCATCTCCATCTCCAGGGCATCTGAAGCTCTCTTCTAGCCTCCACAAGGTACTCCATATATGTGGCACAACGGCCTTTTCCTGCTGAGGTTTCTTCATTAAGAAACATCGACTTGTCTCTTAGACCATTCATGTCTACTAATTTTCATAAAATGTGACTTACGGATACTTAAAAAGTGTAGGTCTATCTATAAAAGAATCTTCAGAGTAGAGACAGCAGGCCACCAATCATTATTGTCCTTGTTGTCGATCTCCTGGAGCTATAGGAATAAATATTTGCTTGCAGGTAAATGACTGTGGGAAGTGGTCATTTCTTCTGCTTCTACTGTTGTTATATGGAGGACATGGAGAGCAAGAAATGGAAGACAGATCACCATATTTTTAAAAATCCTAATTTAGTTAGGAATTTATTAAAATGTTGGGTATACAAACAATTTGGGACATTTCTAAAAATCTTTACAGAGCCAGCAGATCCAGGGGTGTTGTCAGAGATCAGCTCACAATGGGACAGAAGGGCTAGACACAAAGGTATCTAGGTGGCCATGGACCTCTTGAGCTAGAAGGAGTGGCAAATTTTGGATAATGAAGCAGACAGAAAGGATGTTTCTAGTGAGCAGGTGGGCTGAGAATGAGGAATAGAGTATGGCACAAATGAGGTTCATAGGGCAACCCGCCCATTGGGAGAGAATAGAAAGAATGACCTTAATTTCAGTGATTCGAATGCTATGGGGATGGTAGTTCAGAAAAGTGATCAGTAATGAAGAGGATTCAATGGAGGCTGGCAGGGGCTATTCTAGTGTGGGAGAGATGTGTGGGGTGGGGGCTGAGAACAGAGCAAGAGCATCTTTTTTGCTGTTGTTGCTGTTGTTGTTCAGTATAATCTGTCACTTTATGTAAGGATAATATAGACTTGTTTAAGACTGAATCACAGGAGACACTTAGAAATACCACCCATCACTTTAATAAAACTTGACTTTGAAGCTTTAATAACTCTGTGAGAAAAAAAAAATCCTGCCTCATTGTTGTTCATGGAGACATCCTTATATGGGTTGAGAAATGAAGGAAATGCAAGCTTTTCCTATTGACGGAAGTCAGCCTTTGACTCACAGGTCCAGCTCAATGGTGCTTCCCATGGGTGTTTATCACTGTGTTTCTCACCCCCCACCCCCACCGAGACCCATCTCCAGCCCTTCTGCACAAAGCAATGTTCCTAAGTCCCTTAGTAGTTTGATATCTGTTTACCTTTCCTCACACATCTTCATGCCATTCTATTCCATGCCATAATAAATCTGCTGTCTTATTTTTAACTGTCTTTGCACAGCAAAATGCTTGGCATAGTAAATATTTCTTTATTGAATAAATGGAAATGGACTCCAAAACATATTTCTCAATTAATCTTAAAAGCATGAAGAATGTTAAAGAAAATGCCTTTCTAAGGCTTAAGAACAAATGGAAATTTAGGGAAAGTTTCTCCCATACATATGTACTGATTTGCAAATATTTACCTGAATATTTTTGAAGTATCTAGAAAATACATATCTACAGCCTTGAGAGTCAGACAAAATCATTGTTCTCAAGGAAGCAAGTCACAAATAGGTAAGGCATACTTGCTGGGAAAGAAGAAAAATGGCATGACAGTCCAGAAATAATATACTGGCTGCTTGAGCCTACAGAGATGATTCTCTGTAGAAGTGACCTTTGAACAGAGGTCTGAACTTTGTCACTTGTGTGAGTTCCTAGAAGAGATATTTTCCAGGCTGATGACACGCTAAAGCAATGATTCTCAAACAGTATGCCTGTCTTCTGGGAGGGTCAGACAACTGGAAAGTTTGGAATGTAAGGTATGAGTTGGGGAAATTTGAGTCAGAAAGACAGACGGTAGTCAAGCCAAGAAGAAGCTTCTCGAGACAAGAAGACATTTAGATTTCACTCCACCTGTCATATGAAAGAATAGAAGGATTTTGTGCGGATAAGTGATGGCTTACAATTTACTCTTTTTGAAGAACTAATCTGGTTGCCATTTGTGAATGGTTGATGAGGCAGTGTGAGAAGCAGCAGAGGATGTGGGAATAGCTGATGATGCTATGTGCAGATAAACTAGGATTGGGGTACTGAAGGAAGTGGGCAAATCCAAGACCTCGTTTACTGGTGTGTTAAGCCTGGAAGGTAAAGGACAGAGAATCAGAGATGGTCCAGAAGGGTGCTGCTTTTTGTCATAGGAAGGATAAACTTGAGGAGGAGGAGATCTGGAAGGGGCTGACGAAAAGGAATTAAGTTTCAGAAGCCTTTGAGTTAAAGTAACTCTTACGTATGTAAGTAAAGATTTTGAGACAGCAGTTGGATATTTTAGACTATAGATTTCCCAGTAGAGTCCAGATATGAGACTACAAGTGCTAGAGTCTTATAATAAGCATTTCATTCTATATTGGGATTGAATGAGATCACTCATGGATGGGTCTTACACAGAAAGGGAAGGAGGAGGGAAGGGACTGCCATCTTAAAACTCATTAATATTTAGAGATAAAGGAAGGTCCCTGGGGGGGGGGAACAGGAATGGAGGGTTAGAGATGGAGAGAAAAAAATCAGGCCTGTGTGGTGTCATGGAAACCAACACAGAAGCACAAAAACCCCAGTGTCAGTGCTCCTGGGAGTTTGAATTAGCCAAGAAAGAACTTGCTGAATGAGAACGAATGAGCCTGTATGAAGGAGACTTAAAGGAAGCAAAACTAAAAATACATGGCAGATCCAAGGAAGAAAACTAAGACCTGTAAAGGAAAATATCTGCTCCATCTGGCTTTGGGATGAAAACACACAATTAAGGGAGAGACACTAATCAGAATGAGATTTTAGACTGTAAAACTCTATAGGCTCTTTTGAGATTAATGTGGAGCAAAATCCGATTGTTTCCCAGAAGCTGCTCTTAAGAAAATTAAAGAAAAGCTATGGTACCCTTCTCAACAGATTTTTGATGGTTTCCATCAGCATCTCAGTCTGTCTCTTCTCCATCAGAAACAATTCAGCAAATTTCCTGTTATATTTGGTAACATTAGAAGACTCGGCCTGGTATGGCTTTGGCCATTTGTGCATGCGTTAGATGTTCCATATATTACATAAACTCAGGGTCAGTGTAAAGAAAAAAGTAAAATAGCTTTTGAAAAATATAGAAAAAAAAAACATTTAAAGCACTGATGCTAACGTGCACACAAATTAATCATTTTCTTCTCTTCTCCGAAGATTTTTTTTTTTCATCTGCTCACAGGGTATGAATTATTTTACGCATTGTGCATATTCTTAATTATAATAGAACCCTTGACTATGACAGCAAACATGCTAAAATTGATTTACTTGTTTGCATAACAAAGATTTAGTTTAGATTCCACCATATTTCTTTTCTCTTCATATTTCTTGGCAGGTGAGATGTTTTTGTTTCATTCACGGTCACAAATGATTTCTACATTTTTCTAAGGAGACTGCTGTTTTCCTTTTTTTTTAACTGAACTAGAAAACTTCTGCCCACATTACTCAAATGTTCTTTCTCTAGGTCTTATTTTTCTACCAGAAACTTCAAGGATGATTGAGAGAGTAAGTCTTCAGGAACAAGCTACGAGAATGTCATGACTTATCTAGATAGCCTATTAGCCATGTACCTCAGGGGCACTGTACATTGCCACGTTAAATAGAACCATAGTTCTGATAGCTAGGGAGCAGGTAGACATGGCTGCTGGGAAGGCTTCTAGCACTGAGTTAATTTGAAACCCTGAATAGCCACTCTACTTCTAAATGTCCATTAGTACTACACCAGCCACGTGGAATATAATCAGCCCTTCTAAAGAGTAACCACCTCAAACATCATCCACCTGTTCATCTGACATCTAAATTGTAGTTCCTTAGTGAGTGATGTTTACTTCAATCACAGCTAGATGTGGGACAAACAAGGGAAATGTCAAAAAAATCCCCAGTATTCTGAACTTGTATCTGTATTCTACAGTATATTCAAACTCAAAAGTCACAACAGGAAACAAACATACCGTTACTTTATAGTATGCTTAAATCTTAATGTAGATGAGTATATATCACCAACCAGGGAGTGTCCAGGAGCTGGATCTAGATGCCCTACACATTTGTAGCAAATGTGGGTCCCCTAACAAGTAGAGTGGAGGCTGTCTTGGTCTCTGTTCCCTACCATTGGATCCCCTTCCCCCTATCTGAACTGCCTGCTTGGACCTCAGTAGGAGAGGATGTGCCTAGTTCTGTTGGGACTAGATGTTTCAAGGTAGGTATCATTGGCAAGTGTAGGTAGTTTGACTTCTGGAAGAATGTCATTAGTCCACTGCCTGCTTAGTTTTGGGTTTTGCCTTATATGAAAACACTCTAATTCTCTAGAGTTTCACAATATATTGTCTATGAATATGGATGCCCTTAATGGAAGAAGAGGGATATAACAGCACTGGTCCCAATAAATAGAGTGGGAAAAAAAGTACAGGCCTGGCTTAAAGATAGATGGGTAGATTTAAGGTTTTCTTGAGTGTATATTCCCTTCAGGTGAAAGTCTGTGTAGTCCTGTAACCACTGATCTTGCCTAGACATGATCATGAGCCAAAGTGCCTTTTCATCCAGTGCATTGGCCTGGAGGAGCTATTGGGATGTTGTTTTATATGAAATCACTCACTCTCTGTGAGGTTTCTCTCTGTGATGGCCAAATTATTAATGGAAAGTCCATAGAAAGACCAGTTCCCCAGTCTGTAAGTTCAATGTTCTCTCAGCTCTCGTTCTCAATCGCCCACTGAATGAAGGATACCAAAAAAATTGCTCTTTGCATTTACAAACACCAGGTTATCTAACCCACAGCAACCAAAATGCCTGATTTATCTTAAATTGTTTTCTTCATTTTGAATTCTATAATTAGATATAGGTTTATTTTTCTTATAAGGAGGGTTCACTGAAGGCTAAAAGATGTGGCCCATGTTGGGACTATCTGGTCTACCTTATAATTCACCCATACTCTCTACTTGGTTGCCTGTGTGTGAGTTCCATATATATGTATTATTGTTTTTTAAAATTATTTACATTTCAAATGTTATTCCCCTTTCCTGTTTCCCTCCCCCAAGCCCCCTATCTAATCCCTCTTACTCCCTACTTCTAAGAGGAAGCTTTCCCCACCCACCCACCCACTCCTGCCTCACTGCCCTAGCATTCCCCTATGCTGGAGCATCGAGCCTCCACAGGACCAAGAGCCTTCCCTCCCGTTGATGCCAGATAAGGCAATCCTCTTCTACATATGTAACTGGAGCCATAGTTCCCTCCATGTGCACTCTTTGGTTGGTGGTTTGGTGCCTGGGAGCTCTAGGGCATCCCGTTGGTTGATTTTTGTTGTTCTTCCTTTTGGGTTGCAAACTCCTAAAGCCCCTTCAGTCCTTCCCCTATCTCCTCCATTAGGGTTCGAGTATTCCATCCAATAATTGACTGCAAGCACCAGTGTCTTTATTTGCCAGACTCTGGCAGAGCCTCTCCAGGGACAGCAATACCAGACTCCTGTCAGCAAGCACTTCTTGGCACCAGCAATAGAGTTTCCCTTTCTAAAATAGAAAGCTGTATCAGTTGGTGACATTTTCACCTATCTGTGAAATCTATCTAATAAACAAATTGAGAACATTTCTGGGTTGGGGTTTTATAGTTATTTTTGAGATCAACTATTATGAGCTGCTTGTTTTTGACAGTCTGGTACCATGTCATTCTCTCTATAATTGAAATCTTAAAAAATTTTAATTTGAAGATCTATCCCTCTGCTATTGAGTACAGTATTTAAAATGTCCCTTAACTTGCTTTATCTGACCTGATGAAATTTGGAATTAGACTTAAGCTTTGCCAATTCTGTCACATCTACACAATAGGCATTTTAAAAGGAATGATTCAGAAAAGACACATGTTGTAAAACTTGGATTTAAATCCTCACACTTGTATGCCTGAGTTTTTGGTTTGTTTGTTTTTTTTCATGGAAGACTGAAGGTGATACTGGGTGTGACTTTGGAGTATGTATCTTGGTAATGCACCCAAGTTTCTGCTCTCAGTAGATTGCAGTTCTCATTATCATGAATGACATGTTTATTCTAGCAAGGATGGGCCACAGAGGAATCAACTTGGAGGATAGATCCCATATGAAGAGCCTTCTGTATCCATGTGGGTGAGAACACTCACCCCAGTAACTAGCCTAGACACTGGGAAGAGGGTGATGCAAGGGCAGAGTATGATGTGAGAGAAAGCCTCTGAAGTATATGGTTGATTGCCTTGATTCACAGGATAAAGATATATATATATATATATAGAGAGAGAGAGAGAGAGAGAGAGTTTAATATTGCTAACTGAAGAAAAACCTTGACTCCCAATTTGTCTCCCTTCAGGCCAAGGGTAGTTTGGTAGCAAATCTCTCATTCGGGATATCATTTGAGGATCCTCAGAGCCTAGTGTCTTCCCAGGGTAGCATTCACCTTGATTTCAAAGACTATGGTCCATGCTGAGAACTTCTGTGAAAATAGTATTTTTTACATGACTTTTTAAAGAGCAGAATCTTGATTAGCAGTGCAATATTGATTACTCCTATTAAAACTGCAAAAGGTTTATTGATAAAATCAGCTTAATGAACCTGTCTCCTAAACTGGTTAAGTACTGCTTTGGGATAAGGAGAGAAAATAGCTAATGGCAAGAGCAGTTTGAGACTTGTAAAGTCAGGACATTTTTCTTCCCCTCCAACATTAATGTTATTACGTGGAGAGAAATCCCTATCTTTATCTTTATTTTTTTAAATCTGACATGAAATTCTGAGAGTATGTGACTACATTTGCCTTCAAATATATGGAGGCAATGCTTCAAGGACACAGTGAGTCAGACCATCCAAATCAACTGGTAATAGGAAGCTGGAAAGCCAAGAACAGCAGTCTGTAACAGCAGCCAGGGCAGTGGGCAGCAGTCTAATGGGGAAACTTCTCAGCATGAACACATGCAGCAGCAGTCCTCACAAACAGACAAAACAAAACCCACACCTGTGGTTGTTTACAAAGGGCAGAAAGGACCACAGAGGAGACATTGTTAATATGGCGGAAAGCACTCTTAGCAATCCTAGTGAAATAAAGGGCAAAATATACAAGTGCCAAATGGTAGGCTTTGGAAACCAGCATCTGATGTTTAATGCCTACAATTTAGACAAATCATACAAAGAGGTAGTAAACAAATTTTGAAGGTCTGGTACCTGTTTTAAGGCCTGGCACATATTATGAACTTGGTAAATGTCAGTGAAACTGAAATCAATTTATCTATATTCTGTGCACAGAAAAGAATAGGAAGGTAGTTTTTGGCCCTACAAGAAAAATCCATAAAAGGATGTATGAGGATGAAGAAAGCTGATGTTAGAAAAGTCCCTTGGATTCATACTGTGGTATCTTGCCTCCATGACCAGTTCTTTTCTAAACTCCTGATTTTTTGTAAACTATGTAATGATTATGTTTTCCAACTTGAAAAGAGACTGAATGACATTCGCATGGGAGGCATCTTGGGCAAAGTCTGGCACATAGGAGAATAAGAGATTATCAATACAGGTTAGTTCTTCTTCCTCAGTTGCTTTTATTGTATATAATCCTCTATATTTTTTGTATTAGTGTAAAGCATGAACAAAGTAGCTAGGCGTCTGTGGTTAATATCAGTCTTTTTATATCAATGACATATTTATGTAAAGTACATTTATAAAAAGTCCTTTGATGGTAAGTTTTAAACTCTGCATATGATTTTGCTACCCAGCATTTCAACTCATTCTATCATCCATTAACAACTGTTGTTTGAACAGTCCCAGAGATTAGGAAGTAAACTTTTTACTGGGTCCTGGCCATGGGTTCTGGACATGCCCATTCATTCATGTATTAAGACTATAGATATATTTTTATTTTCAAATGACTCTGGAGTAGTTGCACCTTTGAATGGATCAAACACCCAAAATATTGTCATTCTTCTAGTTTGCTTATTCCTAAAGTAAACATTTTAATGGAAGCCAGAATTAAACCCGACTTATCTTCTTCTCTTGATTGTTCACAACCACATGTGTTTCACCCTGTTTCTAATTTGTATCTTCCCAAATTAAACCCTTTATTTTGGTAGGAAGTTTTAAGCCTCTGTATGTAATTTTGCTACCCAGCATTCCTACACATCAATTTATCCATTTGGAGACACAGAACTTGAAGCAGAGACCTTATCATATTCTTATAGCCATGTGAGCTAAGTTGTGAGAAACAAACTTTTAAGAAAATAAACACGTATACCATCTGCCCAGAAACTGATTTGAGAAAATAAAGGAATAAGTGGAACTAGGATTGGTTGAATCGGATCTGTATGCATTCTCTAGGAAGAGAACAAGAGCAGAGAGGCCCAGCTGAGAAGGGTCAGCCTGGCAAATATCTAGGAGATGCTCACTCCATGAAAAGGGAATGCTCATTGAAGAACAATGAGCTGAGAAGGGGCTTGGCAGGTTCAGGGGTTGAGACTGAGGCCAAGTATGGAGGTTCTGTTATAGTTGAGGTTAAAGAAAATAAATGGCCAGAGTGGAACAGATTTTGTTTATTAGGTTGGCAGACTGGACTTCTCTTTTCTAGCCCTTCCCAAGTGCACATATCTGAGTAGTCATCAAGATCTCCTTCATTACTCTAGATAAGGTTTTTATAAACACATTTCCTCTGACATTTTCACAGGTACCCTCATAAGCCTGTTGACGTTTGCTCAGTGTCTGTGAGATGACTTCTCTCCAACAGTCTCCCACAATGCTAGCCACATGATAGCTCCAGTTCTCTCTCTGGCTGAAGTCTCTCTCGAAGTGTTCGATAACATCCCACATCCCCAGCTTGCACAGGCCTCTGTTTCCTTCATGGGCTGCACTGGCTCTGTTTTGTCTCTCTTGCTGTTCCACAATTAACCAGCTATTTTAGCTTGTGGGATCTAGTCCCCTAAGATAGAGCATTCTCTACTTTCTGATTTCCCTATTCCTGTGTGGTTGGACAGTCTGTTTAGGTTTCAGACTTTTTTTTTTTTTTTTTTTTTTTTTAACCTCAGGTGCTTTCCTTTTTTGGGAATCCATTTCTGTCCTAGGCTAATTTAGACCAAGTACCTGAGATATCAATAGAATCCCTTACCTTGCCTTGTTTTTATCCCAGCACCCTGTAGTTGAATAATGCCATCTTTGTCTGATTATTGCTATTGTCTTTTCTTTACTCAGTGGCATAACTGCTATCTGATAATAAAGATTTATTCAGTTGCCAAAAGCCTCATATAATTCTTGGTACAATACATAACTTGATTTAATATACATGGACAGAACAAACAAACAAAGTCCAAAATACCTGACCATAGATAATCTATGAAGAAGCAACATTTATTTCTTAGCCCATGAAGTTGGGAAAAAACAGCTGAAGCCAGACACTGGAGAGGACCTAACATCTGTGCTTCCAACATGGTTAAATTTCAAGAGGGAGAAACACCATCTTCATGTGATCTTTGCACCTTTAAGGCCCCTGCTCATGGCATCACATTCATCCTTAACTGTTAACATTTCAAGTTCTGGAAGGACTCTCTCAAGCCACAGGAGATTGCAATGGTGTTAAATCAGTGATCTAGGCCACTGTGAGGCGCTTCACAACTGCAGCCCATTTTCACTCCTCTTTTCTGCAATCCACTCCCCACATGATGCTTAAAGGGGAGTTAAAAATATGTGTACAGAAAATCCACAGCTTAAAAAGTCAGTGCTTTCTTTTTGTAACGATGGGGATGTTCATCATGTTGTAGTATATAAAAAGATATAGACAAATATTATACTCTAATGTATATAATTTTTGATTTGTATTTTCTGTTTTTAAATTTAATTTTTTATGAAATATTTTCTTTGTTTACATTTCAAATGTTATCCACTTTCTTAGTTTCCCCTCTGGAAACCCCCCTATCCTGTCCCCCCTCCCCCTCCTCACCAACCCACCTACTCCTACTTCCTGGCCCTGGTATTCCCCTATACTGGGGCATAGCACTTACACCTTCACAGGACCAAAGGCCTCTCCTCCTACTGATGACCATCTAGCTATCTTCTGGTACATATGCAGCTAGAGCTATGAATCCTACCATGTGTTTTCTTTGGTTGGTGGTTTAGTCCCAGGGAACTCTGGAGATACTGGTTAGTTCATATTGTTGTTCCCCCCTATGGGGCTGCAAACCCCTTCAGCTCCTTGGGTACTTTCTCTAGCTCCTTCATTGGGAACCCTGTGCTTCATCCAATGGATGGCTGTGAGCATCCACTTCTGTATTTGTCAGGCACTGACAGTCTCTCAGGAGACAGCTATATCAGGTTCCTGTTAGCAAGCTCTTGTTGGCATCTGCAGTAGTGTCTGGTTTTGGTGGTTGTTTATGGGATGGATCCCCAGGTGGGTGGGGCAGTCTTTGGATGGTCCTTCCTTCAGTCTCTGCTCCACACTCCGTCTCTGTAACTCCTGCCATGGGTGTTTTGTCCACCCTTCTAAGAAGAATGGAACTATCCACACTTTGCATTCCTTCCTTATTCTTGAGTTTCATGTGTTTGTGTATTGTATCTTGAGTATTCTGAGCTTCTGGGCTAATATCCAATTATCAGTGAGTAATTTTCTTTTTTACTTATTTACTTTACATTCCACTCACTGTCCTCTCCTGGTCACCTCCTCCCACAATCCTTCTCCTATACCCCCTTTCTCCTCTGAGTGGATGAGGGCTCCCTGGATAACCCCTAACTCTGGGTCTTTAATTCTCTGTGAAGCTAGGTTCTTCCTCTCCCACTGAGGCCAGACAAGGCAGCCCAGCTAGAAGAACATATCACTCTTACAGGCAACAGCTTTTGGGATAGCCCCATTCCAGTTCTTTGAGAGCCAATTGAAGGCCAAACTCTATATCTGCTACATATGAATGGGGAGGCCTAGGTCCAGCCTGTGTATTTTCTTTGGTTGGTGGTTCAGATTCTGAGAGCCTCAAGGGTCCATGTTAGTTTGTTGGTCCTCCTGTTGAGATCCTATCTCCTTCAGTGCTCACAATTCTTCCTCTTATACTTCTATAAGAGATCCCATTATAATGTAAATTATATAATATATTATACACTATCTACCTCAACTTGTTCATGTCCTTGTTTTCTCTGCTAAGCTTCAGCCCCATGGCATTTTCCATTATTGGTTGTAATGGGGTCTTCTCTATCTCAGGATCTCTGTACAAATAGCATGGCTAGTCTTTATGCAACTGGATCCCATTGTGCTTCCATCATTGACTACTATGGTACATTCTCAGAGAGGTTTCCTGTGAGCTACATCTCTGTAGAATTCTACATGTTTATTGCTTGTTTCCTACTCTAGACTCTAATCTCTACAGATGCCTCAAAGCTAAGATCAAACTCTTCACTAACATGTGTCTTTCTCTTGCCCCTGAGATCAGTACATACCAAGGGCTCAAATGTTGACTGAGTGGTGTGCCTTCTCTCAAATACTGTAAACCCCAGGATCTCTGCTTTTCTGCTAGATAATAAGTACACTGGTGGCAGGCATGATAGCACAATCTTCTTTAGATTCCCAGTGCCTATAACTGTGTTCAATGCATGGTGCGGTCTGAATAAGTGTTCATTAAAAGACAAATGGGGTGATCATGATGGAGAGACAGGATTATTAGAAGAACTGAAACAAGAAATGGTGTTAAGAATATCATTGTAGAATACATCACTTACTTCTTAGATATGAAATAAACACCATGACCACAAGGAGAGTCCTCTACAGGAGCAACAAGTGTTCCAAAGCACCGTGCTATCTCTCCAGCCCCCTTCTAAAATAAATAATTAGTTTGAAGACAACAAAATTGATTTTTTTCTTCCAAAATTAAATTACTTGAGGCGGTCAGCTCAATATATCCACCAAAAAGCAAGCATGTGACTTCCCAAACTCATCCTCTAACCTATCAATAAATGTTGAGTATTCTTTTTCTTTTCTTTGGAATGGCCAATTTTCAAGATGGATAACAGGTTTTTGTTAGTCTGTAACTAAGGCAATTTAATGATGGAGATAAGATAAATTATAATAAACGAAGGGCCTGTGCTTTGTAAATCTACAAATCACTTAACAGAGGAGCTTCACAAACAACAGCAGTTCGGCTCGTCCTGTGATAACGGCTCCCATGACACCTTTAATGTTCTGAGGAAAAGTAAATGAAACATAGGATCTGGCCAAATAATCAAATTCCCTTTGCCTCTTAAGTCAGAGTGAGCTAGATTAGAGTGTAATGAAAAGCCTCCCTGACATAATTTAGTTCCTTATGGCTTTGATTTTTCCCAAATTGCAGCTTTTCTGAAGATCAGGCATCTGTACATGCCATGCTTAATCATGGTTGTTTATAGAACTAAAATCTGCCATTTCAGAGTGAACGTTGGTGTGGAGGGGGGCATTGCCTGGGCTCCACAAGCCCGCTGGAGAGAAGACCTTTCAGAAGAGGCAGGAAGCTTCATTTGCAGAGGCACGTGATCTGCTCTGGTTTTATTTTCAGATGATATTGAAGACACCCACATTTTAGTGAGCAAACATCTCAGCTGCTTGGAATGTGGGACACTCCTACTTGCTTCCAGGGTTATGAACTTCTTGAACATTACTTGTAGAAGTTGCCATTGAGGTAATTCAGACCTTCACACGATCATATTTGTATTGGTGTTGACATGTTGAACTGACTACTGCCCTGTGAGCTATTAGGGAACATTGGCCTTTTCCCCTCTATATGAGAGGCCCTTGAAGCTCTCTACGTTCTCCAACGGGTTCTGTGCCTTTTCTTTACTCAAGGAACTATAGTAGTAAAGTAGGGTATGATTTCCTTGTTTATTTACCCAATATTTATTAAGTCCCTGTTCAGCACTTGACCTGGTAATAGGAGTTGAGGATACAAGGAGATAAACATTCATGCTGCCTACTTTAAGATAAGAGTCAGTATCTGAGCAAACAAAAAGCAAATGAAGAAATACAATGGTAATGTAGAAGGCTGTGAAATATGCAGACAAGCAGTGACAGTGTCTGAGGCAGAGTTGAGCTGTGGGAAGATAGGGTTTCTATGAGAAAGATAGGGACACAGTCGGGTAAAGACATGAGGGAAGAACATTTTAAGCAAAGGAAGAAGATTGGATGAACAGGAAACTTAGAGTAATTCATGTGTCTATGAGTTGGAAAGTGAAGCCTGGGCTAATAGGAGAATGGGAAGGAGTTGAGGGTTATTTGATCCCTTCTATGACTTAGGCTGGACTTTAAAGCTTATTCTAAATTTAATGAGAAATCATCCAAATTCTATAATAGCTGAGCCTCATTCTCTTTACCAGTCATAAAACATTTATACAGTTCTCTTTTCTTTTCATTTCCTCTCAAACAACCATTACTGAAGACATACTGTGCATTATCAGAATTTGACTTCTGGAAGTTAAGGCTGTGGTGGAGAGCTGGCAGCCACCTAACAATGCACAGGCTGTGGTTGTATGGAATTAAATTAAATCAAGTGCAGACCACAACACGCTAATTTAGAAGTAATGTGAAATCAGTTTTGATACAACTGACTTAAGTCTGTTACCTGGCCTTTCTCCAATCTCAGTTTCATGGGAGAAAATATACCCACATCCTGATAGTGTAGCCTGCAGTTCTCACCTTCTTTTTTTTTAAATATTTTTTTATTACATATTTTCCTCAATTCAATTTCCAATGCTATCCCAAAAGTCCCCCATACCCTCCCCCCACTCCCCTACCCATCCATTCCCACCTTTTGGCCCTGGCGTTCCCCTGTACTGGGGCATATAAAATTTGCAAGTCCAATGGGCCTCTCTTTCCAGTGATGGCCAAGTAGGCCATCATTTGATACATATGCAGCTAGAGTCAAGAGCTCCGGGGTACTGGTTAGTTCATAATGTTGTTCCACCTATATAGGGTTGCATATCCCTTTAGCTCCTTGGGTATTTTCTCTAGCTCCTCCATTGGGGGACCTGTGATCCATCCAATAGCTGACTGTGAGCTTCCACTTATGTGTTTGCTAGGCCCCAGAATAGCAAACACATAAGAGACTGCTATATCAGGGTCCTTATCAGCACAATCTTGCTAGTGTATGCAATGGTGTCAGCGTTTGGAGGCTGATTATGGGATGGATCCCTGGATATGGCAGTCTCTAGTTCTCACCTTCTTAATGCAGTGACCCTTTATACAGTTCTTCATGTTGTAGTGACTGCCAATCATAAAAAAATTTTTGTTTCTACTTTACAACTATAATTTTGACACTATTATGAATTGTAATGTAAATATTTTTGGACATAAAGATTTTCCCAAGGGGTCATAACCCGAACGTTGAGAATTGTTGGTTTAGACTCTCATTTTGGTCAGCCTCATACCATGTACATTCACATTTTTTCCCACTTCCTTTAGAAATACAGAGAGAAACTGCATAATATTACCTCATTAGTGTGATCCTTTATTTTATGTGACTGAATGCTCTCCCTTGGACATTATTGCACAGCAATGAACTGGCGGTTCTAAAACCACTGTCATGTTGTGCAAGACATAGAGGGAACTGATCTTGATGAGGACCTGGGACAGAACTCCATAAAGAGTTGGCAGCTAAGCTAAGACCTGAAGGTGGTGATGATTAGCCCAGCCCAGGAAGTGGGAAATAAATGAGACCAAGTAGCCCGAGCTAGGGCAGAGAAGGGGAAGTATATGAGCTCTCCATTTATAGAGATGTCACAATCACATACATCAGAAAGTTGCTCAGAGGACACATGGTTGCTTAGAATGGAAGCGTTCATAAGCCTTGAAAAAACACTCAGAAAAATAATAGAATTGCTAGCTTTCTTGGGGGGCCACCTATTTAATTTTCAGTAGAAGCAGAGATGTTAGAGCAGAAAAGGCCACCGAAATTATAATTTAACTTCCTATGCAATACTCAAATAAACATTTACTCCAGAGTTGAAAGCACTTACCTGAAGTCACACACAGATAAAGAAGTGTTTCTTCACCAGTAATCCAGACCTTTAATGGATACAATTGAAATCTCGCTTATATTTTAGGAGGCTTCTCCCTCTTAATTACTGTTACCTGTTTTCATTTGTGTCAGTCATGACACATATACTCCCGTATTTCCAACCAGAATATTAGGTTGGAGTGTTAATGTTTCAAAGCATGACTACTGGCTACGATGGGATGTCACACTGCACAGAAAAGCTTGGAAGGCAGAAGTTATATATTTAAAAGCCTGTGCATGTTGCTGAGAGCAAATGTTGGTGAAAACTGTACAGAAGTGAACACAGGAGCACTTCAGGTTGCAGTATAAGCTATTAAATAATTCAAAGACAAAATTGGCATTAGTTAATGTGGGCTGGGGGGGATGAACAAACAATGAAACAAAACAAAAACAATTGGCATAGTAGAGTAGAATTGAATATACACATACATCAACACACACACATACACGCATGCATGGACACACAACCCACTTCTAATAGTCTCCATTTGTTTTTAAAAATCATGCATATTAAACCTATCATAGACTGTTTATAAGGGTACTATGTATCATCATAAAAAATGAAAATACTTTCGTATTCCTCAAGAGGAGAGAAGGGAAAAGGAGTTTGTTGCATTATTCCCTTGCAAAGAACAATAGCTTATGCAGCAAAGTAGATAAAATTCACCCATGGCGGGTCAAGCCAGAAAATGAAGTTTTAGTAGAGTACATAAAGGTATTATCTTTTGCATAAACTATATCATATTCTGAGTGATACCATTATTGTTTTGAAGTGTATACATTATTGATGAAGATAAGCAAGAACTCCCTGCTTGGTTACAATTCCATTTAGATACTTAGGAAAGTGGACTTGTAGTTTTAACAGTGTATGTAAAAATTTTATTTCTTAAGTAGAGGGGGTCATATACATATAGTCATTGCTCCTTCTTGTTTGTGTTTAATATATAATATTTCTTGTATACTTCAAGTATTTTGGGGTGGCATACAATACACATGTTCAATAAAAGAATAAATAGCATTGCCTATCGGGTATGAGACAGCAGCAGAAAAAATATGTAACCCAAGAATAACATATAAAAACATTGAGGCAGCATTTCCATAATATTTTGGGTGGGGAGTGGTACAGTGAAAACTGAGCACTTCCACCCTAGCCCTCGGGCTTCATAGGGACTCACTGCTTCTGTGCCACACAGTTCTGGATGGCTCCAGTTATAGAAAGATCTAGGCTAGGAGTCTGCAAACATCTTTTTGCAAAGTCCCATGTATTTGTCCTGACTCAAAACTTCGATGCTCAGTTTTGTGGCTCTAAATATATTCTTTCTCTATTATCAGAGCTAGATGGCTCACATGAATCTGCCAGCAAGGCTGTACTCTGACAGAGGCCCTGGGGGAAGATCTGATGCTGCAACTCCTTGCTAATATGTTGGTCACTGATGAGCCAAGAATATGAGCATGGCATCTGTCTAAAACATTCCTGCTTCCATTAAACATCATCATCATGATCTCCTCTTCATGGGTCTAATCTCCCTTTGCTCATGAAAGAAACAAGTGATGCTATTTCCAAAAGTTCCAGATAAGCCAAGAGACTATCTCAAAATTTATAAATAGATTACAACTGCAAAAATGATCACAGCCATACTTAGGGAATAGCTGTTTCTAAGACTCAGCATCCATTTGCCTATATCAGTTCCCTAGTAAATACTCCAGGACATGTATACGGTGTGTGATCTCCGTCATATTACCCAACTCTACTATGGATCCCTGTATTGAAGATACCAGTAATAGAAAACAGGGATGGGAATCTGTCACACTTCACTTCCCATCAGGTGGGGGCTGGATTTGAGTTGGAGAGGCAGGCTGATAATGTCTGCAGTACCGTCAATGCAAATGAACACTGCCTGTGACCTTGAGGCCTATTAGGGTATTGCTAATGCCTCAGAGTAAGGTGAACTTAGTGGCATGGACAGATATAAATTACTTTGGTGGGATTCAATTCTAACCCTTAGGACCTTTCAAGATTCTGCAAACATTTCCTGAATTACAACTGATTTGTGTCAGAAACACCTTTGACATGAGTACATATGTCAGAGTGCTAACAATCTGGTAGACTTGGCAGAACACATTTTGAAAAAGGAAACCCAATGAAGTAGTGGTTAGAGGCAAACCATTTTCAGACCTGAAAATCTACCCTGTTCCTGTTTTTACCTGGAGAGCATGATGTTACCTTTTTTACTTCAATGTTAAAGATAATAACTAGCACCTACTGAAAATTACTGCATGTCAGGTAACAGTAAGTACAGTTGTTTGGCTGTGTTTCTTCTAACTCAGTGGCTCAGAAGTGGAAGGTGATGAATTTATCTTTCCTCATCCCAGGACTGAAGACATTTCTTTGTTTTCCATAAATTTAAATGGAAGGTACTCAAGAGTATTTAGTCAGTAGAGGCTAGTTTCTCTGCTAAATACATTAAAATCTTCAGACAGCCTTCTAAACTTTGTGTTACCATAGCAATGGTCCAAAGTGCTGAGGCTCGGCTTCTGTTCTAATCCATCAAGGAAGGCTTTGTTATTGACCTCATTGATTGACAAGGCAACAGACATTGGTTGTATATATCTATCTACAAAGAAAGTGAGTCTGGTTCCACTATTTTTTTGTTGTGAGACGCCATATATGAAGTGGGCTCTGCAAAGATGCACCAAGTAACTTGTCAAGAGCTCAAAAATCAATCATTATGGAGCATGTAACTTACAAGAACTGTATTATATCTTGTTACATCCATTGCCATTGGTCCTTTGTAGGATACCAGTGGGTATACTTTGCCAATCAGAAGCTTGAGAACCTGAAAACTGTAATAGTATGTTCAAATGTCTAGTTGTCAATAGGGGGCAAGACCCTAGATCTAAGTAGGGCTTACTGTAGAATCACTTGGATTATTATGGTATAATGATTTTACTTTCTACACAAGAGCCAGAGCTATAAAAATAACTAAAAAAAATGTATTCTCATTTGTTCTTTATCTACTCTTCCTGAGAGGATTATCTCATGGACTAGACCAGAGCCACAAAATTAGGAGTCACCTAGTTTTAGAGTCCTCCAAATGCATAGTTTATAGTTGAAAATGTGTAATATAGTAAGGAGAGAAAAGTCAAATCTGGAGTAAATTAATTTTCTTTTGTTACTCATTAGGCCAATCACATTTGTTTGAACAAACTGCACGATATATTTTGAAGAGATGAGACTATAAAAATCCCTTAATTGTTAAAATAAAAATAAAATGTCTTTGTTTGAAATGTTTTATGAAAGAATGGGACTCCTGAAATTTATGGTAATGAATAGAACTATTGGGGCATAGCCATTAGGGGGAGATGAAATTTATATTACTCGAATGGGAAACGTTTACATAACTTCCTAATGGGCCTGCCATTTATGATTCAATAGTTCTCTCCCTATTGAAGAAATAAATTGCATTTTCCATTATGGACTATTATCTTTTCTTCTGCTGATTTTGTAAGGTTTCTATAATTTACTCAATATTAAAAATGAATAATAAACGAGTTTAATAATGTCTGTAAGGTTCTTAGCACTTTTTACCCTATTTTGTGACACTGTTTAAAAGTCAGCACAGGCAGTCTTCTGAAACTGAGCTGTAGAATCGTTATTGTTTGACCTTTGAAAGACCAATTAATATTAAAGTGACAGCATTCAGTCCTTTCTGTTCTGAACTCACTGGTAACATGATCAGCATTCTAGTGAATGTGGAATTTCCATACGGTGGATACTAATATTATATTGTACTGTTGTTACTTCCTTCTACTGACGATGGAGTTGAAGTTCACCATTTAATACAACAGTACTAGGCCTATGTTATCTAGAGGGAGAAGAAGTGGCTCCCCCACGACCTGCATTAACCTGTATTGAAACGGTCTTCCCTTAGGTTGAGAGATACACAGCTCCAGATAGAACAATAAAGCAATATTCTATAGTTTATCATATTTAAACACACCACATTAGATACACTGACTTATATTGGTTTCTTCCCTAATATATATTCATTTTTAGCAGAGGTGACTACACTGAAACAGTATCACTGAGGTTTGTTTGATAGTCATGTTTGCCAATTTTGTTAGCTACTAGAGATGATGAGTACGGGAAAGAATTATTCCCTCCTCCCTCTGTGATTGATACTGATGATCTGAAATAGTGATATTAAGGCTTCAGTGAACTCAGGTCTCTGGGCTTTTCATCTTACAAAAGCTTTCCATTCTTATGAGTGACTGAATTTTTAGTAGTCTAGTTTCAATTAAATTTGTATGTGTTCACACATGCATACATGTGTGTGTGTGTGTGTGTGTGTGTGTGTGTGTATGTTATAGCAATAAAATATTTGAGGCTGGCTATAAATGAAGAAGTTTATATGGTCATGATTCTGATGGATGAACCTTTCATATATCATGGCTCCAAGGTCCTGACATTCAAGCACTATTCTCTCTTAAATGTTAAATCACTCTCATGAGAGCCCACTTCTTCAACTTCCACCACTGATCAACGTTGCCTAGCTTCCTGCACAAGAACCTGTGGTTGATAATGTCAAACTGTAACGGGGTCACAGAAATGCCCACTCTGACTGTTCCAAATACTTCGTTCTTAAGTACTTAGTGAGTGTTTTCTATCAGCATCCCCTTTCCACCTATGTTACCCCCCGAAATGCACTTGCATACACACACACACACACACACACACACACACACACACACACACACACACACATGTGAGCATACTCAACTCTGTACTCTTTCTCTGTCTCTCCAGATTCACTGCCTACAGTTCTCTCACTCATTTCCTCATTATGACCAACTGTTTTCTCAGGGATTTCTGGACTCAGTCCCACATCACAGTCTATCAGCTGACATTTCACTTTCTGGCCTAGTTAGCTTCAACTATCAACTGTCAACTGTCAACACACCATTGAGTTTTCTGTGGTTATAGGAGACACACACTTGAGAAGGGAGTCTCAGTGACGGACTTCCCAACTCAGAGTTGCCTGAGAGCACATCTATGAGGGATTGTCTTAATTGGTAATTGATGTACCAGGATTTAGTACATTCCCAGGCAGGTTGTCCTCAATAATACCGAAAAGCTAGCCAAACATAAGCTGCAAGAGAGACAGCCAGTGCATTTCTCTATGGTTTCTGCTTAAAGCTCCTGTCGTGACTTCCCTTAAAGATGGACCTTGACCTGGATACATAAGCCAGAGAAATCCTTACCTTCCAAGTTCCATCTGGCTCCTTATTCTCTGCAACTCCATTGCAGTGTCACTTTAATAGAACGGTCTTCTTTGACCATCTTGTTTTCTCTCGGAGCATCTTTCACTTTCCTCTAAAACAGTATTTATTTTCATCTCTTGCTTTATTAGACTTTATAGGTACCAGGGAAAAACATTTTTTTTTCGTATTTCTCTGTGACCAATATCAATTTCCTTAGTACATAATTCAGCAAAGTTCATCAAGACACAGTTTTTTGATTGAATGAATGGTTGGTTATGAAACTTTCAAATATTATGCTCCTTGTACAATGAGTGACAAACCTGAACGGTGAGAGTATAAACACAGATCATAAATGACCAGAGAAGTTAACATTTTTGGAAATTATATTTCTTTGTGCTTAGATTTTCCACAGAACTCTTTTAATATCCCTCCACCGTGTCCTTGTAAAACATATAGTCTTCAGATATTTCAAGAATTTTAAGTAGTAAATATAGTATCTGGGTGAGCCTTGAGCCAGATAGAAATTTTAACATCCTTGAAAGTCCATTATTGTCATGGTACTACAAAGAATGTAGACAGTCATGAGTTTTAGCTGAGGTACTTTATTTTTTCTTTTTAATTCTGTATCTTTTCTTTTCCCCGATATTGTATTTATTTACATTTCAAATGTTATCTGCTCTCTTTGTTTTCCCTCCACAAACCACCTATCCTATTCCCCCTCCTCCTGCTTCTCTGAGGGTGCTCCCCCACCCACCTACCTATTCCAGCTCTGTGCCCTCGTAATCCCCTATACTGGGCATAGAGCCTTCACAGGACCAAGGGCCTCTCCTCCCATTGATGCCAGATAAGAACATCCTCTGCGACATATGTGGCTGGAGCCATGGGTACCTCCAAGTGTACTCTTCAGTTGGTGGTTTAGTCTCTGGATTTATGGGGTTCTTAAGATAAGATTTTAGTGTAGAGGATAGATGAATAGGACTTATACTGAACCTAGAAACAATAGTACTTTTTAACCTACATGCTTCTAGTTTATCTGTCTCTACCTTATGAGACCCAGTCTCTTTCCTAAAACTCACAGTGTAGTTTAAGCTTCAAATTAGTACCCACCTTCCTGCATCAACCTCGTGAGCATTAGAATTACAGGGATAAGTGACTATGTCTAACTTACATTGCCTCTCACACCTTTTCAGTGGCTGTATGCAGACACAGAAGTACTGGGGCACTAGGCTATACAATTTCACTGGTGCAAGTATAGTATCAGTAGAATACATTTAACAGTTTTAACCACTGGTAACTATTATAATCATAATTATTTTAACAATACAAATTAATTTGTTCATTTTTATAAATGTAGGAGTGGAAAATATGTAGAAGAAAATAGAAAGCACCTGTCACACTAGCCAGCACTGACTTCTTGATCCTAAACTGTCTTACTTAACATTCTTTCTCTAGCATTTAGTATAGTATGGATATTTGAAAGTCACATGGTAAAAATTTTAAATAAGTAATCTATAAATTTTCTATGCTAATAGTTTACTATAATTTTCTTATAGTTATAGAGTTATATTTAAATTATGAATGCAAGGAAACATCTTGACTTCAGAGAATAACAATAATAAAAACAATTATAAGTGGGATTTCTTCTCGTCATCAGAGATAATTCTAAATAGTATTAATGATGAAATGATCTCTCTTCAGCCAGACTACTTCTCCTGGTCCGCCCATAAATTAAGAATATACTAATAGGTTAAAATTCATTCTGAATTTTTCTTTTTTTCTTTACTCTTTAATCATTTTTTACAGTCCAGACTTTATCTCCATCCCTTTCCACACTCCCACTGTTCCACATCCCACACCTCCTCCCCACTCCAGTCTCCAAGAGGATGCCCCTCACACAGTAACACTCTCCTAAATATTCCAATAGAAAGAATGGTATTGAAAGCTTGGCTTATCTCTTGATAACTTTAAGAGTATTTCTGAACTTTGAATCTCTCTCCTGAGATTTTAATCTTAAAAGAAGCATGATATTTATGTGAAGGCTTGTGGGAAATAATGTTCATTGCAACACTATATATTACAGCAAAATTAAAGACATGGCATAAATGTTGAACACTAGAAAAAAAAGGGCTGTTCCAAAGTGGTACCTTCATGAGACACATAATCATGAAGTCATTAAAATGACATTTGAGCAGGCTTTTAAAATAGTACATGGGAAACTCTGAACTTTCCGAAGTGGATCTGAATGGGGAACATTTCCTAGATGAGCATATGTTCATTCACTGGAGCATGTGCAAAGGAGAACACATAAAATGCAAATAGGGAAGGGGAGTTATAGAGTTTCATTGAGAAGAGCAGCAGGAAATATTCAAAGGCACAGCTCCTTGGTAGAATGTCACAGTGTTCCTGTTGACTAGATGTAGGACCCAAAACTTAAGTGCAACTTATATATGCAGTCTATTGCAAGAATTACTTTTATGGAAAATATAAATCTGACACAAGGAATCAAATGCAGTTAATGGGTAAAATGCACTCTTTGTTTCCTTAATTTTAGTCACGTGTGAGGTCTTTTGTGATTTTTCTTCCAAGAAGTATGCCAGTTTCAAAGCAAGGAGTGGTGTCTATTTTAGCTTTATGGGGTGGCACTGATCTTTTCTTTAAGTGAACCATAAATGGGTTTATTGTTGCTTGGTTAATATAGATACAAAATGAGGCACAGTCATCCAATAAGGGAATAGTCCACCAAATTAGCAGAGTGTGTTTCTCTCCATGGGATTGGGAGAATACCAGTCATATACACCAATGCTTTGGTTTAAAACCATATTTTTGGCATTTCAATTGAGATGGCTTGCATACTTTTATGTTCCTTTAATTGAAAATGAATTTTTTCCCATAAAATATCCTGATTACAATTTCCCCTCCCTCTACCCCACAGCACTCCCTTTCTGTCTCTCATTAGAAAAAAACAGGCTTCTAAGGAATGACAATGAACAGAACAAATCATATAATATAACATAATATGCCAAAACTAATACACTGGAATTGGGCAAAACAGACAGAAGATACACTCATTTTTACTCTTATAAAAGCCTTCACTATCTTGAATTGTTTATCAGTCTGATTTATCATTGTAACCTATTAGCAAATTTTTAATAATTAATCTCCTAAAGCTAAAGTTACAGAAGAGATAAAATGATTGGCATATTTTCACATTAAAAAATATACTTACATGTTTCTCACCATTTTAAGAGATATTACTATTAAAAACAGGTTCAAAAATCAAATATTGACTAATCATGCATAGGTGTTTATGGAACAAAATAACTATGAAATTTATTTTTATGAACTGAGAAGAATTTTGATGACTTTTGCCATATCTCATGGTAAAGCGTATTGTCTCGTCTTCACTTATAAGTGAATTCAAATGACACTAAGTTATGATAGCGGTGAGTGTGGAAGAATACTTTTGTATTCTACAAGCCTGTGTACTCTTTCAGGGTGCATAGAATAAAGGGAGAAGCTGTCACTTGGAATAGAAGAAAGAAAAATTGAAGACCTCAGAGCCAATTAAGTTGCTATATAAATTGGAACCTGGCTTTTAAATCGTGCTTTTCTTTTGATGTCTTATCAGCATTCCTAACAGGTTAGAATTTTTGCCAAATTAAAAAAGTTCTTATTCTCAAAACCATACTTCTATAATCAATACATATCTGTCTTTTCTCAAAAGTTATAAAGTTTACCTTAAATATGAAATGTGGCTCTAAGACATGTTGTTGCATTATTTTAAAGTAAAGGATAGATTTATAAATATTTTATATGAGGCTTTATTTAGGAATAACAAATAAACAAATAAAAAGAATTAACACAAGAAATGGATACATACTCCAGACAATACAAGCATCCCAAATAGGAGAGGCTTAGCTCCAAAATGAAATATTTCAGTAGCTCACCAGTGTCTTGTCAGTTGTGCAAAATATTTAGCTTAAAAATGTGGATCTGAATGATTCAACTCCCATCAATATCATGTACCTTATTGTCTGTCTTTCTAGTGTGACTTTGGTGTCCACAAAAATAGGCCATGATTTCCCATACTCCACTCATTACAAATATAATTCCTTCCCAAAAATTGCAACCCCCTATACTACCTGTATATGCAGAGTCATGTATTGCTTAAAAGTGAGGATGTATTCCAGGGCATCATTATGTAATTTCATTGTTTGATAATGGTATTGAGCATAGTTAAACTAATTAAAGTAAACTATACTCACAAATAGCTGATATCAACCTATGAAATCACTACCATAATGTTAGCTATGTCATTAGTGGTGCTTAACTGCACTTTGCTTTTATTGAATCCCCAGAATCTGGTCTTTATGACCTATGAACTGGTAATACCTTACCATGTTCTTTCAAGTATTCACCTCACTTTTAAGTAAGTCCCCTTGTTAATAGAGCTAAATGTCAGTCTTTACTCTGATTTCAATTCTAAGGTCACAATAGTATCCATCTAGGCAAATTATCTTTGCAAATCAAACACCTAACAAGAACTAAGCTCTCTTGTATGAAATGGAGAAAATGATAAATTCTGCTACACAGTAGAATTGTACGGAAAGCAGTAAGTACAGATTAGAGCAAATGCAGTTACTTTGTGAAATGTACAGTTGAGGATTCTTGTTAACTCGCCCAATCTTTATTGCTATATACAGATAATTTGTTAACTTTTTTTGGAAAAGCAGAATGACTCAAGAGGGCATCTAGAATTTGTCTCCATATGCGTGATAGAAGCATTTCCATAGAAAGATGAGAGGAGAAAATCAATGATATGAGCTTCCTTACAATGGATAGAACGTTGTACAGACCAGAGAATGATCTAGAATAGGCATCCTTTCAGTTTTGAATGACTCAAGTGAACTCTTTATATAGAGAGCAAGCCAAAATTAAAAGAATACATAGCAACAGATACATTCAAAAGTATATAGATGCATTGATATCAACTCCAGCACTCAAATTGCCAGCAGAAATTTACTGGGGATGCTCTTTAAAGTTTCTAATACAGAAAAGTCCCTGACAGAGCAATTGGTTCCCTCAGGGGAAGTTTCCAAGTACATGGGCCAATGACAGTAAAAAGGTAATATTATGAAATTGGAGCTAATATATATATTCATCAGAATCCAACTGAGCAAGTCCCTTTAAGACAATAAGCTAGAGTTCTCAGTAGATAGTTTTAGGCAGAGTAGATTGTCTGCTTGGGTGAAACTTTCATGCAAATGAATAGAAACAGACAGAGATAACATCAAATCTGGAGCTCACAACAGTAGCTGCCTGAGGGGGAAATTGAGACTTTCAGCTGGAGTTCCAGATTATGCTTTTTTGCCTTGGCTTAACTTCCTTTTTTTTTTTTTTTTTTTTTTTTTTGCTATTGTTTTTTTTTTTTTTGCATTGTTTTTAACTTTATTCATATCTTATTTAGTCATATATATTTTAATTAGTTATGTGGATGGGTAGAAATATACAAATGATCATCACTCTGCTATTTATGATAGAAAAGATGCAAGAAACTTTTATCTTCAGCAATGAATAAATACACAAGTCACTTATGATGTAGGTACACACAATCTTACATTTGTAAAATATACACATAAGCATATATATGTACATATACAAATGTGTGTGTTTAATAAATAAAACCAAGAGATGACACTATTTTTTTCAAATATTGTTTCCATTGTTATCTCTGGATAGAATTATATATAATTATAAATGATTTTTACTTTTATTTTTTTTAATTAGGTAATTTCCTCAATTACATTTCCAATGCTATCCAAAAAGTCCCCAATACACTCCCCCCCCCAGTCCCCCACCCCCACCCCTTGGCCCTGGCATTCCCCTGTACTGGGGCATATAAAGTTGGCAAGTCCAATGGGCCTCTCTTTCCAGTGATGGCCGACAAGGCCATCTTTTGATACAAATGCAGCTAGAGTCCAGAGCTCTGGGGTACTGGTTAGTTCATAATAATGATCCACCTATGGGGATGCAGTTCCCTTTAGCTCCTTGGGTACTTTCTCTAGCTCCTCCATTGGGGGCCCTGTGATCCATCCAATAGCTGACTGTGAGCATTCACTTCTGTGTTTGCTAGGCCCCGGCATTGTCTCACAAGAGACAGCTATATCTGGGTCCTTTCAGCAAAATCTTGCTAGTGTATGCAATGGTGTCAGCGTTTGGAAGCTGATTATGGGATGGATCCCTGGATATGGCAGTCTTTAGATGGTCCATCCTTTCTTCACAGCTCCAAACTTTATCTCTGTAACTCTTTCCATGGGTGTTTTGTTCCGAATTCTAAGAAGGGGCACAGTGTCAACACTTTGGTCTTCGTTCTTCTTGAGTTTCATGGGTTTAACAAATTGTATCTTATATCTTGGGTATCCTAAGTTTTTGGGCTAATATCCACTTATCAGTGAGTACATATTGCGTGAGTTCCTTTGTGAATATGTTACCTCACTCAGAATGAGGCCCTCCAGGTCCATCCATTTGCCTAGGAATTTCATAAATTCATTCCTTTTAATAGCTGAGTAGTACTCCATTGTGTAAATGTACCACATTTTCTGTATCCATTCCTCTGTTGAGGGGCATCTGGGTTCTTTCCAGCTTCTGGCTATTATAAATAAGGCTGCTATGAACATAGTGGAGCATGTGTCCTTCTTACCGGTTGGAACATCTTCTGGATATATGCCCAGGAGAGGTATTGCTGGATCCTCTGGTAGTATTATGTCCAATTTTCTGAGGAACCGCCAAACTGATTTCCAGAGTGGTTGTACCAGCTTGCAATCCCACCAACAATGAAGGAGTGTTCCTCTTTCTCCACATCCTCGCCAGCATCTGCTGTCACCTGAATTTTTGATCTTAGCCATTCTGACTGGTGTGAGGTGGAATCTCAGGGTTGTTTTGATTTGCATTTCCCCGATGATTAAGGATGTTGAACATTTTTTCAGGTGCTTCTCTGCCATTCGGTATTCCTCAGGTGAGAATTCTTTGTTCAGTTCTGAGCCCCATTTTTTAATGGGGTTATTTGATTTTCTGGAGTCCACCTTCTTGAGTTCCTTATATATATTGGATATTAGTCCCCTATCTGATTTAGGATAGGTAAAGATCCTTTACCAATCTGTTGGTGGTCTTTTTGTCTTATTGACAGTGTCTTTTGCCTTGCAGAAGCTTTGCAACTTTATGAGGTCCCATTTATAGATTCTCGATCTTACAGCCCAAGCCTTTGCTGTTCTATTCAGGAATTTTTCCCCTGTACCCATATCTTCGAGGCTTTTCCCTACTTTCTCCTCTATAAGTTTCAGTGTCTCTGGTTTTATGTAGAGTTCCTTAATCCACTTAGATTTGACCTTGGTACAAGGAGATAGGAATGGATCAATTCGCATTATTCTACATGTTAACAACCAGTTGTGCCTGCACCATTTGTTGAAAATGCTGTCTTTTTTCCACTGGATGGTTTTTGCTCCCTTGTCAAAGATCAAGTGACCATAGGTATGTGGGTTGATCTCAGGGTCTTCAATTCTGTTCCATTGGTCTACTTGTCTGTCGTTATACCAGTACCATGCAGTTTTTATCACAATTGCTCTGTAGTACAGCTTTAGGTCAGGCATGGTGATTCCTCCAGAGGTTCTTTTATCCTTGAGAAGAGTTTTTGCTATCCTAGGTCTTTTGTTGTTCCAGATGAATTTGCAGATTGCCCTTTCCAATTCGTTGAAGAATTGAGTTGGAATTTTGATGGGGATTGCATTGAATCTGTAGATTGCTTTTGGCAAGATAGCCATTTTTACAATGTTGATCCTGCCAATCCATGAGCATGGGAGGTTTTTCCATCTTCTGAGATCTTCTTTAATTTCTTTCTTCAGGGACTTGAAGTTCTTGTCATACAGATCTTTCACTTCCTTAGTTAGAGTCACGCCAAGGTATTTTATATTGTTTGTGACTATTGAGAAGGGTGTTGTTTCCCTAATTTCCTTCTCTGCTTGTTTATCCTTTGTGTACAGAAAGGCCATTGACTTGCTTGAGTTAATTTTATATCCAGCTACTTCACCGAAGCTATTTATCAGGCTTAGGAGTTCTCTGGTGGAATTTTTAGGGCCACTTATGTATACTATCATATCATCTGCAAAAAGTGATATTTTGATTTCTTCTTTTCCGATTTGTATCCCCTTGATCTCCTTTTGTTGTCTAATTGCTCTGGCTAGGACTACAAGTACAATGTTGAATAGGTAGGGAGAGAGTGGGCAGCCTTGTCTAGTCCCTGATTTTAGTGGGATTGCTTCCAGCTTCTCACCATTTACTTTGATGTTGGCTACTGGTTTGCTGTATATTGCTTTTATCATGGTTAGGTATGGGCCTTGAATTCCTGATCTTTCCAAGACTTTTATCATGAATGGGTGTTGGATTTTGTCAAATGCTTTTTCAGCATCTAATGAGATGATCATGTGGTTTTTGTCTTTGAGTTTGTTTATATAATGGATTACATTGATGGATTTTCGTATATTGAACCATCCTTGTATCCCTGGGATGAATCCTACTTGGTCAGGATGGATGATTGTTTTGATGTGTTCTTGAATTCGGTTAGGGAGAACTTTATTGAGGATTTTTGCATCAATATTCATAAGGGAAATTGGTCTGAAGTTCTCTATTTTTGTTGGGTCTTTATGTGGTTTAGGTATCAGAGTAATTGTGTCTCATAGAATGAGTTGGGTAGAGTACCTTCTGATTCTATTTTGTGGAATAGTTTGTGAAGAACTGGGATTAGTTCTTCTTTGAAGGTTTGATAGAACTCTGCACTAAACCCATCTGGTCTTGGGCTTTTCTTGGTTGGGAGACTATTAATGACTGCTTCTATTTCTTTAGGGGATATGGGACTGTTTAGATTATTAACATGATCTTGATTTAACTTTGGTACCTGGTATCTGTCTAGAAACTTCTCCATTTCATCCAGGTTCTCCAGTTTTGTTGAGTATAGCCTTTTGTAGAATGATCTGATCGTGTTTTGGATTTCTTCAGGGTCTGTTGTTATGTCTCCCTTTTCATTTCTGATTTTGTTAATTAGAGTACTTTCCCTATGCCCTCTAGTGAGTCTGGCTAAGGGTTTATCTATCTTGTTGATTTTCTCAAAGAACCAGCTCCTTGATTGGTTGATTCTTTGAATTGTTCTTCTTGTTTCCACTTGGTTGATTTCACCCCTGAGTTTGATTACTTCTTGCCGTCTACTCCTCTTGGGTGAATTTGCTTCCTTTTGTTCTAGAGCTTTTAGGTGTATTGTCAAGCTGCTAATGTGTGCTCTCTCTAGTTTCTTTTTGGAGGCACTCAGAGCTATGGGTTTTCCTCTTAGAAATGCTTTCAGTGTGTCCCATTGGTTTGGGTATGTTGTGGCTTCATTTTCATTAAACTCCAGAAAGTCCTTAATTTCTTTCTTTATTCCTTCCTTGACCAAGGTATCATTGAGAAGAGTGTTGTTTACTTTCCACTGTGTATTGGCTTTCTATTATTTATTTTGTTATTGAAGATCAGTCTTAGTCCATGGTGATCTGATAGGGTGCATGGGTCAATTTCAATATTTTTGTATATATTGAGGCTTGTTTTGTGACCAATTATGTGGTCAATTTTGGAGAAGGTACCGTGAGGTGCTGAGAAGAAGGTATATCCTTTCGTTTTAGGATAAAATGTTCTGTAGATATCTGTCAGATCCATTTGTTTCATAACCTCTGTTAGTTTCACTGTGTCCCTGTTTAGTTTCTGTTTCCATGATCTGTCCATTGGTGAAAGTGGTGTGTTGAAGTCTCCCACTATTATTGTGTGAGGTGCAATGTGTGCTTTGAGCTTTACTAAAGTATCTTTAATGAATGAGGCTGCCCTTATATTTGGCGCATAGATATTCAGAATTGATAGTTCCTCTTGGAGGATTTTACCTTTGATGAGAATGAAGTGCCCTTCCTTGTCTTTTTTGATGACTTTGGGTTGGAAGTCAATCTTATCAGATATTATAATGGCTACTCCAGCTTGTTTCTTCCTACCATTTGCTTGGAAAATTGTTTTCCAGCCTTTCATTCTGAGGTAGTGTCTATCTTTTTCTCTGAGATGAGTTTCTTGTAAGCAGCAAAATGTTGGGTCCTGTTTCTATAGCCAGCCTGTTAGTCTATGTCTTTTTATTGGGGAGTTGAGTCCATTGATATTAAGAGATATTAGGGAGAAGTAATTGCTGCTTCCTTTTATTTTTGTTGTTAGAGTTGGTGTTCTGTTTTTGTGGCTGTCATCTTTTAGGTTTGTTGAGGGATTACCTTCTTGCTTTTTCTATAACGTGGTTTCCGTCCTTGTATTGGTTTTTTTCTGTTATTATCCTTTGAAGTGCTGGATTTGTGGAAAGATAATGTGTGAATTTGGTTTTATCGTGGAATACTTTGGTTTCTCCATCTATGGTAATTGAGAGTTTGGCTGGGTATAGTAACCTGGGCTGGAAATTGTGTTCTCTTAGTTTCTGTATAACATCTGTCCAGGCCCTTCTGGCTTTCATAGTCTCTGGTGAAAAATCTGGTGTAATTCTGATAGGCTTGCCTTTATATGTTACTTGACCTTTTTCCCTTACTGCTTTTAGTGTTCTATCTTTATTTAGTGCATTTGTTGTTCTGATTATTATGTGTCGGAAGGAATTTCTTTTCTGGTCCAGTCTATTTGGAGTTCTGTTAGCTTCTTGTATGTTCATGGGCATCTCTTTCTTTAGGTTTGGGAAGTTTTCTTATATAATTTTGTTGAATATATTTGCTGGTCCTTTGAGTTGAAAATCTTCATTCTCATCTACTCCTATTATCCGTAGGTTTGGTCTTCTCATTTTGTCCTGGATTTCCTGGATATTTTGAGTTAGGATCTTTTTGGATTTTGTATTTTCTTTGATTGTTATGCCGATGTTTTCTATGGAGTCTTCTGCACCTGAGATTCTCTCTTCCATCTCTTGTATTCTGTTGCTGATGCTCGTATCTATGGTTCCAGATTTCTTTCCTAGTGTTTCTATCTCCAGTGTTGCCTCAATTTGGGGTTTTCTTCATTGTTTCTACTTCCCTTTTTAGGTCTTGGATGGTTTTATTCAATTCCATCACCTGTTTGGTCTGGTTTTCCTGCAATTCTTTAATGGATTTTTGTGCTTCCTCTTTAATGTCTTCTACCTGTTTAGCAGTGTTCTCCTGCAATTCTTTAATGGATTTTTGTGCTTCCTCTTTAAAGTCTTCTACCTGTTTAGCAGTGTTCTCCTGCAATTCTTTAAGGGATTTTTGTGCTTCCTCTTTAATGTCTTCTACCTGTTTACCAGTGTTCTTTTGTATTTCTTTAAGTGTGTTATTAAAGTCCTTCTTGATGTCCTCTACCATCATCAAGAGATATGCTTTTAGAACCGGGTCTGGCTTTTCCAGTGTGTTGGGGTGACCTGGACTGGGCGAAGTTGGAGTGCTGGGTTCTGATGATGGTGAGTGGTCTTGGTTTCTGTTAGTAAGATTCTTACGTTTACCTTTCGCCATCTGGTAATCTCTGGGATTAGTTGTTATTGTTGTCACTGTTTAAAGATTGGAGCAGACTCTGTGTTCCACTCACCAGAAGTCTTAAGATCCTGTGGCGGGTGTTGTGGGTAGCTGGCGAGTGTCAACAGACCCTGTGCCCTAGCTACCCCAGTGCTGGTCTGACAGGAAGAGGCTTGTGGCCCTACTCAGGCCGGATTTCTGTCTCCCCAACCAAAGCAGTCTCAGGTCCTGCGTGATTGGACTGGAGCAGAAGCTGTGTTCCACTCACCAGAAGTCTCAAAATCCTGTGGCGGGTGTCGTGGGTAGCTGGCGAGTGTCAGCCGACCCTGCGCTCTAGCTACCCAGGTGCTGGTCAGACCTGAAGAGGCTTGTGGCCCTACTCAGGCCGGTTTTCTTTGTCCCTCGCTATCGTTGTCAATTGTATTTTCTTTTCTTTTTATTAGATATTTTCTTCATTTACATTTCAAATGCTATCCAGAAAGCCCCCATACCCTCCCCCTCCCCCCGCCTTGCTCCCCAACCCACCAATGCCAGCTTTCTGGCCCTGGCATTACTCTGTACTGGGACATATAATCTTCACAAGAACAAGGACCTCTCTTCCCAATGATGGCCAACTAAGCCATCTTCTGATACATATGCAGCTAGAGACACGAGCTCTGGGGGTACTGGTTAGATCATATTGTTGTTCCTCCTATAGGGTTGCAGACCCCTTCTGCTCTTTGAGTACTTTCTCTAGCTCCTCCATTGTGGGCCCAGTGTTCCATTCAATAGATGACTGTGAGCATCTACTTCTGTATTTGCCAGGCACTGGCATAGCTTCACAAGAGATAGCTATATCAGTGTCATGCCAGCAAAATCTTGCTGGTATATGCAATAGTTTCTGGGTTTAGTGGATGTTTATGGGATGGATCCCTGGGTGTGGCAGTCTTTGGATGGTCCTTCAGTCTGTCTCAGCTCCAAACTTTTTCTCTGTAACTCCCTCCATGGGTATTTTGTTCCCCATTCTAAGGAGGAACAAAGTGCCCACACTTTGGTCTTCCTTCTTTTTGAGTTTCATGTGTTTTGTAAATTGTATAGTGGGTATTCTAAGTTTCTGGGCTAATATCCACTTATCAAAGAGTGCATATCATGTGGGTTCTTTTGTGATTGAGTTATCTCACTCAGGATGATATCCTCCAGATCATTTGCCTAACAATTTCATAAATTTATTGTTTTTAATAGCTGAGTAGTACTCCAGTGTGTAAATGTACCACATTTTCTGTATCCATTCCTCTGTTTAGGGACATCTGGCTTGTTTCCAGCTTTTGGCTATTATAAATAAGGCTGCTATGAACATAGTGGAGCTTGTGTCCTTATTACTAGTTGGAACATCTTCTGGGTATATGTCCAAGAGAGGGTATTGCTGGATCCTCCCGTAAGTCAAGTCTAAGTGGATTAAGGAACTCCACATAAAACCAGAGACACTAAAAATTATAGAGGAGAAAGTGGTGGAAAGCCTCAAAGATATGGACATAGGGGAAAAAATTCCTGAACACAACAGCAATGGCTTGTGCTGTAAGATTGAGAATCGACAAAAAGGACCTCATAAAACTGCAAATCTTCTGTAAGGCAAAAGACACTGTCAATAAGACAAAGAGGCCACCAACAGATTGGGAAAGGATCTTTACCAATCCTAAATCAATCAGGGGACTCATATCCAATATATATAAAGAACTCAAGAAGCTGGACTCCAAAAAATCAAATAACCCCAATAAAAATGGGGAACAGAGCTAAACAAAGAATTCCCACTGAGGAATACTGAATGGCTGAGAAGCACCTGATAAAAGTTCAACATCTTTAATCATCAGGGAAATGCAAATCAAAACAACCCTGAGATTCCACCTCACATCAGTCAGAATGGCTAAGATCAAAAATTCAGGTGACAACAGCTGCAGGCAAGGATGTGGAGAAAGAGGAACACTCCTCTATTGCTGGTGGGACTGCAAGTTGGTACAACCACTCTGGAAATCAGTCTGGCAGTTCCTCAGAAAAATGGCTTAACTTCCCATGGCTACTCCCTGTCCAACATTAGGCGTTATTATATCATGGGATAAATAATAGTTTACCTTTTGATTGCTTCCCAGGGCACAGGACTTTTACCATGTGGTGACTATTGTGTTGTTCTCTCAGTTTTTGTCCCAGAGTTAAGAACACAGCCCATGCTTAGACGAGAAATTGCGCAAGAGACTCTGAAACAAACATGCTTGAATAGTAAGGAAACGCAGAGGGCGAAGCTGCAATCTTTTTTTTTTTTTTTTTTTTTTTAATGGCCTCTTTCTCTACTCGTTTTTCTTTTCTTTTCTTTTCTTTTTTTTAAGATTTATTTATTTATTATATGTAAGTACACTGTAGCTGTCTTCACACACCTCCAGAAGAGGGCGCCAGATCTCGTTACGGATGGTTGTGAGCCACCGTGTGGTTGCTGGGATTTGAACTCTGGACCTTCAGAAGAGCAGTCGGGTGCTCTTACCCATTGAGCCATCTCACCAGCCCCCTGCAATCTTATTTTCAGAGTTAGCTACTCAGTGACCTCAAGAAATATATGGCCATTCACCAATAGAGTGTACACCACAGAACTCATCAAAGGAAGGGGCAGACTGGGGGTGGCATCTATTCCAATTCACTGACAGAAATTGCTATGGACCATTTTCTGAGTTGTCCTTTTTGCTCAGGGAAACTTCCTTCTTAGTGAGTGCTGTTATCTTGATTGTAATTACTAACTGCATTGTTGCTAGTCTAATAAAATCCAGGATACAATGGTAATTTAATATTTGAGCACTTGATTTCTAGCAGGCCCTATGAGAACAGTCTGAAATCTATGAATTTACTCAGTTCTTACTGTGATCCTATGAAATCAGATTCATTATCATTCCTAATTCTGAGCATAGACAGGTTGCTCTGGTTACATGGCTAATAAGTGGCGGAGCTGAATGGAGACAGCATGAGTCTTGAGTGCCTCATGCCTTCTGCCACTGCATTGTGCTAATGAAATGGTTCTAATGGTTCTCTTGTTCACAACAGTGGCAAACCTGCCACCTTAGAGTGTTTCATCTTCTGTATTTGCCACATATCTAGAAATAATATTATGTCATTGCTGTCTATCTGAATTTGGTCGAAACTATTTCATTTCTCTATGACTTTATCCTATCACTAAAAAAGAGAAAAAATACGTCAAATGAAACTTATGAAGGCATCCATATATAAGATGTTCTCTAAAGCCAGAGAATTAAGCGGAAAGGCAGTGTCATTAATGAGGAAAGAAAGTCCTTGAACTCAATAAGAAGATGGGAGAGGACATCAGGAGAAAGAAGATAAGATAAGATTTAGGAGAATAGGTGAGTGGCTGATGCAGAAGTGAGCCTTGAAGAACAGGCGAGTTTCTTCAAGATAATTTATAAAACAAGTAAGGAGAAAACTGAGTTCTAATGTCCACGACATTTATTCAGCATATTCTTCATAATATCAGAGGATGATTTTATCCCTTGGGCTAATAAATGTTTATCCTCTTCTTTGCATAACCTTGAGTCATGTGAAAGAGAGAAAACATTAATTGAGCAATTGCTCAGATTAGATTAGCCTGTGGACATGTCTACAAAAATCAAAACCAAACCAAAACAACAACAACAACAAAAATAAAAACCCACAAAAACGTTTTAAATAATGATTGGTGTTACAGGACCTCACTTTGGCTTTGGGAAGCATCATTCCTATGTAGGTGACTCTGGGCTGTACAAGAATGCTCAAAATCACCCAGCTATAAAATTTTAAGCCTACACCAGTGATTTGCCTGCAAGACATACTGTTGCAATAGTGGTACACTTGTTACTAGAATAACCACTCTTTCATAATACAGAGACTCACACATGATATTGATAAAGTAACTAAGAATCTGAAACTAGATAGAACATCAACTTAGGGGAAAAACTTCTAGCACTATGCTGCTAAATGTACACAGCAATAAAATGTCTCTTAAAGACATACTGGTCTACCCACAGATCCATTCCTCCACCAACCCACATCAGACACATTTCTCCTTCCAGTACATGATTATAACACAGAGAGTCACACACATTTTCAATGTATGGCATGAGAATATTTAGAAAACCCAGTGAAATGATATTTTTAAAAATCAAACCCATCATTTCAGGATTCATGGAGCTACGTGGAAGCAGAGGTAGAAAGTTGGAAGAGGCATAGGTTGTTGATGACTCCAAGGAAACAGCATTGTAGACACAACAGGACTGATAGAAAGATGATCCCAGATAATGTGACAGAAATCACAGGACCAAATACAAGCTCAGTGGAGCCCCAGCACTAAGTGAAAGAAATTAACATGAGGCCCTACGCTACCTGAGAGGTTATCTTCAACTAATAAGCTCTGGCATGGGGATAAGTGAATTTTTTTCCCATAGAATAACACTGGGTATGTAAATGACATTGCAGGCCAAGACCATGTCCATGAATAGTTGGCTGACACAAAATAAACCCAAGGGTGGGTTTATGGACTTATTGATGCATTTTGCTTGTTTTGTTTTGTTTTTAAAACACTTTTTGTCTCTTTTCTTTGGCTTATTTATTTTTGATTTTCATTTTTCTGCTTTTTAAAAATGTATGAGTTCAAGGCCAGCCTGGTCTACAGAGTGAGTTCCAGGACAGCCAGGGCTATACAGAGAAACTCTGATCAAAACAAACAAACAAACAAAAACAAAAACAAACAAAAATGTATGCATTTCTTGATTTTTGTTTTTGTGTCTTGGGTTTTTTGAAAGACAGTGGAGAAAAGTCAATGTTGGGTGCAGAGAACCTGGGAGGCATTTGGGAAAGGAAAATCATGGTTAAATTATGTGATTTTTTTTTTTTAAATAAAGACAAAGAGATCCAGCAGGTTTCCTCCATGTTTTCTGCTTGAGTTTCTGGTGTGACTTCCCTTAATCATGGACTGTGATCCAGAAGCATAAGCCAAAATAAACCCCTTCTTTAAGGTATTTTAAGTCATGATGTTTAGCACAATTGCAGAAAGGAAACTAGAATATCTCTATACTGTACAAAGGTAAGAAGATAAAATTTTCCTTATAAATGACAGAGTGTGGAGTAGAGACTGAGGGAAAGGCCATCCAGAGACTGCCCCATCTGGGGATCCATCCCATAGACAGTTACCAAACCCAGACACTATTGTGGATGCCAACAAGTTCCTGCTGACAGGCGCCTGATATAGCTGTCTCCCGAGAGGCTCTGCTAGTGCCTGACAAGTACAGAGGTGGATACTCTCAGCCAACCATTGGACTGAGCACAGAATCCTCAATGGAGGAGCTAGAGAATGGACTAAAGGATCTGAAGGAGTTTGCACCCCTTAGGAGGAACAACAATACGAACCAACCAGTACTTTTGAACTCTCAGGGACTAAACCACCAACTAAAGACTACATGGGAGGGACCCATGGCTCCTGCCTGCTTTTGTAGCAGAGGATGGCCTTGTCTGACATCAATAGGAGGAGAGGTCCATGGTCCTGTGAAGGCTCTATGCCCCAGTGTAGGGGAATGCCAGAACAGGGAAACAAGAGTGGGTGGGTTGATGATCAGGGGCAGGGGGAACAGGATAGGGAGATTTTAGAGGGGAAATCAGGAAAGGGGATAACATTTTAAATGTAAATAAAGAAAATATCTAATTACAATACAAGAAAACAACAGACAAAGTAAAGAAAACACACACTTTCACACACACAAAAGCCATCTTTGATAATGGAAATGTCCATATCTTGGTGATGTCAAACAACAGGAAAATATTACACTTGTATTTCAATTATGTTTAAATGATAAAATAACACTTGTCCAAATATGAATGTTTAATGCTTGCTTCTGAAGATTTTATAATTGCATTATATATTGGATGACATGATTTGCTCAAATGGAAAATTCCATATTTCCCTGACATAACTACTTAGCTTCTTCATTATTTTGGTTTTCCTTCATGTAGTCAGAGTCCTAAGTGATGTACCTAATATTTTTGAGGAATGTTGTGTTTAAAATTAGAATTGAAAATCCATACCTAGTTCTGTTAAAGCAACTTTCTAATAAATATTTGTCACAAGATTATATTAATAAGTGCATTTTAATGAAATGTATTCATCTAAAAATATCGAGTTGACAAATTCTTCTGGACACATAGACTATAAAAAGTTTATGTTTGTGTAAAGTAGATGCCTTTTTGTGCTATGAATAATGCTCACATGAATCCTGAAACAGGAAAAGAAAGTAACATAATTTGTCTGCAGCAGCTCTAAAAAGTCAATTCAGATGAAATCTACTATAGCACTGTATACTGGCTTATAAAAATCTTCCAGAAATATAACTTTATAGATTCAACAAAACTGTTTGTCTTAAATTCCTTTAAGCAACCATGCCACATAAAATCTAGGCACTTTTTTTGGCTGGAGAAAATGGTCTAGTCCAAGATAGTTAAATTTAACAATTATTTATTTCATCACTGTTGTTGGAACTATGTATAAACAAACACTATGCAAATGTCTGATTGCTTTGTTATTAACTTTTTCTTGTTTATAATGAATTTGTCTAAGGAGAAAATTAGAAATGAGAGAAATGAAGCAATTTAAATATTATAGGAATTCAAATAAAAACACTCTTCTAACTTTATGCATCTTGCTTCTTGGTGAGAATTAATAGACATTTGCTTTTTTTTTTTTTTGGTGCTAGAGAATTGAAACTAGAGCCCTCTGCATGTTAAGCAAATACTCTATCATGGCTCTAAATCCCTATCTTAATATACCTCTTGAAGTCTTGAAATTTTATAACTCTAAGGAGTTTTAAACTTAAAAAAAATCACAATGCTTTAAAAATAGAGAGATATCATTAAAAATGTTCTAATTTCTCTTATCTGTTTAAAAAAATGTAAAAAAATAAATCTTAAAAATCAATTGAACCATAATTCCTGGCCTAGCTGGGCAAAGGAATATATTGAGTCTTTGAACATTACTATGGAGATGTTCTGTCCTTATAACTTATTGGTGAATTTTTACAAATACAAGTATATTTGGCTATTACATATTCTTGTACCCACAATACCTGTGATCACTAGAAGACAACCCCTAGTGACTATCATTTCCTTCTGTTTTGTGTGAGGCAGAGTGGCTTTGTTCTTCATTGATACTTGTAACAGTCTATCTGCATCTCCTCTTGGTATCCAATCTTGCCTTAGGAGCAGTGGACACTACCAAGTGGGTTCTAAGGATCTGAACTTGAGTCCTAACACTAGTAAGCAAATAGGTTACCCACTGATATTTCTCCCCAGCTCATATAGTACCTGGATATATAGTTCATTAACAATGCAAATAGAAATGCATCTCTATGGCTACCAAATGTATTACTACATAGAAAACATTTCTAGGTGATGGCACCACATTGGAGGGATCACTGTAAGGCTATGGCATATTTCTAAGGGATTTAGAATTTATTTTAGAAATGAAGAATGAGGTATGCTGGGAATGTACATGAATTACTTGAATTCATTTATTTTGTTGTAGTTCCAAGACTTCTTCTAGTCAAGCATGTTAATGAAAACAGCTCAATCATTTTTAACGCTTTCTACCTCATAGCCTCTGCTTTGATCTTATACTTTACTTTGTCAATGAAGGAAATGAATGCAAGCATGTGGCACATGGTCCCGTGTTCTTGTTCAGGAGATAAGCATCCAAGGGTAATATGCTTCTTCCACAATGACTAGTCATACCAGCAATCCCATCAACAATTCTGAAAATATTATGAAAACTACACTTGATGCTCATTAGATGTGTTGAACTCTTCATATCCTAACAAATAAGCATGGGGACCTTGTTCTGGTTGATACTGAACATTTGTGATCCTGATACATGGAGGGACATGTGCTAGCAACCCCACTGAATGTTCTATATCATGGTTCACTTCAAACTTTAGATACAGCATTCAACTTTCCCCTTGTAGAAAATGCTTCATGGATTTTCCTTGGCTTAGTTTTGTTTTGGGGCCATTAATAAGCTGGAACTATTTCCACATAAGCAGTACTTTATTATGATAACTGATTTTTTTAACTGAGAAGGCCATTAGCTGACTAATGATCAGGTAAAACGTAAAGTGTGAATATTTTAGGCAAACAAGTGATTCATATCCCAGGTGAGAAGGAGCAGGACACTGTAAAATTTTATCGTGTGATTCAGAATAGCATGCAATTTCAAATTCATCCCTTTTACATTTATTTGTTTGGAAGAGGGCACATGGCACAGTATATGTATGGAGATCAGAACAACTTTGGAAAGTCATCTCTCTTCTTCCATCACATGGGTCCCGGGGATTGAACTCACTTGTCAAGCTTGGTGTGGCAGCAAGGGATGTACCCACTGTGCCATCTTGCCAGCTCTGACTTATTTATATCTGTCACTATCTATTTAATAGTTTTGAGTCAGGAATTGACTAAAACTTCTGAAAGAGAATCTTTGAATGGAGAATACTATCTATAGTTTGAGGAAGGAAATGTTCTACAAAGTTATACTATCTTATCTTGAATGATTCCATAGCCCCATTCCAAGCCATTTCTGTCAGTCTGCTTGTATATTCTTTTTTCAGACATATTGGTGTCTTGGTAGTATCAGGTATTTTCCTACTCAAAAAACCTTTGCATATTTAGAGCCCTCTGCCCAATAGTTTTATCTCTGGTCTTCATAAGTTGAAGCTGTCTGTAAACTCTCAAGTCAGATGTCACTTCCCAAGGGAGCCCTCACTGTCTCCCTTCTATTAAGGGTGGTTGCTCTTATACTGTGCGGTTCATCAGCACTTGTATTTAAGGAGTGACAAATACTTAACATAATGACTGATAATCCTAGTCATGAGAATATAGGTAATAATGGAAAGCTCCTCCATTTATCTACATAAGCTTTATGTGAAAACAGATACCCGAAGACCAGAACACACAAAGCAATGGCAGGTTACCAATCCATTATTAGGAAACCAAGCCTTGCTGCAGTAATTTGAGGCAACAGTATTGTACCTATGGTCTAGTTCTGAGTTGAGCAAGAGTCCTGCAGAAGGTGGTGGATATAAGTAGCAATATACTTTGTGCACAGTGCAACAGGCTCTACAGAAGATGGAAGCAGCAAGGTGGCTGGATCTCTCATGAGGGCATGTGAAAGAGAGATCAAGGCATTGTCAGTGGAGAGAGCCCTTTCCTTACCCTACATCCCATAGCTTTTTAAGAAACCCTGCTGTATTGTTCTCTCCACCTTTATCTCATTCTTTTTTGCTCATAACTTTTGGGTACAAAATTATTATGGAAATATGCCTGTGAATCTTTTCACCTATTATTACAAATAATTTCTAAGAGTCAATGTGAGAGAAAGCCTTAGCAACAGGCTTGTGTTGGTTGTTACCATTCTTGGTCACACCAGTTCCCCCTCGTTATCTAACTGATGGTATGGGTGGGTTTTAGTGAGGTTAAAAAAAAAAAAGCGCATTGTTGATCCAAACCATTTACATTTTAATGGCAGACATGTCATTATTATTAGCCATGAGGTCTTGGAATAAGTGACTTTCCTCTCCTTCATTTTCTCCTCTATAAGTTGGTGATAATACCCATAGCTAATATGTGTAAGCCATTGTGGGACACCTGACTCGCCAGCAAGAAAGACACCACAATAGGATCCTTCTGCACACGTTTATTGGGCTGTGCATTGACTGTGTAGGCGAAAGACCCCGAGCCCTGGGCCTCTCACTCTTATATACTATCAGTTCCCATCCACTCACAGCAGGCCACATCACCTCACCAGGTACTCAGCTTCAGCTAATCAGGGCAGCAGGGGCATATATCCACCAAAATGGCTTCGCCAGTAACCTGGTACACCTGCGCAGCTCTCATGATGTTTGTGGTTTATATGAGGAAGTCAAGTGCAAGTCATACGACTTAGCTGCAGTCCCTGGCGCCTTTGGGACTGCCGCCACACCTGCTCCCCACAAGCCATAGAGTGATTAGAGTAATGGAATGAAATAACAACCAATAGAATTTTAGAATGATGCTGGATACCCAATGAGCACTGTATAAGTAATGGGCTGTCATGATGGAGTAACTGAAAGTGAACACTGTAAAATGACTATCATTCTAGCTAGCCCATATAAAAGACCCAATCAAGGAATTTTATTTACAAGCTGTAAGCCTACAATTGGGCAGGTTTGGAGCTATTCTAACTTATTTCCCAGCCAAAATGTCCGATGTTACCTGCTTCTTTAAAATTTTTTTTTCTGGCCAAAACTTCATGGTCTATCTCATCTCATATCAGCCTCCAGTCCCTCCAGGTCCTTTTTCTTCTCTCTACCTGCAACCACTCACATGATTATCAAGCCCCACCTTTCTCCCCCCACTGGCCATTCATAGGCTCTCTCCTTTTACTGACCAGTTAAATTGGGGAACAAGGTTTACATAGCATCACTTGGTGTATGTGAGAATCTGCAGATGCTTGTTGGGTTTGGGGGGCAACCAGAGCTAGAGAGTAAGTATTTAGCATCAGACCAACTCATCAGAACAACCCCCTACAAAACACTAAGCTGAGAGTTTAAATGGGAGGGTTTATTTTCTTCACATAACTGTCTATAGTACATTTAAAACCCCAAATCTAATAGGAAGAGTTCGGTAGGCTGAGGAAGCATCCCACAAAATCAGCTAGTTACAGTCTTCAGTAGTATTTTCTTTACAGATTTGAATATGCCAATGCTGGTTACAATCTCCTTTAATCTTTCCTATTATATAATGTCATTTATAATAATAACTGTGTTAGTTAAGGAAATCATTATTCCAAGGACTGAATCATCTACATGCAAATGAGTTTAGCATAATTTCCCTAACTATGGTAATCACGAAAGAAAGAATATTGAATTCCTTTCCTATCTGTGTTTGAAGCAATTTAACAACGTATATGGACAAAGGGGGCAATTTCTCCACTTCAACTGTATTTGTAACCCCTTTACAAAGTAAAGTAAGATTCTCCTCGGGTGATATTGAGGAAATATTTCTATTCCTTCTGATTTCTTATGCAAAAATCTAATTCCCAAGATGAAGATGTTAAGAGGCAAAGTCATTGGAGATGTGGTCACAAGGTTGAAGCCCTATCAGTGACATAAACATCCTCAAAAAAGAATACTTCTTACATAGTTCCTTTCTCCTTTTAGACACGAGGGTTGCTTTTCTCTGTTTTAAAGAATATTTTGTTTGGCATTTTCTGAAGGGAATGGTTTGCAAGTTGCAGGCACTAAGAACATCTTTGATTATGGCCAGCACCTTCTGCATAGTTTTCTTCTTTATGATGTCTTGTACTCTTTTCAGACCCTCAGCTGTTTTATGTATCCCAAGCCATATAATTTTAATGTTCACATCATGCAAAAAGCAAACATGCTTACTACATGTGTGATGGTTTCCTAAGAAGTATCGTGAATACAACGGGGAAAAATAAAATAAAAGACGAAAAGAATAAAGCTCTCTGTGCCCTGACTGATGGTCTCACTGAACCTTCAATAAGCTTGAGCAACTGTTTTTCTTTTTCTTTTTTCTTTTTTTGCTGCTAAAAATCACACCTCACTGCTGACACACAAAGATATGATAAAACTTTTTCACATGGATAAATTGTTTAGATCTGTGGATTTGGGATTTAGTTTTTACTTCTGCTTTAAACGCCATCATTCACCACTGGGATGAGGGCACCTAATTCTGCAGCCCTAGGGAAAAAAACCTTACAGCTAAACATCTTTGTAAGAATGCATAGGGCATGGGGACAGATGGCCCAGAGGTGAAGGGTACACACTGCCCTTACAGACACCTTGAGTTTGGTTCCACAACTCAACTCACAACTGCCTATAACTCCAGCATCTGAGGTTGCTGTCATTTATGGCCTCCAGTGACACTGCTGTCACATGTATACACCCATACAGAAACATATAGTTGAAGCAGAAGACAGTCTTTTTAAATGGAGACATCAAGAGTGCATGCTTTTCTTTTCATTTTTTATTAGATAATTTCTTTATTTACATTTCAAAGGCTATCCCGAAAGTTCCCTATACCCTTCCCCCAGCCCTGCTCCCCTACCCACCCACTCCCACTTCTTGGCCCTGGCATTCCCCTGTACTGGGACATATAAAGTTTGCATGACCAAGGGACCTCTCTTCCCAATGATGGCTGACTAGCCATCAATGATAGCCGGGCAGTGGTGGCACATGCCTTTAAGTACTTGGGAGGTAGAGGCAGGTGGATTTCTGAGTTTGAGGCCAGCCTGGTCTACAGAGTGAGTTCCAGGACAGCCCTGTCTCAAAAAAACAAACAAACAAACAAAAACAAAAAAAGAGGAGGGAAAACAGATGCTGACACTTAACTGAAAAATCAACCTTGTTATGATTGAAAAAAAATATATTAGACCTGTAGGGAAATCGAATTGGTTTAAAAAAAAGATAAAAACAGCATAGTATGAATATTTTCATTTGGCAAGGAAAAATTTCTGAAAAATTTTTTGACATTTTAGAACTTTTGGTTCTTTTGGGGAAGGGTTAGAAGGTGTGGTTTTGTTGGAGGAAGTGTCATTGGGGGTTAGATTTAGGTTTACAAAGGCCCATGAGAGGCCTACTGTCACACAGACAATCTCATTCTGCCTACCATTTTGGATCATATGGACACTCAGCTTCTGTTCAAGGTCCGTGTCTGACTCCCTGCTGACACACTCCTTACCATGATCATCAAGAACTAACCCTCTGAAACTGTAAGCAAGCCCTCAATTAAATGCTTTCTTTTAAAGAGTTGTCTTGGTCATGGTGTCTCCTTACTGGAATAGAACAGTAACTAAGACACTGATTTAAAGGGGAGGGGGGAGAAAAGTACAATATTATGTTATGAATGTGTAAAGATAAAAGTCCCCTGGCTTGAAACTTGGTGGGAAAGGGGGTCTAAACTTACATGAAAAGGGGTGGTTGTGATTCAGACCCCAGCATATTAGGAAGCACACATCTCTAGATCTGCCTTTTAGGAGGCAGTCTCTGTCCTTTGAATTCCATAGCAAATGCTCTCATGTTCCTGGCAGTAAAGACAGAGAGGCATGCTTTATGCGAACACCAGCCTGTCCATTAGTAGCATTTTCAAGCGAGTATATTTAAAATGCTAATATTCTTAGCGCTTTGCACCAACTAGCAATCTTTTTTTTATTGGATGAAACCATCTCCTCCCCTTAATTATTCTCTCTGAATATCCAGTTCTGACATTTAGAGCAAAGCACAGTCAAATTTCCTTTGAAATTTAGTTTGTGCTAAATTAGGGCTGTTTGGTGGGAAGTGAGTTTCACATTTGTTAAGGGAATTCGGTTATAAAAGTTTGATTGACTTCAGACTGGAAGTGGGTGAATAGAGCCAGTGGCAAGGGAGTGTGAAATCAATGCTGTGGGAAAGTGATTCATTGCCACTGCCTGTGGTTCTTGGGCATTAGGATAAAGAACTGTGCATCAAGGGTCAAGAAAGGAAGCTGTGGCTGCTTTTTATAGGACTGTGCAATAACAGTGCAGCAAGACACTACCCTTACTAAATATGACATCTCTATTTTATGTGGTTTTGTTTTGGGGGGAATGGAGCTGATTTAGTTCCATAGAACGGAATATACTATATATTAATTATATTATATTATTTCATATCTACTCTATTGTTGGTGGTAGCTGCTGTAGGGGATGCAATTAGCCAACACTTGCATAAATAAGGCACATGTTCCTTCAAGTCTGCCTTCTTGTCCTCCATTTCTCATCTTTTATTCTTTCTTGAAAGTTTATCTTTTTAATCCCCACTTTCTGATAGGAATTGTATAAAGTGCCAGAAATGCAACAGCAAATGACACAGAAGGGCTGACCCTCAAGGGTAGAATAGAATAAGATAAGATAAAGAGATTAGATAATTATTAACTGCCAATGGTTCTGCAGAAGCCCCAGGCAAAGAACTAACCTAGAAAATGAGGGGGTTTGTGTCTATGCACATTATTTGAGTTGTCGTAGTAGCTCCTTGATGGCTACCTGTGTAATGAGGAGAGACAGAAGCGTTGACTGTCTGGTAGAAGAGTTTCAGAGAAAGGGAAGGCAGTACCTAGGATCCCAGAATCTGGAAGAGGTGGTAAGGTTAGAGAGGGCTGAGAAAGGAACAGCAGCAGAGAGTGAGGTTCTCATTGCTTTTCTTGCATGTCTCTGGTAACATCGAGAAGACAAAGGCCTTCAGCCTTTGCCTCATGTCCCTTAGGTCTCCCTCCCTTCTTTATTCCCTGATGGATGGGTTTGTCCTTGCTTTGGACTTTCCCTTTCTCTTCCTTTTCCTTTTCTCTTTATAGTTCCTTGCTAGCCCATTCTAAATCATACTATCTAGAACTCCATTGGAAAATTCTTGATAAGGAGTATATTTATCACCTTCTGAGTTTGAATATAGTAGTTAAATATAGTAGGCTCTGACCATCAATGCTATTTCCCTTAGTGTAGGAAAGGTAAGAAATAACAATGAACCACTTTCTTTAAATTTTTAATTTCTCATATTTGCGACATCTTGCAGAACTGGTGTTTGACCTAGGACAGCCCTGGCTGTGGCAACAGGAAACAAGCATGCTCCATGCTCCTTCTCCTTCATCAAGATCGCCTGTGCTGTGCTTCTCTGAGTGTCTTCCCAGGCTGACAGCCAAGGAGGCATTCAGGACACAGTGGCCATGAGTGTAGCCTTTTTCAGCTGTTCTTCACTGTTCCTGCCTTTTGAAATGGAATATTTGTTGTACCGTAGCATGTAGGCAAGAGCTGGCCAGCATGGTATCAGGAAATGAAAGTATTTTTGCTTAGGAAAAAAAACCCTGTCAGTTATTTCTAAAGGTTTTATTGTTATCCCAAAATATATCTTCCTACATCTCCCACAGATAAGCGGCATTCTTTGATGCCATAAATAGTAAATAGAAAAAAAGGGGTTCTCAGTTTAGAAGGAGCACACAGAGCAACCACTTACCCCATGTGTGAGTCCATATTATTACATAACTTTCTCTTGAATGTCTCTAAAAATGGGACTAAGGAATATGACACTTATATGACACTATAGCCATTTATCTATTCATTTGGTTATCAGTTCATTCTTTATTTACTTCATCCACTGGTCAGTCAATTACAAGGTTATTTAGTAGATAAGTATCAAGTACTTGATTTGGTTTTTTTGTTTGTTTGTTTTGTTTTTGGCCATAATGTAAAGATTAAGTCAGCAAGTGTGGGCAGTCATTGGCCTTGTAGAACACAAACAGATGCTACAATGAAATTTGTACAGAGTTAATTGTGATTATTTGAAGAGTGGTGGTCAGAAGCGAGTAAAGCAAATTCTGAGTTTTTAGGTCAAGCAATGCACAGAGCAATAGGCTGTACCCATGGTTCTGTGTATCTAGGTTTCTTTAAATAACATCTTACATCAAAATGCCTTTATCCATTTAGTATGTATCTCTCTACCTTGGACTGCTTTGTTTTCCTGGTGGCATCTGTTTGACCTCGGTAAGTATTGAAGACACCCCTAGGGAAATTCCTCATCCATAAGGCTGTATATTTGGTTATTGGTCATGAATTTTGGGGGTATGTATGCAAAAGTTAAGCTTCCCAAAGTCCACCAGTTCAAAAGCTCTCAGCTCTTTTCTACAAAAGTTAAGGACTCAGGGATTTAAAAGAGACTGCTCTAGGACGCCTTGCTGTCCAGTGTCTCAGTTTCTATTTTAATCCTGCTTGCTTCTCTCCATGCTGTCTTTCTTCCTCTACATTCTTTATCTCTTCTCATCTGCATAGACCTCTGCATCCCAGTTCTAAAAGTTTCTCTCCTATATTTGAACTTTATGACTGGAACGTTAAAGACCAACTGAGGGCCTTGTGGATCATTTAATGGTAAAGTCTCCTTAGCATCAACAAACCCTGGGATTTAATTACTGGCATTGCACAACAAACCCAAATGAAAATGTTAGACTAAATCACAAAATACAAAGTTTGTGAAACTTTTCATGGATTTCAAAGAAAATACTCCTTCTGATTCTTTGTCTCATTTTAGGTGATGATATGAACAACTCCATTAAGTAATTTCAATTAGTAATGTGGATTGAACTAAATAATTACTCTAAACTTTAGTTTTCTGAGCTTAAAGGTGAGACAGAAATTCTCCCTTTATGAGACATTCATAGATCAAATAAGCCACTATCATCAGCATAATACTACAGTCCTCCACACTCTGTTTCTTGCCTTCTTGATTTAAATTATGCCAAAATTTTGGAAAGAGGAGGTAACATTCTAGGTACAGCTTATATTTAATAGCATGTGATAGTGTATGAGAAAAGCATACAACTGTGACAGCAGTGCATATATATTCTGTTTAATATATTGTATCATTGTCTTAGTTAGGGTGTTACTGCTGTGAACAGATACCATGACCAAGGCAAGTCTTATATAAAACAACATTTAATTGGAGCTGGCTTACAGGTCCTGAGGTTCAGTCCATTATCATCAAGGTGGGAGCATGGCAGTATCCAGGCAGGCATGGCGCAGCAGGAGCTGAGAGTTCTATGTCTTCATCCAAAGGCTGCTAGTGGAAGACTGACTTCAAGGCAACTAGGGTGAGGATCTTATACCCACACCCACAGTGACACACCCATTCCAACCAGGTCACACCTATTCCAACAAGGACACACCTTCAGATGGTGCCACTCCCTGGTCCAAGGATATACAAACCATCACAATCATATTAGAAAACTCAATTTTTAAAATGTGAATCGGCTTTCATCATTCTTTATTACTGGTGTACAGACAAACCTCTACTGTGTTCACACACATCCTTATATAGTTTTAAAACATAGGTCTATGAGAAAGGAGAGTAGTGGATTCATGTGATTTACATGAATACCCATTACTGCCTTTAAAAAAAAAAATAAAACAACAAAATAACATTGAATCAAGCATGGTGCTAGAAAACATAGCTCACCCAAAGTTTTAAAATTGAATGATGATGTTTTATGAACATTATTTAACACAATCATCTGCCACCAACTCAATTGAAAACATACAGAAAGATTATAAATACATAATTAAACTGATAGTTTTGATTTTCTTGGGACAGTTTCACAAGCCCAGCTATTGAGACATTTCATAACTCTGTGTATTATCATATGCACGTTATTGGATGCAGGGGTTCAAATGAACATAGTTCAGTCATTAAATATTTCCAACCCCAGAGCCATTGGGTGAGTCAAAAGTTCTTTTTTGCCTAGGGCTAGTAACCTAGTTATAGGGGGTCATTTTTCTGAGAAGATTTGAGATGAATGTTCTAAATCTACCTCATTACTTAATAACTGGAAACAATATTTACTTGTTTTCTTGGAGGACCATTTTCCTTATGTGGCCTTCATTTAAATTCTGGAACATTAAACAAACAGTAGCAAGTGGCCTCTCTGTGTTTACTCGGTTATGATAATACATTTTTTTCATTGTTTAAATGTTTAGAAATAAAATAGTATTCCTTTTTGTGTGTGCGTGTGTGTGAACACACATGTGTGCTTGTGTGAGTGTGTGTGTGTTCACAGTGTTTGGAGATCAGCAGACAATTTGCAGAAACTGACTCTCCTACTTCCATGTGAGTCCTAGGGACTGAACCCAGGACTTCAGGCTTGGTGACAAGCCTGTGCTATCTTCCTAGACTGTATCAATTTTGTACAAGATATTTTCTCTTTGAATGATATCCCTGGTGAAAATACCTGGTAAATATTCTCTAGAAGAAAAATATGAGCTAAAAGAAGGAGCACGGATTCAACAAGATTCAACAAAGTAAAACAAAGGACTTTTGTTAGAAGGAAGTTAAGAAATCAAGGACTTGAGCCATTAGCAAATAACATTGTTTATTCTATAAGGATTAAAGACTTATTATTCTCCCAAACTTACCAGTTTATCGCTATGATTTATCAACTTTGTAATTACAAAACTTCCTGTATACAAAGAAGCAGGTATCTGTGGGAGAGGCAAAAGTGGAAAATTCCAAGTTAGAAAGGTTCTCTTTCATTTTTAAAATTATCTCCTTTTGGTCTGTTTGTCCCTGGTAAATGCCCTGAGCAAGTAAGGGCTTTACCCCAGGCCAGCATCCCTGGAGTTGCCAGACAGATGTAGAGCTCAAGAACTGGGGACTTTCCAGACCTGGGTTGGGATTGAGCATTTTTCTTTATGGGTAGCTTTGGTGGTTACCTTATTATTACAAGTGCTATTATAACATTGGAATTAGAAAAAAAATGTTAGCTTTGTTTATCCTCAAGGATGGGATTATATATCATTTCTGTCTTTTTTTAAAAAATACTTTCTTGTGTTTTCTCAATATTTCTCAACTATGGATCACATAATCATTTGTTTTTAGAAAAAAAAATAAGTTGGGCTTGATCACCTGACTGCATTGAAGAAAGTTACATCTAGCAGCTTGGATGAAAGAGGACATCACAAACCTTGCATCCAAGTTCACATGAGAGGAAAGGGATACGGCTCAGATCAGTTCCTGATTTAGCAGAACCACTCACAGGTCAGGTACCTCTGATCAGGGAGGCTGCAGAGGACTCAGGAAGAACAGAGTTCCCAGAACATGGTCAAGGATTAGATTCTGCTTGACTTCACATAGGTTTCTTGCCTTTGGGTTCTCAGCCTGATCTGACTTCAGCTTTCCTCAGAAACTTTTTGACCCAGTGACAAAACCATGACTCTGTACGTCTCTTCTTCTTGAGGATGTACACTTTAAGACAAAGAGAAAGAAAAGCCAGAGTGTTTCTCTCCTGCTCCTGCAGTAAGTTTTATGGTGGCAATGGTGGTGCATGGCTTTACTCACAGTGATAAGAGGCAGGGAGAGACGGAACTCAGGCCCAAATTCCAGCATCCACATAGCAGCTCACAACTGTCTATAATTCCAGTTCTAGAGGATCTGATCCTTCTCTGGGTACCAGGCATTCAGATGATGCAGACAAACATGCATGCAAAACAACCATGCACACAAAAATAGAAAAAAATAAAATAAAAAAGAAACAAGCCTCAAAATCCTAGTGTCACTGTAGTGTTTTTTAGAACAAAAAGATCTTTCAGAAAAGAAGACAGTGGTTAGGTGTGGTACCTAAAAGCAAAAGTTAGTATTTTAATTGGATCAGTGTTGCCTTTGACAGCTTCACCATGGCTCCTGTAACTCCAGGCTTGTCCATGTAGTCTGTCTAGTGCTCAGCTCACTTCTCCATTCATCTCATTAACTGATAAGGGCTTTTCTAAATGAAAGCCTGAAACCTTGGTGCCATAAGGAAAAATGGGATATTCTAAACATAGTTGATTGCATTGCTTAATGGGTCTTCCTTTTTATAGTCAGGTTTCCAGGAATTAAAAAGGAATAATTGAAAAAAAAACCAAAAATAAAAAAATAAATATTAAGTAATATATCTAAATATAGAAATCACCTCTAAAGTCATCTGAGCGTTAGACATGTATATTGTTAAATTGCTGCAAGTGCTATTTATTTTGAAGTTGGACATCCACTGAGTTTCAGGAGAAAGGATGGGAAATGGAGAATCTGCAGAGGAAATGTGTTTGTGTTTCTTTAAAGGGTGGTGGTAGTAGATTGAAAGAGGTGGACCCATGGTGGGGCTGGAGACAACTCTGATTAATAGAGATACAAGATATAGTGCATGCTTGATCAAAGACTAGCTTTGAACAGCAGCAGTTCAGCACTTCCCTGTGTAGATTTGGATAGTTCTCTGGAGGATGAGGCATCTTTGCCCACTTTTCTAGGCCATTGCTCAATATCCACTTTGAGATGTGATGACTTGGGGAGAAATTTTAGGTCTTTCATTTCTTTCTGAAAGCAGTATTTACTGTGTAAGAGCTGTTTTTGCAGAAGGATAAGGACCAGTGACAGAATCAGGGCTAGAGATAGCACTTGGTGACCAGATAAAGGCAACTGAGTGAGATTAGGGTGTCTGTTAAGACTATAGGAAGTCTTGAATCAAAGTAAGTGATTGTTAAAACCCAAGTGGACAAGGAGGAATCCACAGAGAAGGACGTGTGGTAAGAATGGCCAAGAGGCCTAAGTTCAATGTGACAGTTGCCAAGAGAGAAATTAGAATAAGGTACAATGCAACTACATAACAGATGGCAGTCTGAATGGATTTGGGAGTAGCTCGGGTATCCCCTGTAAACACAAATCATCTCTGTGGCATCTCCTTATGACCCCTTAATGTATTATCGCTAAGTGAGAATTTTTGCTCCATATTTTATTTTAAGGGATTGATAGTTAACCTGTTAATATTGATCTTGCTCAATGTTATTTTGCTTATCCTTAATTCCCTTTGATTCCAATCCAGGCAATTACGTTGTGCTCGATTGAGAGAGTAGTATACAGAGCCTGTTCTATCACTGCAGATCTGGGAGTGTGCAACATAAGTAATCTAGATTTCAGCCCCCCAGCCCACAGAACATATTTGCTTTTATCATGTATATCAAATCAATGAATGCTCCAACCATTTTATTCCTTTGAACTTTCATTCATGTTATTTCTGATGAAATATACATCAGAAGTTCTGAGAGGCTCCATCCTGTCAGTCACTTCAAAAATCCAGTCCATTTCTTTTTCAAAAGCTTTCTCGAGGCAGTCTGCTTGAAATCTATTTAAACTTGTTTTTTAAATAGCATTTTATTTTGTTCTGTGCAGCAGGAGTATATTTGGCTCTAAATTAAATTTTACTCAAACAGCTCTCCATTCTCTCACTTACTCTTAGAGGAAAAAAAAAAAGGTTTCTCTTGTCCCTTTCTTTCTGCGTATTGCATGTTCTCTTGGGGCTAGACTTAAACGACTCTTCGCAGGGAACTCTTTACCTGGCAATCATCAACAGAGTCCAGGGTTCCAGTGGTTTTTTTTCATAAGAATAAAATCCTCAGGTACTTTTAGCTAAGTGAAGTATAGTAAGTCCTGAAGGATTTGTGTAATCACCAAACAAAGGAACCATGTGTAACTCCGTAACAAATGCAATCAGAGGAGATAATATTGCCATTATATGTTGACACATTATAAGAGTTATTAGACATCTACATACTGAAGCATAATATTGCACAGCAAAATATATCGGTATGTTACATAATTTTTATTGTAATGTTTTTAGAGTGTCTCCTAGTAGAAAGAACTTCTTCTCTAAGTGTATATGTTCTTGTTGTTTATAAGCATTGTTCCGAGAAGGCATTAAAAAAAAACATAAAAAGATTCACAGTAGAAGAAATGTTAAGAACTTAAATAGATTTTTTTCTGTTCTTCTTTTTCCTACTTAAATCATAGTTTTAAAAGTCTTTTGCTTATCCTGAATTGCCCCTAAGTCGATAAACATTTTTTCCCTCAAATACTATGATCTACTGTTTTCCTATTGCATGCTGAGTAAAAGCATTTTAGTGCCAGTTACTAAAATGAAGCAGACATTGAATTAGCACTTACTATAATGAAATCAGACCTGTGTAATTTTGATAGTGCAATTACACACATCTGAAAATTTGCAGTTTCCCTTTTCAGCACCAAATCATCAAAGCTCTCACTTGGCTGTGAATGATAAGCTGTGTTCTCTAAGTACTGCATAAAGCATTGATTTCCTATGACATAGAAGCTTCTGCAGCAACTTATTATTTATTAGGTGCTCATGACTTACTAGAGGCCGTGTAAATAATATTCCTTTGTACAAGCACACAGATACAGTGTATTAAATGTAGTGATCCCAAACCACCAGTCTATTTTAAAGCTTAAAATATTTTCCTGAGTTGTTAATCTCAGATACACTTAGTTTTGCCTGTTTATTTGAAAGAGATGAATTGCAGCATGGGTCAAAGCCCCAGTCCCTGTTGTCTCTTGATGACCCTGGATGTAAGCAGGAGGCTGCAAGGCAGCTCTCTTGGCAGTAATTACCATATCAGAGGAGAGAGGGTATTTTCACTGTGAGGATGAAATGAAGTAGGAGAAAAGGAAGAGAACCCAGGAGACCACCAGCTCCAAGATAGCATCTGAGCTCTAGTACTTATTAACTCTGTTACCTTATTTAAGTATCATTCACACCTCTACATTACCCCTTTTAAAAATAATAATAAGGATAATAAACTTCAGAAGTATTATGGGAGTTAAGGGTTATTTATATAGAGCAGAGTGTGTTGCTAAACATCTGTAATCCCAAGACTCAAGAGGCAAAGGGACTAGGAGTCAAACCAGCTCAGGCTACATAATGAGGCCCTGTTTCAAACAATAACAGCAACACAGTGTCAAGGGCAGCAAGCAACGGAAACAGGAAGAACAAAACTACAGCTAACAGACTGAGATGGAAAATGCCTTTTGCTCTTATCTAGCACACAATTTTAGTGGCATTTGGCAGAATTCCTCTGGCATATGTCCCATTCTAGCAGTGAATTCAAGAATGTTGTCAGCTCCTACGTTCTGATCAGATGCTACATGAGCCCCTAGAACATGGCACAGTCATCTCAAGGAAATACAACCAAGTTAAAAATTATATATACACACACACATATATATGCACATATATACATACATATACATATATATGTATAGATGTACATATGTACACAGGCATGCATGAATCAAACAAGTGCCTCCAAGTAGTAAACTCATTCCATTGATATATTAATATATAATGTTGAGATATTATTTATTCATATGAGAATTGACATGAAATAAGGCAATTGAAGAGAGCTTAGGTGAAGGGTAGTTTTACAACATACTATAGGACAAGGGAGCAAATGTAGTAATTGTGCCTAGAGAAATACAAGCAATGGTGTGTCTTTCCAACCCTTGGAGTCAGGAGGCTGAGATAGAAGCGTTGATGAGGCCAACTTGTACTACAGAGTGAAACCTAGTCTTCACATAATGTTAGAGAAGGGCGTGTCAACAAGCTTACTCAATGCTGCTGTACTGACTTGAATGGTGAGCCACCAGCGAAAGCCCTTCCTGCTTGGGTCTGATGCTTTCTCTGGAGGACACTTACTCTTCTGGTCAGAAGGAACCTGCAACAGACCTCCAAATGACCTGGAAGGCCCAGAGGGGGGAAATAGACATCTCAGAGGAACAAGAAGGAGAAAATACATTTGAATAAACTAACAAAGATTAGTCAGTTAGTGGTTACATTCAGCATTTAGGAACTCAAAGAAGAATGCTTTCATAACGATTATTCCTAGGAAGCTGTGACCATGAAACCTGTTCACATGTGAGTTGCATGTGATAGCCTCACTCACCTCTACCCACTCCACTAAGTGGTCAGAAGACTCCTTCTAATGGGAGCATTACTCCTTGTGCTTGTCTGTGAATGTTATAGATAACATGGCACAGCTCTCCAAGAGCCAACCATTTTTACCTTATATATCTTCAGTGAATGTCGAGAGAGAGCCTAGAAAGCAAGTCACCTTTCGCGAACAGAGGCACAAATGCAGGAGAGGAGGGGATTCCAGTCAACCTGACAATGGTCTCAGCCTTGTTTTTCTGCCTTCCTTGAATGGGTAATCTGTTCAGAGATAATGGTCTCTGTTGTCCCAGAGCCTGCTGCATCTTTTACTCAGCCGCCATTGATTACTTCTAGAGTCCTATTCATTTGAAACTTTCTATTGATCTGTTTACAGAATTCACTTCAGGACTTATTTTTGTGACAGGCATGCTTTCAACAAGGGATTCCTGTGGGTCTCATTTATAATGTTGTTGTGGTTGGCAAGGCTGTTTTTACGTTCAGATAAATTGCTACTCACGCTTGATCCTATGATTTTGTTCTGTAGTAATAATGCAGTGTTGTAAAAGTCTGCTCAGCAAATCATTCATTCACTAAACACCTTCTCATAGGCTGTGTGGGACTAGGAATACTGGTCCATATTAGAGATACATTAGCTAGATTGAAGAGGCTATAATTTTCTTTTTTAATTTTATTTTAGTAGATTAACAAGGTATGACTTCTTCTCTTTAGATGGATTTCAAGGACCACCTTGAGATCAGTTAAAAAAAACAAGAAAAATTATAATTGATGAACAATGTGTGTCTTCACCATGATGGAGAAAGAGTATGTGTCTGGCTATATGTTCTCCAACTGGGATGTTCTGTGTATTGTATTATACTGTCTCTAAGGACATGGTGCTATTTCTTTTTATCAAGAGGAATCCTTTGAAGTGAAAGATAAACTCATATCAGGTTTAAAAATTACCCTATTCTTAGAACCCTTTTAAAATCATTGTTGAATGGGTTACAAAATTAAAACTTTTAATACTCTGATAATTTTTGGACAGTTTGTATTTTTTTCTTTTTCTTTTATTTCAGCATTTGTTATGCTTTGAAAAAATGACACCTATAAAGGGATAGCTACCTTCCAGTGAATAGAGTTTCACTAACAATATCTGAATCTGTTTATGAATCCTAAAGTTAACAAAGCTTATTGGGAATGGCTGGAGTTTAAGCCCCCGACCTCCTTATACACAAATATGAGCTACAGTTATAAAACAGATTTCTGTCTTTAGCAATAGCATGGGCATGCTATATAGTAGATTGACAGGAAAAAAATGATGTTTCACTAAAATGGTAATAATGATACGTTACAATATCAGAGCAATTATTACAATTTCTAAAATGAGTTTCCTGGTGTAACACCTTAGTAGTACCTGTCTTGATACTATGCATCAAATGCCTAGGTATTATAATTTATACATACTCTATAAGACAGAATGGAAGACTTCATGGAAACCGAATCAATTATCTACTCTTTACTAAAGTAGATTGTGCCAAGTGGTTTCTAAATGTCCCTTATTTTTCACTTTCTCTCTCATCATTCCTTTTTCTTGTGTTCTCTACTGAAAGAGAGGGGGAAGAGAAAGAAAGAAAGAAAGAAAGAAAGAAAGAAAGAAAGAAAGAAAGAAAGAAAGAAAGAAAGAAAGAAAGAAAGAAGGAAAGAAGCATAGGAGGAAAGAAGGAAAGAAGAAAATAATTTCATTTTGGACCACTAGTTGTTGCTTCTATCTGGTCCTGGAACTAAGCAAGAACATACCTGCAATGACTGAAATCCCAGATACTTCTCTGTAGAATGTGGCTTCTGCACTGTGATGGTTGGAAGGAGAATGTCCTCCATACTATCATATGTTTGAACATTAGATCCCAACTTAGAGTTACTTGGGGAGAATTAGGAGTTGTAGCCTCAGGTAAGCTTTGGGGTTTCAAAAGACTCTCCTCCGTCTTTCTACCTTCTACTTGTGGGTAAAGATGTAAGCTTGCAGCTGTCTCTGCTAGCTGGTCCTTGTTCTACTTCTATAAACTCTGATTCACCTCATTTGTAAGCCAATTTAAGCAGTTTCTTTTATAAATTGTTATGTTCATGGTGTTTTGTCACAACAATAAAACTATCACGAATATAGCAATCAAGATACCCAACTCCCAAAGGATATAGACTGTAGCCTAATAGATAAAGTGGATTGGGTCCCCCAGGCTGGAGTAGAGGCTTAGAAACTCTAAGTTTATTGTCTTTTTGCATACAAAAGGGTGGACTTGTGCTAGGAATTCATTTAAATTACTAGTGAATTATGGAAAGGTCCTAGAGGACAATATAAGGTAGGTAAGCCCCTGGGGGGGGGGCATGTTCTTAGATCTTAATCCAGAAGCTTTGAAGAATGCAAGTAACTATTATGTGGATAACCTATCATTAACCCTTTGTAGTCAGATGTGATGTTCTCCCTTTCTCAGAAGGTTGTAGAGATCCCACAGGGCAGAGAATACATTAAATACATGGGCTACGTTTAAAGTGAAGGTACAAATATCTTTCTTCTTTTGACTCACTAGATAGAAAAATGTGACAAAAGCTCTGAGAGGATTGATTTGGGGTGAGGAGATATATTTTTAGAATGACTCTGTTATCAAACATGAGTGACTCTTCCCATACTGGATGCTATAGGTCAGAGAATTCTGTCAGTTGGCTTGGTGAGAGCTGGTTTCTGGCCTGGAGATTTTTGCTTGGTTGCTGCTTCCTGTGAAGAATCTTTGGTCTTGAGAAGTTCAGCAGTTGGCTTCGTCAGTGACTTTGGAGGAGGAAATTCTGACAGAGCCTGCTAGGGAAAGTAAGATCTGCTAGGGAAGAGTAGCATTCATTAGCTGCAGAAGCTGAATTATAAAAATATGCATGTTTTCAGTTCTAGAGAAAGAATATTGGTCCAGGAAAAAATTGAAAATTAACTCTTATTCAAATGATTTCTATTAAGTATTTATGAGAGCAAGCTAGTACACCTGCCTGCACAGCCCTCATACACAGTAAGACATTTTTAGTGAAGAATGAGACTCATTTCTACTTGGATGTTGGGAACATCATTTAGATAAATCCTCCCAATTTGTAGCACGAAATCCATTATTTTTCATTAACAACTTACTGATTTTTCTGTTATTTGTAATATTTTGTGTGTTTTGATACCAGTTTTTAACTTAATTTTATGAGCAAGAAAACTGTGCTTCTCTAAGATATGAGTTAATCCCCCAGTTGAGTCAGGAGAGCCTGTGCTGAAACATGAAAACAAACTTCACCTACATTCCTAGACAAAGTAAATATTTCTTTTGTGATTATTTCATGTCATGCTCCACAGATCATTTTATTTTCAATTTCTCTGAGCACTCCTTCTAGCTATCACTGGTACAGTATGAACACAGCCTTTTTTATAATTATTATTATTTAAGTGTAAAGCCCTGGTGACTTTCTTAGTTTGAGTTTCTCATGGGGCTTGGATCACTAGTTTTGAGTACTTCTATGCTATGGATGGAAGTACCAGCTCCCAGTGGCTGCTTTGGTTAAGGACAATAACTATTCATGCGAGTGGAGCTCTTCTTGCCTTCCTCTCAGAAATTGGGGCAAAGTCAGTTTTACATAACAAACCTCAGTGAGTTGTGCTGATGGAGAACATGCTGTGAATTGCGGGAATCCGGAAATTATTTGCAAACAAACTCTTGGTTCATGGAACTGTATCAATTCCGATTTAGGCTGCTGATGAACTCTGTGTGTATTTATATATGTAAGAAAACAAATTATTTTAATTATGGAACCTGAGGAGTATAACCCTACCAGTTGAGTTAAAAACCAAATTAAAGCTATTGCAATCACTTCAGAGACTGCTCCACTAACTTTCTGAGTGTCTATTTTTGTGCTGTGATTTGTTCAATTTTTTTTCTTGCTTTTTAGCCACTTAATAGATACACGCTTAGTGTTTGGGGTGTAAGTGTGTGAATAAGACTTTTCCAGTTTGAAAAGAGGTTCAAATTAAGCAAGGTTTGATACAACATTTGTAAACATGATATATTGTGATTTTGACACATTTTTCCCCCTTCTCTTCTTCTCCCCACTCCTTTTCCTTTTCTTCGGTCATTCTTTCTTATATTCTCTTGATGGTAAGAATGATGATAGTGAACATATATAGACACATTAATTCAATGCTATGTGGGAAGGTGTACTAACTTCCATCTCATAAATACTTAATAGAAATCACATAAATAAGAGTTAATTTGCAGGTTTTCCTAGACTAATGTTCTTTATCTAGAACCAAAAACAAATGAGTGATTTCATTCATCACTATTGCAAATGTCTACCTTCCAAAGTTAAATAGTTGAGACATCATCCTGAAAACAAAATTCACTAGTCATATAAAGTTTTGGTTTTTGATATTTTTTCTCATTTATGAGTGCTACTTGCACATGTGTTTAAGTATTGAACTATGAAGCCATATGGAAGAAAGGGAAACTACAAAAGACACAGTACAGACCAAGACAGAACAGAGAGGGAGATGGAGAGAGGAAGGGAAAGAGAATATATTTTTCTTCCACATTTATTTGTTTTTAGTACTCATCATTAATGAAGGCTTCTTCATTAAAAACTGATTTCTTCTTCTCCTTATGTTTAACTCATCTTACTTGTGTTAAATGCACTATCTTCATATGCCCAGTGCTTCCAGACACATCTACTAGAATTTTTTTTATTACGTATTTTCCTCAATTACATTTCCAATGCTATCCCAAAAGTCCTCCATACCGCCCCCCCCTTCCCTACCCACCCATTCCCATTCTTTTGGCCCTGGCATTCCCCTGTATTGGGGCATATAAAGTTTGCAAGTTCAATGGGCCTCTCTTTCCAGTGATGGCCGACTAGGCCATCTTTCAATACATATGCAGCTAGAGACAAGTGCTCCGGGGTACTGGTTAGTTAATCATATTGTTCCAACTAAACGGTTGCAGATCCCTTTTGCTCCTTGGGTACTTTCTCTAGCTTCTCCATTGGGAGCCCTGTGATCCATCCAATAGCTGACAGTGAGCATCCACTTCTGTGTTTGTTTGGTCCCGGCATAGTTTCACAAGAGAGAGCTATATCTGGTTCCTTTCATCAAAATCTTGCTAGTGTATGCAATGGTGTCAGTGTTTGGAAGCTGATTATGGGATGGATCCCTGGATAGGGCAGTCTCTAGATGGTCCATCCTTCCTTACATCACAGCTCCAAACTTTGTCTCTGTAACTCCTTCCATGGGTGTTTTTTTCCCAATTCTAAGAAGGGGCACAGTGTCCACACTTTGCTCTTCATTCTTCTTGAGTTTCATGCGTTTAGCAAATTGTATCTTATATCTTGGGTATCCTAAGTTTTGGGCTAATATCCACTTATCAGTGAATACATATTGTGTGAGTTTCTTTGTGATTGTGTTACCTCACTCAAGATAATGCCCTCCAGGTCCATCCATTTGGCTAGGAATTTCATAAATTCATTCTTTTTAATAGCTGAGTAGTACTCCATTGTGTAAATGTACCATAATTTCTGTATCCATTCCTCTGTTGAGGGGCATCTGGGTTCTTTCCAGCTTCTGGCTATTATAAATAAGGCTGCTATGAACATAGTGGAGCATGTGTCCTTCTTACCTGTTGGAGCATATTCTGGATATATGCCCAGGAGAGGTATTGCTGGATCCTCCGGTAGTATTATGTCCAATTTTCTGAGGAACCGCCAAACTGATTTCCAGAGTGGTTGATCATGTGGTTTTTGTCTTTGAGTTTGTTTATATACTGGATTACGTTGATGGATTTCCATATATTGAACCATCCTTGCATCCCTGGGATGAAACCTACTTGGTCAGGATGGATGATTGTTTTGATGTGTTCTTGGATTCGGTTAGCAAGAACTTTATTGAGGATTTTTGCATCAATATTCATAAGGGATATTGGTCTGAAGTTTTCTATCTTTGTTGGGTCTTTTTGTAGTTTAGGTATCAGAGTAATTGTGGATTCATAGAATGAGTTGGGTAGAGTACCTTCTGTTTCTATTTTGTGGAATAGTTTGTGAAGAACTGGGATTAGATCTTCTTGGAAGGTCTGATAGAACTCTGCACTAAACCCATCTGGTCCTGGGCTTTTTTTAGTTGGGAGACTATTAATGACTGCTTCTATTTCTTTGGGGCATATAGGGCTGTTTAGATCATTAACCTGATCTCGATTCAACTTTGGTACCTGGTATCTGTCTAGAAACTTCTCCATTTCATCCAGGTTCTCCAGTTTTGTTGAGTATAGCCTTTTGTAGAAGGATCTGATGGTGTTTTGGATTTCTTCAGGATCTGTTGTTATGTCTCCTTTTTCATTTCTGATTTTGTTAATTAGAATGCTTTCCCTGTGCCCTCTAGTGAGTCTGGCTAAGGGTTTATCTATCTTGTTGGTTTTCTTAAAGAACCAGCTCCTTGATTGGTTGATTCTTTGAATAGTTCTTCTTGTTTCCACTTGGTTGATTTCGCCCCTGAGTTTGATTATTTCCTGCCTTCTACTCCTCTTGGGTGAATGTGCTTCCTTTTGTTCTAGAGCTTTTAGGTGTGTTGTCAAGCTGCTAATGTGTGCTCTCTCTAGTTTCTTTTTGGAGGCACTCAGAGCTATGAGTTTTCCTCTTAGAAATGCTTTCATTGCAACCCATGAGTTTGGGTATATTGTGGCTTCATTTTCATTGAACCCTAAAAAGTCCTTAATTTCTTTCTTTATTCCTTCCTTGACCAAGGTATCATTGAGAAGAGTGTTGTTAAGTTTCCACGTGAATGTTGGCTTTCTATTATTTATTTTATTATTGAAGATCAGCCTTAGTCCATGGTGATCTGATAGGATACATGGGACAATTTCAATATTTTTGTATCTGTTGAGGCCTGTTTTGTGACCAATTATGTGGTCAATTTTGGAGAAGGTACCATGAGGTGCTGAGAAGAAGGTATATCCTTTTGTTTTAGGATAGAATGTTCTGTAGATATCTGCCAGATCCATTTGATTCATAACTTCTGTAAGTTTCACTGTGTCCCTGTTTAGTTTCTTTTTCCATGATCTGTCCATTGGTGAAAGTGGTGTGTTGAAGTCTCCCACTATTATTGTGTGAGGTGCAATGTGTGCTTTGAGCTTTACTAAAGTTTCTTTAATGAATGTGGCTGCCTTTGTATTTGGAGCATAGATATTCAGAATTGATAGTTCCTCTTGGAGGATTTTACCTTTGATGAGTATGAAGTGCCCCTCCCTGTCTTTTTTGATGACTTTGGGTTGGAAGTCAATCTTATCAGATATTAGAATGGCTACTCCAGCTTGTTTCTTCCTACCATTTGCTTGGAAATTTGTATTACAACCTTTCATTCTGAGGTAGTGTCTATCTTTTTCTCTGAGATGAGTTTCCTGTAAGCAGCAAAATGTTGGGTCTCTTTTGTGTATCCAGTTTGTTAGTCTATGTCTTTTTATTGGGGAGATGAGTCCATTGATATTAAGAGATATTAAGGAAAAGTAATTGTTCCTTCCTGTTATTTTTGTTGTTAAAGTTGGCATTCTGTTCTTGTGGCTGTCTTCTTTTAGGTTTGTTGAGGGATTACCTTCTTGTTTTTTCTAGGGCGTGGTTCCCGTCCTTGTATTGGTTTTTTTCTGTTATTATCCTTTGGAGGGCTGGATTCGTGGAAAGATAATGTGTGAATTTGGTTTTGTCGTGGAATACTTTGGTTTCTCCATCTATGGTAATTGAGAGTTTGGCTGGGTATAGTAGTCTGGGCTGGAATTTGTGTACTTTTAGTGTCTGTATAACATCTGTCCAGGATCTTCTGGCTTTCATAGTGTGGTGAAAAATCTGGTGTAATTCTGATAGGCTTGCCTTTATATGTTACTTGGCCTTTTTCTCTTACTGCTTTTAGTATTCTATCTTTATTTAGTGCATTTCTTGTTCTGATTATTATGTGTCTGGAGGTATTTCTTTTCTGGTCCAGTCTATTTGGAGTTCTGTAGGCTTCTTGTATGTTCATGGGCATCTCTTTCTTTAGATTTGGGAAGTTTTCTTCTATAATTTTGTTGAAGATGTTTGCTGGTCCTTTGAGTTGAAAATCTTCATTCTCATCCACTCCTAATATCCGTAGGTTTGGTCTTCTCATTGTTTCCTGTATTTCCTGGATGTATTGAGTTAGGATCTTTTTGCATTTTCCATTTTCTTTGATTGTTGTGCAGATGTTCTCTATGGAATCTTCTGCACCTGAGATTCTCTCTTCCATCTCTTGTATTCTGTTGCTGATGCTCGTATCTATGGTTCCAGATTTCTTTTCTAGGGTTTCTATCTCCAGTGTTGCCTCATTTTGGGTTTTCTTTATTGTGTCTACTTCCCTTTTTAGGTCTAGTATGGTTTTGTTCATTTCCATCACCTGTTTGGATGTGTTTTCCTGTTTTTCTTTAATGACTTCAACCTGTTTGGTTGTCTTTTCCTGTTTTCCTTTAAGGACTTCTACCTGTTTGATTGTGTTATCCTGTTTTTCTTTAAGGACTTGTAACTCTTTAGCAATGTTCTCCTGTAATTCTTGAAGTGAGTTATTAAAGTCCTTCTTGATGTCCTCTACCATCATCATGAGATATGCTTTTAAATCCAGGTCTAGCTTTTCGGGTGTGTTGGGGTGCCCTGGACTGGGCGAAGTGGGAGTGCTGGGTTCTGATGATGGTGGGTGGTCTTGGTTTCTGTTAGTAAGATTCTTAAGTTTACCTTTCGCCATCTGGTAATCTCTGGAGTTAGTTGTTTTGTTGTCTCTGTTTAGAGATTGTTCTTCTGGTGATTCTGATTACTGTCTATCAGCAGACCTGGGAGACAGGCTCTCTCCTCTGAGTTTCAGTGGTTAGAGCACTCTCTGCTGGCAAGCTCTCCTCTTACAGGGAAGGTGCACAGATATCTCGTGTTTGGACCTCCTCCTGGCCGAAGAAGAAGGCCCAAAACAGGACCTTTCCCAGATGCTGTGTTGCTTTGGCAGGTCACAGAAGCTGTCAGCTTCTGCGGTGCACACTCTCACCTGTGCAGACTAAGATCCTAAGTTCGGCAGAGTCCTGGAACCAAGATGTTGCTCCCTGCTCCTGAGGCAGAGGGCTCCCGTGCTGGGCGGACTCCTGTCCTCCCTGGCTGGGAGGGTGGCCGGATGTCTGAGGCCCGAAAAGGGTGGTGCCTCACTGGCTCTGTGGCTCCTTCCTGTCCCAGAAGCTGTCTGCTTCTGTGGTGCACACTCTCACCTGTGCAGACTAAGTTCCTAAGTTCGGTGGAGTCCCGACATCTACTAGAATTATATCTACTAACTTCTTGAATTATATCTACAAGTCAGCCTTCAAGTTTCTCTTCAATTGCACTGAAGTTGGTTACAATCACCTTTGTCCCACTTACAGCGAACACTTGGTGCTCAGGGACGCTTCTCTGGTTTTCATTGTCATTTGTTTGTTTGTTTCTTGACAAAAATGAGTTATAGACACTGTACCCCAGCTCTCCCTTATCTGTACCATCAGGGTGAGCTGTCTATCTCTGCTCTGGCTTGGCTACCCAATGCCTCCCTTGGCAAGAAGCAGGGTCTGCACTCTTGCTCTCATGCCCTCAGGGCCAGTTCATTCACATTCACATTCACATTTCTAGAGCCAACTCCATTGTGCTGCCCAGTCAATTAGCCCACTTTCCTAATTGCTACACCCTGTTATAGGCTGGGCCTGCTCTCCTTCTCTTACACAGGTGGGGCTGGCTGGCCTAGTCTTTCACTTTGCCATCAGGGCCAGAACCACTGTGTTTCCAGACAAGATGCAGAGCCCACTATCCTGAGTGCAACAGCCATTGACTGGGCAGCTAGCTTTCCTGTTCACATCACCTTGAGACCAGTTCTCCACACTACTGCAGGCGGCTAGTGGAGAGGGACAATGGGAATCATATCTATACCCACAATGCCTCAGAGCAGCTGAGGCCAGTAATCTTTGTGCTTGCCCTTAGACAGGATCACCTGTGGCCGCTACAAAAAGGGCCAGCTTTACTGTGATTCCCAGGTGAGATACAGGGCCTGCTCTTCTGAATTCTACACCCAATGAGGGGCAAGGACAGCTCACCTGACTGCCTCCATGGTGATAGTGAGGCAGAGGAGAGTATCTCCCCTCCCAAGACCCCAGTGCCCCAGCCCAGGAAGATCATTTTTCTTAAAGTATGTGTACAAAATGGAGCTAGAAAGTTCAGTTTCTTAAAGCAAATATACAAACCTAGAAAACATGGCCATTATGAGGAAGCATGTCTGTATCACTATGTGCCCAACATAAGTGATTGTATTGTATATACTAGGTAACAAATAAAAGAATGCTACATTTCATGTGCATGTCTTGCTTACAGATAGGTGAGGGCATTTGGTCTATGTAAATGGGTTTCAATATTATTTATAGAAGCCACTTATGATGTGGTAGAAGTGGAACTAAAATAACGTAAACACAATTATCATGAGAAATTATGTCAAAGACTGGAGCCTATTTGCTCTGATCTGAATATGTTTGGTGTCCTTCAAGGATCTTGTACTGACTGGTTTTGGATGTCGACTTGACACAAACTGGAGTTATCAAAGAGAAAGAAGCCTCCCTTCAGAAAATGGCTCCCTGAGATCCAACTGTAAGGCATTTTGTCAATTAGTGATCAAGGGTGGGAGAGCCCATTGTGGGCGCTGCCATCCGTGGGCTGGTAGTCCTTGGTTACATAAGAAAGCAAGCTGAGCAAGCCAGGGGAAGCAAGCCAGTAAGCAGCATTCCTCCATGGCCTCTGCATCAGCTCCTGTCTCTAAGTTCCTGCCCTGTGTGAGTTGCAGTCCTGACTTCCTTTGGCGATGTAGAAATGTAAGCTGAATAAACCCTTTCCTCCCCAGCTTGCTTCTTGGTCCTGATATTTTGTTCAGGAATATAAAACCTGACAAAGACAGATCTATTGTGACGAAACATTTGTTCTCAGGTTCTTATTGTTTGAGAAGCGGTAGAAACTTGGTGAGGTAGAGCTTAATAGGTAGTCCTTGGGTCACTGAGGGCATGCAGTGTGTCCTGTGTGACCTTTCTGGTAGTTCTCATGAAGGTCATGACATCAGAAAGCAAGCCTGGTCCTGCTTGTTCCTTCTTGTTTCTCTGCTCACTATGTACAGCTTTCCCTGATCCAGTTTCTTCATCTACCATCCATCATTCACCATAGGCTTCTCATATTCACAAAGCCAGAAGCATCCCAAACTGTGAGCCAAATAAAACTCTACTCATCAGAAGCAGTTTCCTCATGAATTTCATTATAGTAACTATATCAAAGAAAGAGCCGTCTTTGTGTTATTATACAGTGACAGTGTTGAATTTCAGAGAGCATTTAAATGTTAATCTCATGTGACTCACGCAGCAAATCCACTCAGTCAAAGTTTCATAGAATTTTTACATTGCAAGCACTGGAGGAGCATTTCTTACAGTTTCCATTAGTATATTATACCAAAGTTACCGTGTCCATTTGAATTATAATATAATCCTTTCCTTAATATTTGCATTTGCCAATCAAAACTAAGACAATTGAGTCACTACAAATGCATCTTTTATTTTATCAATGTACTTAAAGCGCCACAGTCTAAAGACCAATGTCAGCATCCTAATGAGAGGACTGGCCATGTGGATATTGTTTCGAGCATGGTTTGCTCTGGGAGATCTAGGAGGATGGTCAGGTTCCTTCTCTTTTCCTTCTTTCCTTTTCTGCTCTCTTGTTCTACTGAATAATACCACATGCAACTAAAGGCTTTGATTTGGGATCTCCCTTTTTCTCTCTATGGGTGGCTAAGATAGAGCCTAACAATCTTAAGTATTGTCCCTTTCTTCCTTGTCCAGAAAAGAAAATCTATACTTCCCTCTGTGTTAGTCATACTTTTTCTTCACTATAATAAATACCTGAGGAAACTAACTGAGAAGAAAGACTTATTTTGGCTGTGGTTTTAGAAGTATTGGTCAGTTGTGGCAAGAAGGCATTGTTAGAGCAAAGCTGTTCGAATCATGGCAACCATGGAGGAGGAGTTTATGCCTCTCAGGGTACTTTCATTTTTACCCCCCTTTCCATTTGGAGCCTCAGCCTACAGGATGCTGAAGTCCACATATGAGGTATATCTTTCCCCTTAGTAGTCCCTCTGGAATAGTCACAATGTGATGTGCTTTAATAATATCCTAAGTGCATTTCAATGTAGCCAAGTTAGCAACCAATATCTATCTATAATCATCACACTATTTGAACAAGAAAAACAAGACTAGGTCATTGTTTTTTAATTAGGTTACTAAACAACCTTCATATGGATAAAGATTGAGAAGAGACAGTCTGTATCTGATTTGATTTGTTCAGGTTTATGTCTCATTGCAACTCTTACAGGCAGGAAGCCAAATGCTATTACTCTCTATTGTGCACATGAGTATTTAACATGAGGTATGAGGTAAACTCTTTTAAAAAGAGTAATTCCACCTCTGCGATAAATTAGTCATATATACTGCTCACTGAAAGGTACCTAGCAATACATGGCAAAACTGGGTTGTATTTGCTAAATAATAATTCTTAAAAGAATGCTCTTTTGTCAATGTCATGCAGACAGTAAGACAAGGACATCACTTTCTCTCTTAGTCTTGAAGGTAGGAGTATGGCACTGGTGACATGGATAATATCGCACTAGGGAGGGGGAATCCTTTAGGTACTATGTTTTTGAGTTATACCTTGAATCCAATGTGAAAGTAGTTGGTTACCTCTCTAACAGTGATGCCATTATTACACCAGTGGGCAGGTATTGCCTGGAAATTTGTATAAAAGGATTCTTGAACAGAACAGTGATATAATCCAACCTGTCCTTTCCAAGAATGTTACACTATCTTTTATTCACCGGGAATGGGAGGAGGAACACAGTAGGAGATCACTGAGAGTGTGGTCAGGAGATGGAGGATTTTCATTGGATTATAGTACAGGTGGTGGAAGTAAGGTATCTTACTTGAATAAGTGGGAAGAGAAGGAAAAGGGGGCAAAATATGTTCAATGTGACCTATCAGTTTGAATTATAGTAAGAAGTCACACCAGAAGAATAACACCTATCCCTGGAAATAAGTGGATTTTGTTAATCCAAGCTCCATTCCTACTGTTATTCTGTGGTAAAACCATCCTTAATGAAGAATAATAAACTTTGTATAGTTTGAAAGATTAAAGCTTTGCTTAAAATTAATAAGGGTATTACTACTTTCAGAAATGGTAACTTTGAGAAATACTGAGTCTAGAACTGTACTGCCTGAGTGATGGGTGAAAAACTATTCAATCTTTAATTTCTATGTACATTTAACATCTTCCCCAATTTTGATATTCAGGAACAGTTTATGTGCTTTGGGAAATGGAGCTGCCATTTGATGCAATGAAGTTATAGAGCAAGATGGCAGTTGGCAGGATGAGAGGAGGAGATAGTTTTATAGAAAAGAAGAAACATCAAAATTCGTTCTACAGGAAAGAAAGTAATCAGGTTCAATGTCTAGGAAAGTAGACTGAGATAGCAGCAGTCTGTTATCAGGGCAACATTCGTGCCTTCATGTACATGTGATATGTGTGTGGTGGGGTTTAATTGTACATGTAGCATCTAAGTTAAACCTTGAGGCATACATTTTCTTTTGTAGATAAGTAGGAAACTATTCATAAGCCAATGACTTTCATTACACATAAGAGATTCTGGTATAATAGGCTTCCACTATTCTGAACATCTTAAACATATTTATGTGAGATAAGATAATTTACCTTGGTTTAGAAAATGGTAAAAAAAAATAACTATTTGAAATTATAGATATTTTATATATGAAACATTTAAAATACTTCTAAACTCTCAAGTCTATTCCTTGTTCTTAAATGCATAAAATTTCCTTTGATTATATTTGAAGAAATACATTCTGGATCAATCTCCTATGCTCCCTTCACATACACACTAATGACTTTACCCTTGTCACAGACTCAAAGCTTTTGAGATGCCTCCATAGTTAGTAAATGGGAACACTATTCTTAGCAGGTAGTTAAACTAACAGCACTACAAAGACCAATTTAGCCAGAGATGATGGTCCTCCGAGGAGCTGTATAGTCCAGCAGAAAAGGGGAGTCAAATGTTTCTTTTCTAACCATTCTCCTTGAGCAAAAATTCCAGAAATCTCCTTTAATTTTCCAGTGTGTGCACGAATAAATATTTCGGTAACTAGTCGGAAGGCTGCTTATATTTCTTCTGCTCCTTTTGCTGATGAATCCTGTGCTTGATAAGGCTCCTTTAAGTAAGAGTATTGCTTCTCAGAGTATTTACTGGATGTGATGTTGCTTTGAGAGTTGGCTGTCAGAAACTGGGTCATATTCTATAATCTACTTCTCAACTACTCCTTGTTTATTATTATAGCACATTTTTTCCAAAATTTTAAAATTTCAGTTGTAATGCTAGATAACAATTAATGCTATATAAAACTATGACTTAGAGTTCATCAGTCTTTGTTAATAGCTATAATATCTCTAGATATACAAGATGTCTTCAAACTAGAACAGGAGGATATTCCTAACTTGATAACAGGAAGGAAAAGTTATTAATTAAAGAGAAAAAATTGAAGCTATGTTAAAATTTGCACAGAGCTAATCCTTGTGGTGTATACATAATCCCAGTACTTGGGAAATGGAAGCAGGAAGACTCCATTGTATTGAGGCCAGGCTAGAATACATAGAAAGATATTAAATCTTGAGCTACATGGCAAAATAGGTTGTGTTTCACAAAACCAAAGTCCTGCAAGTATGGCTCCATGAGAGAATGTGCCGCTTCTGTCTCTGACCAGCAGAAAAGAGCAACAACACAGTGTTCTTCTCAAAGCAGTTTATTCAGGAACCTTTCAACATGCAAGCAGGAATCTCCCTTTTTGCCCCCAATCTCAATGCCTTATATAACCCCTCAACCACGCCCCATCAGCCCAGTCCAAGTAATCTCAGTTCATTGGCCTTCGTCAAATGGCCTGATCTTGCATCATGGTGCGCCTGTGCAGCTCTCACGATGGATGTGGCTTATTTTCTGGTGTATGAGGAAGTCAGGTGCAAGTCATAAGACTTGACTGCAGTCCCGGGCACCATCTTGGGACTACCGCCACACCCGCTTCACACAAGAATGAATGATTGTTGTACATAAGATCCTGGGTTTGGTTTCCAGCAAATTAATCGTGCAGTCACAGGCACACACACACACACACACACACACACACACACACACACAAAATTTAAAACAAAACAAAACAAAACTTTGGTAGGAAAAGTAAACCTGACATTGCATGGTAGCAAACTTACTTGTTTCAGGTTTATTTTAGTCATGTTAGTATAAGCTTTATTAAAAATGCCACTGTGGTTCTAAAGTAATTTTAATAATAACACAGTCAATCATTTGAGTTAAAATTTCTATTGTATAGCTGCAATTTCTTTTAAAAAATAATTTAAGAGCTGGAGAACGAAAAGAAGCATAAGTAGGCCACTTGAGTCTTAAGTGAAATTTCATGTCTGAGAACGTTAAGACATCTTCAATATTTTCTCCTTCCATTAATAGTCAATTTAGAAGATGATAACAAAAGTATTTCTCAAAGTTACCACAGACTTAACTGTTTCCTTGTTATTTCCCGCCTGTGTTCTCTTGGTACTTCAAATGCCATTTACAGAAGTAAGACAATGTTAAAGGTGATAAGACTTTAAGTAATATATCTGTGAAGAACACAACATGCATTTATATTCACTTACATGAGTCCTAAAACAGATCAAATCACCCTTGAATTTACTAGTTATTATTCTGATATTTCTATATCCAGTAAGAGGAACAGGGCTACGGCTGTCCAATGTTCATGGCAACCAGCCAGGTGTACAGTCATGCTCCTTGACATGATGTCAGCACTATAACACATGGTTCCACTTGAGGAGACATCAAAACAATAATGAGTGGGACATTCTTCATTCATTGTACTTTCTTAAAGGGGCAGACACTCTGCAGGGCCAGGGAACTTTGACCGTTTGAGAAAGACGAGCAGTGTTGCTAGATCTATTAGAAATCTGATTTTTCAATGTATTTGACTGAAATTTAAGTTGTTTTATACGAGGGCATAGAGTGCTTTCCAAGCATGCTAATATTCTGATTTGTATCTAGCATTGGAGACAATTCTATATTGTAGCACGTGCCTATTTATAATCGTAGTACACACAAGGCAAAGGCAGGAGTTTCAGGAGTTCAAGTTTATTCTCAACCACATAGTGAGCAGGGGCCAGACTGTGCTACATGAGTGTGCCAGAAAGAAAAACTTAGAAGAAACAATTTGGGTTATTAGCAGGTCTCCATGACAAGAATGCCAATAAAGAGAAAAACTTTGTTATACTCTTACAATTTGGTGACTGTGGTGATGATGAACGGAAGAGTGGCAGTTGGAGTTTGGGTCAAAGAAATCAGAGCGCTTTGTTTCCCTAATGAAAGATGGTGAGTGCAAAGATGTATGGCTGCTCAAGATAAGCACTGCCTGTCCAGCCTGTCCAGATGGCTTATAATGGGAGGGAGAGCAAAGAGTTCTGGAGAGATAAAAGAAGACAGACTGCAGACCTTCAGGAGATAGAACAAGAAGGACCCAGCAGCCAACTGCTTATGGATGAGTACCTGTAGCCAACATGAAGTTGCAAGTTTCTCTGGGGTTCCTAAGACAAATAAACTGCTGGGGCTCAGGTGCAAGGTGCATATTTTTAACAGTTATCAGAAATCCAATTATCTGCCTTCCGCAAGTGCAGACAGCACTTCTGAGCACACAGAATAATTATACCATGTATGGGCTGCATTTTGATTTTTCAATCAGAGGCTATGCTGATGCCATTGCTACATTTGCTCGAAAGGTCACAGCTTCAGTGGGCTAGACGCTGGGAAGCAGAGATGAAAATAGAACGACAAAGTGATTTTGTAAAGCAGATGGGGGGAAAGCTAACGGAGGTCACTCTCCAGTCCCTGGCAAGAGTGTGTGTGGGTGGGTGGGAGGCAAAGTTAGGAACCAGAAATGTTCATATGGACTATGGTGCTAACAAAATGAGAAAAGGTTCAGCTGTGGCTGTCTCTTATGCTGGGAGGAGATTAGTAATGCAAATTGAACATTCTGTGGTTCTTTGTCTAATTTCCTTATAGGGTAATGTGTTAGACATTTGCCTAAAGACAACATTTTAATTGTTTTTGAAATCTTGGGAATATACATTGTTTTAATTTGAAGAAAAAATAAGATCTGAGAAATGTTAGGACAGGTGTAAAACGCAACTGATCATGTAGATTCAATGGCCATTGACAGGTGATACAAGGAAGGCTCTGATGATGCAGTATTGATAAAGTCATAGTCCAAAAGCATGGCATAGCTCAACATAGCAGCTCGTACTATGATTTCTGAGAGTCAAGCTTGCAGAAATTAGAGATGACAGGCATTTGCCAAACAGAAGACATTCAGCAATGATGCTTCAGTTATCAAGCCTAGACAATTCTCAGCCTTGTAGGTTTTAGACCCACACAATAGAGGCAAACATTCTCTAAATTTGGATACCACTGATGAACCCACCCTACTTCAGGAAATAGTAGCAAACCTGTGGACAGACAGTTCTGTTTATATTCAGGAGACCATGAAGCAAGACAGAAAGTCAGAAATGTGGGAGAGGGATTTGTTTCGAAGTATTGGAGAAAGAATAGGCATGGGAGGGAGATAACAAATGGTAAAGGTGACAATAAAAATCAGAATACAGCATTTGTGTACAAAATTGTCAAAAGAACAAAAATAATACTGAACATTTGAAAATTTATTTTAATAAAAATCAATTATGTAAGTAAAAATCTTACAGAATATGATAGTAATGTTTAAATAAAAAGTACAAGCTCCACCTGGAAAGAATTCCAGCATAGGGCAGGTGCATACAAATATTCCACCTCTCCCTGTAAAGCTCTTGGCATTTAATAGCCACTAGGAGAGGGAGAGAGAGAGAGAGAGAGAGAGAGAGAGAGAGAGAGAGAGAGAGAGATTGAGAGTAAAGCACATATATTTTGTTTTTTAATGAAATGACTCTTGGTAGGTTGACCACACACCAAAGGCAGTCCCCACTCCAAGGGGCTCAATGGCGAAAGAAAAAAATAAAAGTTAAGTAATTTCAAGGCTGGGTGAGGAAGGATGGAACTATACATGGGAGAAACTGAGGGGGAATAGGATTAAAATACATTGTATGAAATTCTCAGAAAATTAATAAAAATGTTGATGAAAATAACAGAAGCAAAATATAGCCATTTTTATTTTTCTTAAAAAGAAACCACAAACGGAATAATGAATCACATAACTGGTAACTTTTAGGGGTTAGGAAACAAACTCAGAAAGGTTAAATGGCTTGCTTATGTCCACATCTTTAGTTTATATCTTGAAGATCAGTTCTTTTCCTGCTCAACACTCTTTTGGTTTGATGCCCTACAGTGATGTGTTTTCTAAGACACTACTATTATCCTGTTGCCTGATAGATGAGTGAACTCACTTTAAAAACTTGGTCTGATGTATGAATTTGGTTTGATTGTGTACCAAAATTTGTTCATGGATTTAGAAATACAGGGTAGTGCCATTGGAAGACAATGAGGTTATGATAATCTGTCCTTCCTGGGTTAGATGAGTGTCCATAAGTAAGGGCCAACTCGAAGCTGTGGCCCTTTCTATTGTATGGGTCACAGTAAGAAAGTGCTGTTCTGTGATTTGTCAGCTCCCACAAACTATCATGTGGTAGCGCACACCTTTAATCCCAGCACTTGGGAGGCAGAGGCAGGCAGATTTCTGAGTTTGAGGCCAGCCTGGTTTACAAAGTAAGTTCCAGGACAGCCATGGCTATACAGAGAAACCCTATCACAAAACAAAACAAAACAAAACAAAACAAAACAAAACAAAACAAAACAAAAACCCCCAAACTCACAAGCAATATTATTTTGTTTAGAACCTTCCCAGTGCATGGTATTTTGTTGCAGTAAGGAGGCAGAGTATGACAGCTGTTTTCTCTTTACCTACTAAGGTGTGTAATGATTTATTCCAAGCAGAATGCATGAAAAGCTCAAGGAACTTTAAATGAATGAAGAAGTGGTAACAAAAAGCTGTTTTTTGTTAACAAGAACACAGAAGTAACAGTCAAGTTCTCTTGTAAACAGGAAGAAAATTCAATAATAATATACAACTTAAAACCCAGAGTTCAATCCACACTTATTGATTAAGGAACCCTTTATTTTCTGAGATCTTTTATTTCTCAAGCGAACAATTTGCCTACTGTGCCCAACTTAGGATCTAAAAATTTTAAATGCTATGATGAGAATTTCTTCCTGAAGAATTCTGAAGATGATCCTGTGCTTCTGAATTCTCCACTGCAACCCTGAATTGACTAAAAGAGAAGCTGGGCTGTTTTAAAATCAGGTAACTTTACCTTATAATTCAAGTGGCTTTGTTCAATTTCTTCTAATAAAGAAAACAAAGAAATCTAGTCAATTGCAATTGTAGCATTGTCCTTGAAAAAGTCCTCTCTCTCTCTCTCTCATTCAGCCCAGGCAAACCTCTGCTAGTTCAAGGGAGGGTGGTGATTGTGTGTTAAAAAGCCTTCTCTGAATTGGCAACGATGTATCAAAATTTCAGTTTTCCTATGGGAAGTTAGAATAGCAAGAAATTTAGGTTCTCACTTGTCTCAATGAGACAGGAAATGATACTGGAATCTTCTTATTCTCTCTCTATTTTCTCTCTCTCTTTCTTTTTTTCTTTCTTTTCTTTCTTTCTTTTTCTCTCTTTCTCTCTCTCTTTCTTTCTTTCTTTCTTTCTTTTTCTTCCTTCCTTCCTTCCTTCCTTCCTTCCTTTCTTTCTTTCTTTCTTTCTTTCTTTCTTTCTTTCTTTCTTTCTTTCTTTCTTTCTTTCTTCTTCCTCTCTCTCTCTCTCTCTCTCTCTCTCTCTCTCTCTCTCTCTCTTTTTTCTTTTGTGGATTAGAGCAATCTCATAATTATAATTGAAGCTATAAATAGAGAATTTTAGAAAATAAATCTAGACCTTGGCTGCATACAGAGTGAGCTTGAACATGTTGGGTGTGGGGAAACATTTCTGATGTGATCTGCCCTGTGTTCTGCAGTGAGGTACTTACCCTGTAGGACTTCCAGGGAACTTGGTATTCTTGGCTGACTTCACACTCCCTCTAATTAGGAGCATTTAGGCTTATGTTTAGTGTGCTAGAAATCATCGACCTAAATCTACCCTATTAGGAAAGAGAGTTTTGCTGGTTGTTTTGTTGCTTTGCTCCACTGACATTCAATTTAAGCTATTTCTAATTAAATTAAATTCAAATGAGAAAAGACTGTGAGATGAGGTACACAGTCAGGGTTCTTCCTGGATCTTACTCTTATAGCTGAGCTAAGATTTGCAGGAATTGTATATGTGGGCTTGTAGAAATGAGGGGCTGGGCTTTTGTCACAAGGTTCAGACCTTATGACAGGTGGCCAGCACAAATCACATGGGTACTGAAGAGAGTCTGATTCTGAAAACATCACCAGAACAGCCTCCCAGGACTTCTGTAACATATCAAAGAGCATCATGAGAAGAGCCTGTGCACTTGCATAAGCAATGACCTCTCTGGGTTAAAAGGACTTGTTCTCATCTTCCGTTTTCACTAAAAGTGAAAAAGAAAGGACAGGACCGCTTTGTTTTTCATCATATTTCTTATTGGTTTTGACTCTGTTATCATTTTTGTCCTTGCATAAGAAAAGTGAGTATTTATTTGTTGAGTGAAATGATTAAGGAATAAATTCCAAGGTGTCATCCCTCCCTTAACCCATGCAAATAACTGAGGATTTCGAACTTAAAAGTTACACTATTTTTAGCTGTGTATATAACACCACCTTGGTACAGTATTCAGTATATATAGGAAACATAGACCATGATTTAAATAAAAATATTATGTAAATAATAAACTCTAAAATACCACAAACAAGATAGAGGTAATATGAATGGCATCTAAAAATGAAATGCTGGAATTCATTCACTGTTTCTTATACGAATGACATTAGAAAATACTAGTAGAAAAATAGAGGATCTTTTGTTACTCTAGATATGTTATATAATTTAAATGGCTGGTGCATAAAAATACTTGAATCATAGAGGTCTGGAAGAAGCCCATTTTGTGTCTTTAGGCAACTAACATTATCAAGACCTGGTTTCCCCATCATTAAGATGCCTACCTGTGGAATAATGATAACAATGATGATGACAATAACAATAACAATAACAATAATAATAATAATCATGGTGCTGATGACTTTTTAAAGCATATACTATGTTTAAGTAGTCCTATCATACATTTTGTATATGTGTGCCTCTAGCTTGTTTTACATTACTCCAAACTTATCAGGCAAGTATTATCTTTATCACTTAACAGATGAAGAACTTGAAGCTAGAGTGGCCTTTCTATATATTCTTTAATGTTACAGAAGAGAGGCAATTTAGAAGCATTTTTAAAAGAATATGCCAAATATAACTTAAAAATTTATGGAGTGGATTCAAGAATGGGCCATTTCCACAGCATACATTAAAAACCATAATAGCAAAGGGGAAGAAAACAATAGGAGCTGAAGGCTGGCTATTCTACACCCTTCCCTGAGGACATGAATCATGGCAGGCCTGGGTCTCACTCTGAGGATGCATCCATGGCTCCACAGGATAGGAAGCAAGATGCTGGGGACTGGATACAAGATGGCCTATAAGATTTATAATCTAGGCAGTCACCTTGGAATTTCTGTGCAAGGGTACTCTACCTTCATGCTTTACAAAATATTTATGGAAAGGAAATATGTAATAATTGTTTCATAAACATGTGGCTTTGCACACTAACACCCTTAGAAGAAAACCATCTATCATATCCAAGAGTTATTACTGATATGCAGGAGGAAATGTGGCTTTGCATCCAGTTATTTGCCAGCCCAAACCACCAACTTCTTCTGTCCAATGACAGCAAGCTACCATTTTAATTTCCTAGGACAGTTAGCAGGATAACATGGTCTCCTTGCTTTGAAAATTTAGTCTGGAAACTGGATACACACTCTGAAATTTGTGTAGTTGGGGGAGCTATGACATATATTTGTTCCTATTTTGTTGAGAGAGGAAGACAGAAACACAGAGACACACATACAGAGGATGCTAATCCTTTAAGATGTGAATATTGCTTAGACTTGAATACAGAATAACTTTTAGCCCTGTATTATTATTATGAATTTATCGTTTCTACTACTATTAGAAATCACTCTTCTCTATTTCTTTCTCAGAAGGAAACACTTTTATTAGATATTTTCTTCATTTACATTTCAAATGCTATCCGGAAAGTCCCCTATACCCTCCCCCTCCTGCCCTGCTCCCCAACCCACCCACTCCTGCTTCCTGGCCCTGGCATTCCCCTGTAATGGGGCATATAATCTTCACAAGACCAAGAGCCTCTCCTCCCAATGATGGCTGACTAGGCCATCTTCTGCTACATATGCAACTAGAGACACAAGCTCTGGGGGAGGGGGGGTGGGGTACTGGTTAGTTCATATTGTTGTTCCTCCTATAGAGTTGCAGACCCCTTTAGCTCCTTGGGTACTTTCTCTAGCTCCTTCATTGGGGGCCCTGTGTTCCATCCAATAGATGACTATGAGCATCCACTTCTGTATTTGCCAGGCACTGGCATAGCCTCACAAGAGACAGCTATATCAGGGTCCTGTCAGAAAAATCTTGCTGGCATATGCAATAGTATCTGGGTTTGGTGGTTGTTTATGGGATGGATCCTCAGGTCAGACAGACTTTGGATGGTCTTTCCTTCCATCTCAGCTCCAAACTTTGTCTCTGTAACTCCTTCCATGGGTATTTTGTTCTCCATTCTAAGAAGGAACAAAGTAGCCACACTTTGGTCTTCCTTATTCTTGAGTTTCATGGGTTTTGCAAATTGTATCTTGGGTATTCTAAGTTTCTGGGCTAATATCCACTTATCAGTGAATACATATCATGTGAGTTCTTTTGTGATTGGTTACCTCGCTCAGGATGATGTCCTTCAGATCCATCCATTTGTCTAAGAATTTCATAAATTCATTGTTTTTAATAGCTGAGTAATACTCTATTGTGTAAATGTACCACATTTCTGTATCCATTCCTCTGTTGAGGGCCATCTGGGTTCTTTCCAGCTTCTGGCTATTATAAATAAGGCTGCTATGAACATAGTGGAGCATATGTCCTTCTTACCAGTTGGAACATCTTCTGGGTATATACCCAGGAGAGGTATTGCTGGAGCTTCCGGTAGTACTATGACCAGTTTTCTGAGGAACTGCCAGACAGATTCTCAGAAGGAATCGTAGCTAGTACTATGCAAGTTGAGTGTTTAAGATTGTGTCTATGGGAAAGGATGAAAAGGTAGGATTTGTTTTGTCAAAAGGCGCTGCAGAAAGCATCCATAGCTGCATGAGGCTGTCCTTTATGTGGTGGTATCATGAGTAGGACACCCACCACACTTCATTCCAATTCTCTATTCAACTCATCTTCACATAAAGCAGCCTGTCAGAATTCTAAGCTTTGAGATTATAATGTAGTTATATCATCTCTCCTTCCCCTTTCCCCTCTTCATACCCTCTTAGATAACCCTTCTTCAAATTCATGGCCACTGTTTTCATTAATTCTTATTACATACATACATATATATGTATATGTGTATGCATATACATATATACATGTTTCTATATGTGTGCTCAGTCTGTATACTTTTAGTTGTATGCATATTTTCAGGGCTAAGCATTTAGTATAGTTGCTGTGCTCACCCCTGAAGAAGATCACCTCTCCTGCTCCTGGCTTTCCTCAAGTTGCCTATAGTTCTCCTTGTAGTAGTGAGGCTTCATGGGCTTCGCTGTCCACTTTGGCATGCCCACTGGTGTTGGCTTTGTTCATCTCACATTTGGACAGTAATGTCGGTGAGATTTGATGGGTGCAGCTTCTGAAGTTACTAGGAAACAGTCTCATAGCAACCTCTCTGATCCTCTGAATCTTACAATCCCCACTGAATCTTCTGCAGGGTTCCCTATGTCTTAGATACAGGAGTGTTTTGTATACTGAGACTCTAGCCTACAAGAAAATTTAATATCAAGAATGATTCTGAGACATTGTAGGGACCAAATACACGACTGTTAAATTGATGTAAAAATATTAGACTGTATTCATTTATTTTTCCAACAGTGCTTGCTGAGCATTTCCACGCAGACTGGCAAACGCTCCAGTTGATTGCATATTTGGAACAAAATATTTCTTAAATTAGAATCTGCTTCTTAAATGGAATAAAAAGTTATCTCTTGGGCTGCATTAGTATGAATGTGGGAGATACAAGGTACATGCCCTTCAATTTACTGCAATACAATGGAATATCAGGGTCCTGGTCTCATGGAAAATTTCAAAACTAACTATATATAGATCTATTTAAACACATACACACATTTTTACTATGATACATAAATTATTGCTTTGAGAGAGTTCTACGCTCAGGAGGTGCCATTCATGGCAAAAACACATTGAACAATTGACTCAAAATCATATTTATAAGGTAGAAGTGATTTGATGACTCCGATGTCTCCACAATCCAATCAGGGTTTCACCATATTGGTCATCCAATAATCTATCTGACAGAGAATTATTAGAATTCAGATGTTTAAGTTATCAAGCGTTCGATAGTGTCCATGGCATATGTTACTCAGAGTGAGGTTGTATGCACTCTTACTTAGCTCATTTCCCCTAAACCAGCACACCTTTACATGGAAGGGATGGTCTTCATGTGCCTTCTCACTTTAGTGTTTAAGATTACAGGAACCTGTTTGAATCCCCAATGTGATATTCAGGAACTGAGCCTGAGATTGCATCTGTGTAATTGGCATTTGATTGCTTTCCCCTGGTACTTTCAGCTTTGCCCTGACCTGACTTCCCTTTCCTCTCTCCCAGCTGTCATTGTTACGATGCCCCTTTATCTTTAGGGGTAATCTAAACTGAAGTAGACAGCACTTATCACTCCTATTTCTTTCCTCCTTTTTTGCTCTTTCTGTAGCACTTTTCCTTGAGCACCCGGATTTGATAACCTATCCAAGTATCACTATGATGGGGTTATTGGGTTCTTTTGATTCGTCAGTGGGATTTTTGTGCATAGTTAGGTTCTGTCACTCTGCCCAGTAAATCCTTAAGCTCTGTGATGACACAAAGCTTTGACTTTACCAATGCATGGACATCAGTCAGATCTGAATCAGTGAATGCTGTATGTACACTTGATAAAAGGCTTATTTCATTAGCTCTGGCTAGATGGTGTAAGTGCTAGAGTACATGCCTCCTTCATGTAAGTTCAGTTGCACAACCATTTCGTCTGAATCCAACTGAGGTAAAGTAATGACGAATTGTTTTAAAAGACACAAACAAGACCATTGTAGTCATCAACTACACATTTCAGTAATGGTCTCTGAGTTGCTGTGCCTAGCCCTCTGCCTGAGTGCTTTCATCTTTGTTATTGCTTATAGGCTTGCTTTTATTTGGTACATCTTCAACATCTACAACATGCAGTATTTCTTAGGGGTGGATACTAGATGAGACTTGTAGATTTTGCTGTATTTAGAAGTAAAACACTGTTTCCACTACTATCTCTTGAATTTCTTTTGGCATGATACATGTCCTGTGAGAGTTTTCAAATATTCCAAATATGCAAATTATGCATCCACCTGTAATCAATATACTTAAATTGAAATTGTCTTCTTTGAACCTCAGTCCTATATATGTAATGCACATAAAAGCTTATATTACTAAAACCTCTCTTGTTTTCTTATTTCCCTCTTTCTCACACATGTTTTAAATGTGCTAATATATAATTGGTTTGTTACTTAGAGAACTATTACTATTATTATTCACTGATATGCACACAAATAGCTAAGAGTAGACTCTATTCCCTGAAAGCTTTTGAATTTAATATTCTTTATGTTCTGTTAAGGTGAATTTAATAATGATCTAAATTTGGAATAAATTCAGATAAGCATTCTGTTTCTGGGAGAAATTTCACGTGTGATATCTGATTAATTTATCTCTGACAGCAAAATAAAACATAGTGATCGATGTTTCCAATTGATCTTGGTTCCTGCTGGGCGGTGTTAGTGCACACTAATCAGAGCTGATTTTAACCTCTGATAACTCTATGAAGCACAGTTTTAATAACTGCTTTATTTGGATAAGTGTCTTTTCTGATTGATTTGCAGTCAGACTGCAAAGATGCACAAGTAGGACAGAAAGAGACATTAGGGAAAAACCACTTACAGCATGGATTATGAGAGGACATAGTGGGTCATCTCCACATTCTCTCTTGATGATGCCTCTTTTAGGATGTGCATACTTGATAGCACCAACAGCATCTCTCCCTCTCTTTTTTCACAGTAAAGAGTAAAGGATGGATTAGAATATAGAATGAAGTTTCAGATGACACAAGACTACTAATAGTATTTTATTTAATATGGCATGACACCCATTAGACACCACAGATAAACAAACCTCTAAATAGAGCCCACCAGCTACTTTAATCGCCATACTTTTGCTTGCTCTGTTTTACTGAGACAGGTTCTCACTTTTTAGTCCAGCTTGGCCTGGCCCTAACTCGGTGTACTAAGCTAATCCTTTGGCTTGCCAAGTGCTGGTAAGAATAACTATGCATATTGTCATATGTTATAATGAAAAACATTTATAGTTATACATTCAATCCTTATATTTTGATTAAGAGTCATCTTCATATAAGACATTGAGCCCTTGAAGTTGACTATGTGCCCAAATAACAAAAGAGCCAACTTAGTTGGCATAGGTCTACCGTATAATGTTTGAATAACAACAAAACCATCCAACAACATATTTCTCAGAGTATGTCCTTGCTTTTTTTTTTTTTTCTTGGAATCTAAACACCTTATCATTACAGTGAGATATTTAGTGCCACACGTGGACATCCATGTTTCCAAGCCACAAATGCATTGGCTTATTTGTTCCACATTATGCTAACATTAATCAGAAAGAAATTTTAGATAGAGATCAGTTGAATCTTATGTGGTGGGCATCATCAAGAAGCCAGCATACATGTCCCTACAGGAATGATGCTACAGTTGGGCAGGTCAGGCTTTTGGGGGCTTTTAGAGCAATGTTCTTATTCTTCTTTTAAGAGTTAAATACATACATAAACCACAGTAAATGCCTTTCAGCAATAAAAGGCAGCATCCTTGATGTAGGTCATGCTAATTAAAACAGCATCATCAAGAATAGACAGTTGCCTCCTGGTGTATAGCCATGGTCTGTAAGAGAACAGTGAGTACAAACTGAAACACAGGTGAGTCTTCTTGTTTCTGAGACAGTGGTAGAATTTTGCCAGTGTTTAAACATAATCATATGCCCAGTTATATAAATCTAAGTATAAAACCATTTAATAGGTTTGAGAAGGCAACCCCCCCATATTAATGGGAAGTAAAACATTGCTAATTAACTCCAATCTTGAGAAAGGGAGAACAGTGATAGTGAAAGAGGAAAATTACTGGACACCTGAACTCTTCAACTCAGAGTCCTCCTACCCCTCCCATCTAGAGATTGTTCCCGGAACACACCTGAACTCTTCACCCCAGAGTACATTCCTGAACTCTTCACCCCAGAGTCCGACCCCCTCCCAATTAAAAACTGTTCCAGGAACATTTTTTAGATAAGGGTCTCCTGGAACAAACCTAGTCCTACCCCTCCTAACTGAGGACTGTTCCAAGAACATTTTTGAGATAAGGGCCTCCTGGTACTACCCCAAAATGTTCCAATAGATCGGGTACATTGCCAAAATATAGGACACGACCCCTTGGTGACGTAAAACTTGTACTTTTCCCCTGGCTTTTTCCTATAAAAGCCTGTGAAAAATTTGGGCAGGGCGTCGAGATTCTCCTCTACACCATGCTGGGTGTATGAGTTTCGACCCCAGAGCTCTGGTTTATGTGCTTTTTATGTGCTTTCTTGTTGTCGCTTTATTAAATCTTACTCTCTACATCTTAGTTCGGTCTCAGTGTCTTCTTGGGTGCGCGGCTGTCCCGAGGCTTGAGTGAGTGTCTGCCCTCCGGGGGTCTTTCAATAGCATATATACAACTGGAATTGTTGCTTTAAAAATGATCGTACCCACTTCATGACAAGTCAGTTTTACTTAAATCAGGACTGTCCAACAAAAACATTGCTAGCCATTCATGATCTGAATTTGTTGTATGAATTAATTATGGTATACATTAAAAGCTATGGGACATTTATTTTTTAATAAATAAGGCAGTGGACTTACTCACTAGTAGCCTTTTAAAGATAAACTATAAGGTCTGCCCTTTCTCCCTTTTTCTTGATTCCAGAGAAGATCATTTTTGTTCCAGGGGTGTACTTTTTGGGATTCTCCAAATACTCCATCAGGGTTTCCTCTCTCCAGGTGATGCCTTTTTTCTTGTTGGTATCTGTGTAAGAGAATCTAGCAGCCTAACCTGTCTTCTATCCAAACAGACCCTGGAGATTTGGTCCAGTCTTATGCTTGCCTCCATTTTCCACAGTGTGGCACTGGGCACACTTCTGAACAAAAATCTTCTTGCCTTTTTCAACATCACCCATTTGTAATTAGCTCTGGGCTGGTCAACACCACAAATGTTCAGACTCGAAGACAGACATCCCACTCTCTCCAATGTTCTTATAAGAAAAACTTCTGAGCTGGACACGGTGACACATGCCTTTAATCCCAGCACTCGGGAGGCAGAGGCAGGCGGATTTCTGAGTTTGAGGCCAGCCTGCCTGGTCTACAGAGTGAGTTCCAGGACAGCTAGGGCTATACAGAGAAACCCTGTCTCTTATTTGCATTTTCCCCTTACAAATGTTTTGATGAAAAGGATTAATTCATTCATTTCATGAATGGGGGATCCTACCTTGGTAGAACACTTAAAAAATGTTCTGGAGGTCACACATTAGCCAAGGGTTTGAGTCAGAGCTGGACTCATCAATGATTAGCAAGATAACTCTTGCTCTGTGTTGTGGCTTCTCCTCCCCCATATCTGAGGCAACCTGAGCACATGTTCCTCCACACCCTCCTGCTTTTGATCCTTATTCTGAAGGCACATGGGCTTGCACTAGGATTAGTGCTTCATTTCAAGAACCAAAAAAGTACTCATTCATTAATGAAACTTGAGAGGCTACTGCAGAAACTGTGCTGCTGAGCAGTTTAGCCTTTTTAATTAGCTGGAGTGAGACTTCCCACAATGCTGAACCTTCAAAAGGTAACCAAGCCAAGAAGTGAAAAAGAGGTGGGAGACTCCTCTGCAGAGCTGAACACATGGGTGCAGGCCAAAAGCCAAAGGGAATTAAGATCTGAGCTCTCCAACCAGCAGGCTGCAATGGTCCCCTACTGCCCTGAGATTAAAAAAGAAGAAGGAGTAAAAAGAGAAAGGTATGATTATGACTCAAGTGAGGGCATCAATGACCAATTAGAAAAGAAAATTTAGCAGAGAGACAATGTAGATACTTAGGGGAGAAAAAGGGAGGAAGGAAGGAAGGAAATTGGAGAGGGGAGAGGGGAAGGAACATAGTAAATTGCAGATAAGAGAATGTAGCATACTTGGTATGAGGAATGACAGCAGAGCATCGCACAATTGCTCTTCTAATCTCACTCCCTGAACGAAATTATATCTGTGCTCAAGGCAAGGATTAGCACACAAAGAGCAAATTACTTATTAGAGAAATTGTTGGTAATACTTTTAATCATATTTAATAAATACTCCCACACGTGGCATTTCATTTACTCTTTCCAGCATTTCTGTGTAGTAGGTTAAGTGGTTATTACAGGTTTTCCTGTATTTATTAGATGTGGAATCCTAGTATCTGGTCTGTTTAGTCTCTAGGGAAAGTGGTAGAGTTGGAGTAAAAGGATGCAGGCTCTTCCCTCATCCTATGCTGTACCTTATGTCCTGCTAGGTGTCAGTGGTTGGTATTGAAAGACAGATAACAGATCATGTACTTCCTCCTGTATCAGCTTTGTGCCATCATGTCACTGGATTATGTTGCTCTTCTTAAGGTAGAGTAACAATGAATGATAAAGAGCTGTGATGTGAGTGACCCCGATTTCCTGTTTGCTGTTGAATCTGCCTAACAGGACCTAGTCTGTTGCATTGGTTAGATGAGAGGGAACAAGAACAGAAAAAAAGGAAGTATCTGTGTAATAACAATGTAGCTGTTTACCAGGGTGACAACTGGATGCACACGACCTATAGCCTTTCAACAGGAGAAGGAAGCCAAAGTGACTTGCCTGGAGTGCACACACAGAAATTCTTCATTAAGGCAGTTCTGCACAGCAGTGGACTTATGTGGACTGTGTAAGCTCTGGGCATTGTTCTCTACTTCCTTGCTTATAAGTTCATTCCTATGGCCTTCAAATAGTAGAGATTTGGTTATGCTTCTCAGTGGATAATGTGTTTTTCTTAGATATTTTTGCCTGAATAAGTTAAAAAAAATTCCCACAGTTATTCCTTAAGATGTATGTGTTAGGCATGGGACATTGTCTACCATTTTATTTATCTCTGAAAGAGCCCTAAGTTTCCATAGTTACCCTTCCAGAAGGCAGGATCAGCAAAATTAATGAGATGCTCATTTGGCAAGACGAAAGTTATTCAGCTACTGTGAGTTCAGATTTGGTGACTCAGCATATCTGAATCACATATAAATAATAGCAAGATACAGGCTTTGTTGATTGGTGATATGAAGCTTTCCTCTATGAACTCCATGTCATTACTCATGCAGTTCTCACAATTCTATGATTTCCATGCAGTCATTGTTTCCATTTGTCTTTTCATATTAAAGAAACTGAGGTATGTAGAGGTTAGTTGACTTGCCAAAGATTACAGACATATGGTGAGTCAGAGCTGAGACTTGAACAATGGTTTCTAGTTGTATGCATGAATACTTCATTCATTGTTCTTTGGATCCCTGTCATATATGTGAACATGTGTAGCTGATATACACATATTTGCATAGGGACAGAGATAGTGTGCCTTTCTGCAAATGATTTCATATTTGTGATAAGTCAGATTATTATTATAGTTATAAATGTTAAACCATGTTAAACTTCATACTGGTGTCATGGCTAAAACTAAAAATTGTGGCAAAGACTTAAAAAAAATAATAGATCTATAGAAAATTTCCAAAGAATATACAGAAGATGAATTACATGAGTGGTTATAGTTTTTAAATATCTACTACATGTGAAATTAATTGACAGTATGGTTAGCAGCTAGCTAGGAGATTGGTACATTCTAGTAAATTTTTTTTTAAAACTACCAACAAGTTAGTTTAGTCATGAGAGCACTGCCTATATCACATATATTATATAAATGACTTGGAAGACAGATTATTGTGTAGGGAGAGATCTCCAAATAGATAATTACTTAAAGCTAAAATATTTTGTAATACAGAATAATTAACCAAATAGATGCTGGAAAACTGAAATTTGGGTATGCTGTTTTAAAGACAGAAAATACTACATGGAGGAAATACTACATGGAGGAAAGTAGAAAAATCCAGATATTTGACATCGCTAAGTACCCCATGTGCCTTTATGCAGATGGACCAGAATTCACTTTGCAAAGTGTGCATATTCTTTTTTTTTTTTAATATTTTATTACATATTTTCCTCAATTACATTTCCAATACTATCCCAAAAGTCCCCCATAGCGCCCCCCACTTCCCTACCCACCCATTCCCATTCTTTTGGCCCTGGCATTCCCCTATATTGGGGCATATAAAGTTTGCAAGTTCAATGGGCCTCTCTTTCCATTGATGGCCGACTAGGCCATCTTTCGATACATATGCAGCTAGAGACAAGAGCTCCAGGGTTCTGGTTAGTACATCATGTTGTTCCAACAATAGGGTTGCAGATCCCTTTAGCTCCTTGGGTACTTTCTCTAGCTTCTCCATTGGGAGCCCTGTGATACATCCAATAGCTGACTGTGAACATCCACTCCTGTGTTTGCTAGGCCCCGGCATCGTCTCACAAGAGACAGCTATATTTGGGTCCTTTCAGCAAAATCTTGCTAGTGTATGCAATGGTGTCAGCGTTTAGAAGCTGATTATGGGACGGATCCCTGGATACAGCAGTCTCTAAATGGTCCATCCTTTCATCACAGCTACGAACTTTGTCTCTGTAACTCCTTCCCTGGGTGTTTTGTTCCCAATTCTAAGAAGGTGCACAGTGTCCACACTTTGGTCTTCATTCTTCTTGAGTTTCATGCGTTTATCAAATTGTATCTTATATCTTGGGTATCCTAAGATTTGGGCTAATATCCACTTATCAATGAATACATATTGTGTGAGTTCTTTTGTGATTGTGTTACTTCACTCAAGATGATGCCCTCCAGGTCCATCCATTTGGCTAGGAATTTCATAAATTCATTCTTTTTAATAGCTGAGTAGTACTCCATTGTGTAAATGTACCATAATTTCTGTATCCATTCCTCTGTTGAGGGACATCTGGGTTCTTTCCAGCTTCTGGCTATTATAAATAGGGCTGCTATGAACATAGTGGAGCATGTGTCCTTTTTACCGGTTGGGACATCTTCTGGATATATGCCCAGGAGAGGTATTGCTGGATCCTCCGGTAGTACTATGTCCAATTTTCTGAGGAACCGCCAGACTGATTTCCAGAGTGGTTGTACAAGCTTGCAATCCCACCAACAATGGAGGAGTGTTCCTCTTTCTCCACATCCTCGCCAGCATCTGCTGTCACCTGAATTTTTGATCTTAGCCATTCTGACTGGTGTGAGGTGGAATCTCAGGGTTGTTTTGATTTGCATTTCCCTGATGATTAAGGATGTTGAACATTTTTCAGGTGCTTCTCTGCCATTTGGTATTCCTCAGGTGAGAATTCTTTGTTCAGTTCTGAGCCCCATTTTTTAATGGGGTTATTTGACTTTCTGGAGTCCACCTTCTTGAGTTCTTTATATATATTGGATATTAGTCCCTTATCTGATTTAGGATAGGTGAAGATCCTTTCCCAATCTGTTGGTGGTCTTTTTGTCTTATTGATGGTGTCTTTAGCCTTGCAGAAGCTTTGTAGTTTCATGAGGTCCCACTTGTCAATTCTCGATCTTACAGCACAAGCCATTACTGTTCTATTCAGGAATTTTTCCCCTGTGCCCATATCTTCAAGGCTTTTCCCCACTTTCTCCTCTATAAGTTTCAGTGTCTCTGGTTTTATGTGAAGTTCCTTGATCCACTTAGACTTGACCTTAGTACAAGGAGATAGGAATGGATCGATTCGCATTCTTCTACATGTTAATGCTGTCTTTCTTCCACTGGATGTTTTTAGCTCCCTTGTCGAAGATCAAGTGACCATAGGTGTGTGGGTTCATTTCTGGGTCTTCAATTCTATTCCATTGGTCTATTTGTCTGTCACTATACCAGTACCATGCAGTTTTTATCACAATTGCTCTGTAGTAGAGCTTTAGGTCCGGCATGGTGATTCCACCAGAGGTTCTTTTATCCTTGAGAAGAGTTTTTGCTATCCTACGTTTTTTGTTATTCCAGATGAATTTGCAGATTGCACTTTCTAATTCGTTGAAGAATTGATTTGGAATTTTGATGGGGATTGCATTGAATCTGTAGATTGCTTTTGGCAAGATAGCCATTTTTACAATGTTGATCCTGCCAATCCATGAGCATGGGAGATCTTTCCATCTTCTGAGATCTTCTATAATTTCTTTCTTCAGAGACTTGAAGTTTTTATCATACAGATCTTTCACTTCCTTAGTTAGAGTCACGCCAAGATATTTTATATTATTTGTGACTATTGAGAAGGGTGTTGTTTCCCTAATTTCTTTCTCAGCCTGTTTATTCTTTGTGTAGAGAAAGGCCATTGATTTGTTTGAGTTAATTTTATATCCAGCTACTTCACCGAAGGTGTTTATCAGGCTTAGGAGTTCTCTGGTGGAATTTTTAGGGTCACTTATATATACTATCATATCATCTGCAAAAAGTGATATTTTGACTTCATCTTTTCCAATTTGTATCCCTTTGATCTCCTTTTGTTGTCGAATTGCTCTGGCTAGGACTTCAATTACAATGTTGAATAGGTATGGAGAAAGTGGACAGCCTTGTCTAGTCCCTGATTTTAGAGGGATTGCTTCAAGCTTCTCACCATTTACTTTGATGTTGGCTACTGGTTTGCTGTAGATTGCTTTTATCATGTTTAGGTATGGGCCTTGAATTCCTGATCTTTCCAAGACTTTTATCATGAATGGGTGTTGGATCTTGTCAAATGCTTTTTCCGCATCTAACGAGATGACCATGTGGTTTTTGTCTTTGAGTTTGTTTATATACTGGATTACGTTGATGGATTTCCGTATATTGAACCATCCCTGCATCCCTGGGATGAAACCTACTTGGTCAGGATGGATGATTGTTTTGATGTGTTCTTGGATTCGGTTAGCAGGAACTTTATTGAGGATTTTTGCATCAATATTCATAAGGGATATTGGTCTGAAGTTTTCTATCTTTGTTGGGTCTTTTTGTGGTTTAGGTATCAGAGTAATTGTGGCTTCATAGAATGAGTTGGGTAGAGTACCTTCTGTTTCTATTTTATGGAATAGTTTGTGAAGAACTGGGATTAGATCTTCTTTGAAGGTCTGATAGAACTCTGCACTAAACCCATCTGGTCCTGGGCTTTTTTTAGTTGGGAGACTATTAATGACTGCTTCTATTTCTTTGGGGGATATAGGGCTGTTTAGATCATTAACCTGATCTTGATTCAACTTTGGTACCTGGTATCTGTCTAGGAACTTCTCCATTTCATCCAGGTTCTCCAGTTTTGTTGAGTATAGCCTTTGGTAGAAGGATCTGATGGTGTTTTGGATGTCTTCAGGATCTGTTGTTATGTCTCCTTTTTCATTTCTGATTTTGTTAATTAGGATGCTTTCCCTGTGCCCTCTAGTGAGTCTGGCTAAGGGTTTATCTATCTTGTTGATTTTCTCAAAGAACCAGCTCCTTGATTGGTTGATTCTTTGAATAGTTTTTCTTGATTCCACTTGGTTGATTTCACCCCTGAGTTTGATTATTTCCTGCCGTCTACTCCTCTTGGGTGAATTTGCTTCCTTTTGTTCTAGTGCTTTTAGGTGTGTTGTCAAGCTGCTAATGTGTGCTCTCTCTAGTTTCCTTTTGGAGGCACTCAGAGCTATGAGTTTTCCTCTTAGAAATGCTTTCATTGCGTCCCATAAGTTTGGGTATGTTGTGGCTTCATTTTCATTGAATTCTAAAAAGTCCTTAATTTCTTTCTTTATTCCTTCCTTGACCCAGGTATCATTGAGAAGAGTGTTGTTCAGTTTCCACGTGAAGGTTGGCTTTCTATTATTTATTTTGTTATTGAAGATCAGCCTTAGTCCATGGTGATCTGATAGGATGCATGGGACAATTTCAATATTTTTATATCTGTTGAGGCCTGCTTTGTGACCAATTATGTGGTCAATTTTGGAGAAGGTACCATGAGGTGCTGAGAAGAAGGTATATCCTTTTGTTTTAGGATAGAATGTTCTGTAGATATCTGCCAGATCCATTTGATTCATAATTTCTCTTAGTTTCACTGTGTCTCTGTTTAGTTTCTGTTTCCATGATCTGTCCATTGGTGAAAGTGGTGTGTTGAAGTCTCCCACTATTATTGTATGAGGTGCAATGTGTGCTTTGAGCTTTACTAAAGTTTCTTTAATGAATGTGGCTGCCTTTGTATTTGGAGCATAGATATTCAGGATTGATAGTTCCTCTTGGAGGATTTTACCTTTGATGAGTATGAAGTGTCCCTCCCTGTCTTTTTTAATGACTTTGGGTTGGAAGTCAATCTTATCAGATATTAGAATGGCTACTCCAGCTTGTTTCTTCATGCCATTTGCTTGGAAAATTGTTTTCCAGCCTTTCATTCTGAGGTAGTGTCTATCCTTTTCTCTGAGATGAGTTTCCTGTAAGCAGCAAAATGTTGGGTCTTGTTTGTGTAGCCAGTTTGTTAGTCTATGTCTTTTTATCGGGGAGTTGAGTCCATTGATATTAAGAGATATTAAGGAAAAGTAATTGTTGTTTCCTGTTATTTTTGTTGTTAAAGTTGGCATTTTGTTCTTGTGGCTGTCTTCTTTTAGGTTTGTTGAGGGATTACCTTCTTGTTGTTTCTAGGGCGTGGTTCCTGTCCTTGTATTGGTTTTTTTCTGTTATTATCCTTTGAAGGGCTGGATTCGTGGAGAGATAATGTGTGAATTTGGTTTTGTCGTGGAATACTTTGGTTTCTCCATCTATGTTAATTGAGAGTTTGGCTGGGTATAGTAGCCTGGGCTGGAATTTGTGTTCTTTTAGTGTCTGTATAACATCCGTCCAGGATCTTCTGGCTTTCATAGTCTCTGGTGAAAAATCTGGTGTAATTCTGATAGGCTTGCCTTTATATGTTACTAGGCCTTTTTCTCTTACTGCTTTTAGTATTCTATCTTTATTTAGAGCATTTGTTGCTCTGATTATTATGTGTCGGGAGGTATTTCTTTTCTGGTCCAGCCTATTTGGAGTTCTGTAGGCTTCTTGTATGTTCATGGGCATCTCTTTCTTTAAATTTGGGAAGTTTTCTTCTATAATTTTGTTGAAGATGTTTGCTGGTCCTTTGAGTTGAAAATCTTCATTCTCATCCACTCCTATTATCCGTAGGTTTGGTCTTCTCATTGTGTCCTGTATTTCTTGGATGCTTTGAGTTAGGATCTTTTTGCATTTTACATTTTCCTTGATTGTTGTGCCGATGTTCTCTATGGAATCTTCTGCACCTGAGATTCTCTCTTCCATCTCTTGTATTCTGTTGCTGATGCTCGTATCTATGGTTCCAGATTTCTTTCCTAGGGTTTCTATCTCCAGTGTTGCCTCATTTTGCGTTTTCTTTATTGTGTCTACTTCCCTTTTTAGGTCTAGTATGGTTTTGTTCATTTCCATCATCTGTTTGGATGTGTTTTCCTTTTTTTCTGTAAGGACTTCTACCTGTTTGATTATGTTATCCTGTTTTTCTTTAAGGATTTGTAACTCTTTAGCAGTGTTCTCCTGTAATTCTTTAAGGGATTTTTGTGCTTCCTCTTTAGTGTCTTCTGCCTGTTTAGCAGTGTTCTCCTGCATTTCTTTAAGTGTGTTATTAAAGTCCTTCTTGAAGTCCTCTATCATCATCAGGAGATATGCTTTTAAATCCGTGTCTAGCTTTTCCGGTGTGTTGGGGTGCCCTGGACTGGGCGAAGTGGGGGTGCTGGGTTCTGATGATGGTGAGTGGTCTTGGTTTCTGTTAGTAAGATTATTATGTTTACCTTTCGCCATCTGGTAATCTCTGGGGTTAGTTGTTATCGTTGTCACTGTTTAAAGATTGGAGCAGAAGCTGTGTTCCACTCACCAGCAGTCTCAAAATCCTATGGCGGGGGTCGTGGGTAGCTGACGGTACCCCGGTGCTGGTCCAGCCGGAAGAGGCCTGTGGTCCTACTCAGGCCGTTTTTCTGCTTACCTAACTAATACAGTCTCTGGTCCCGCGTGCAATTGGATTGGAGCAGAAGCTGTGTTCCACTCTCCAGAAGTCTTAAGATCCTGTGGTGGGTGTTGTGGGTAGCTGGTGAGTGTCAGCACACCCTGCGCCCCAGCTGCCCAGGTGCTTTTCTGACCGGATGAGGGTTGTGGCCCTATGTAGGCCGGATTTCTCTCTCCCCAACCAGAGCAGTCTCAGGTCCCGCGTGATTGGACTGGAGCAGAAGCTGTGTTCCACTCACCAGCAGTCCCAAAATCCTGCGGCGGTGGTCGTGGGTAGCTGGCGGGTGTCAGGCAACCCTGCGCTCCCGCTACCCCGGCGCTGATCCAGCCGGATGAGGCCTCTGGTCCTACTCAGGCCGGTTTCTGCTTCCCTAACTAATGCAGTCTCAGGTCCCGCGCAATTGGATTGGAGCAGAAGCTGTGCTCCACTCACCAGAAGTCTTAAGATCCTGTGGCGGGTGTTGTGGGTAGCTGGCGAGTGTCAGCAGACCCTGCGCCCCAGCTGCCCAGGTGCTTTTCTGACCGGAAGAGGAAAGTGTGCATATTCTAAGTACAGTCATTGACTCTATTACCAGGACACACTTGGAAATGAAAGCGTTAACTCATCTTGAGTTACTGATAAAGACTGTTCAAAAGGTAAATAATGTTGAAAACTGTCAGGGTCTAACACCATTTCCTGTTTAGTCATGCAAATAGTTGCAAAGAAAGAGGTAAATACAAGCACTATTGCATATGCCAGAAAGATTTTGCTGACAGAACCCTGACATAGCTCTCTCTGTGAGTCTATGCCAGTGCCTGGCAAATGCAAAAGTGGACGCTCATCTATTGGATGGAACACAGGGCCCCCAATGGAGGAGCTAGAGAAAGTATCTAAGGAGCTAAAGAGATCTGTAACCCTGTAGGTGCAACAACATTATGAACTAACCAGTACCCCCAGAGCTGTGTTTCTAGTTGCATATGTAGCAGAGGATGGCCTAGTTAGCCATCAATGGGAGGAGAGGCCCTTGATATTGTGAAGATCATATGCCCCAATACAGGGGAATGCCAAGGCCAGGAAGCAGGAATGGGTGGGTTGGGGAGCAGGGCAGGGGGAGGGTATAGGGGGTTTGGGGGATAGCATTTGAAATGTAAATGAAGAAAATATCTATTTAAAATTCTCTCTCTTGTTCTGGCTAGCCTTGACTCCTTGGTAATCCTCCCTTGGTGGCGTCTATATTGGTGACATTATAGACATGAGCCCCCATGCATTCTCTAAGAATATTTTTATTTTTAACAAACTGAAAAAACTATGAGTAACATTTAGTGACTTGTAAAAAAATGACATGAAATTCAAGCTTCAGTGTCCATAAATAAAGTGTTACTGGAATATAGCCACACTCATTTACATATTGTCTGTCACTGCTTTTGTGCTGTGCCAGCAAAGTTGAGTAACTATGAAAAAACTATGTAGCCCATAATGCTGAAAATGCTTACTGGCCCTTTATACAACATTTGCCAGCAGTCTCATAGGAAAAAGAAGTGATGATGTTGGAAGTACTTGAAGTACCCATCTGCAGGAAGGAGAGGTAATATCTGGAAACAAAGGAATAGGCACTAAGTGTGTAGGGAAGGTGGGTTAGGGTGGGGTGGTTTGCAGTGTATATTAGACTACCTAGAACACTGATATTTCCTCCTAGATTAAATTATAGAGGAAGAACGTATCAAAATATGTACCTTTGTTTTGGAATTTTTATGTGAAACCTACATTCATTTAATCTATTGTACTTTCTGATATTGTAGTCACAGATTCATTCAAGCAATTATGTATGATGAATATCAGAATAAGGTTACATCTCTACTGAACATGAACTTTTTGTTCATGTCAATGTTCTCAAAATATACTATATTAGCTACTTAGTGAGAATTCCATTATATTTTGATATTCTATATAACATGAAAATGATTTATACTATACTATATTGAAAGATATGTCAATACTATACTATTTTATATGAGAAAGTTAAGCACCCTCAAACCTTGTTTATTAGGGAATTCCAGAGCCAGGTCCTTAAATAAAGTCTGCTTTGTCTTCTGATGTAGTTGGCTCCATCAATTTCTTTAAAGCATGAAACACATTTTATGTGATGAGAGACTTTAAGTGCTATGTCTTATCGAAATACATAGTCTTATAACAATAGAGAAAGAATGGGTTTTGGAACAGTTCTAGATTTTCTTAAAGTGCCCATGTTAGTTCATGAGCATCTTTCACTCTATCAACAGACTTGGGAAGGCAGGGATACAAGCTAGCAGTAGATTTTGATCCCTATACTCTGGTAATCAATATGTAAACATTATGATTTGGTTTGTGTAGAAATATAAGTAAGAAAGAAACACTCAGAAGCCACATCTCTGGAGTTGCTGTTTTTTATGTTGATGGTCTAATTTCAACCAGATTTATATCCTACCCCTGTCTTTTGCTTTCCAAAGAACAAAGCATATAAAATATACAAAGCATATCTAATTGTGAAGCCTTAAAACTAACAAATTCTGTGATGCCTTTTTTCATTCTTATAAAATTTTTCCTCCATTATGTGACTGGCTCATGCCCTATACTTTGTGAAATGTCATCAGTCTCTTTGAGGTGCTCCATGACATTCATGCTTGAAACCACCAGACCTTCAGGAAGAAGACATTCAAATTAATGCATGTGCAATGGATGAGTGAATGTGCCCCAAGTTTTCGTGCAGAGAATTCCTTCCTCATCTGACTCTTTTTCTTTTTCTTTTTCTTTTTCTTTTTCTTTTTCTTTTTCTTTTTCTTTTTCTTTTTCTTTTTCTTTTTCTTTTTCTTTTTGGAGTTACTAAACTTGGAAACAAAGGATGGGTAATTCATAAGCGAAAATGTTGAATTGAGTTGGATGTCCTGAATATTCATGTATTGGTACTGTGGTATGTTCTCTTTTCTATTTATATCAAAGTTCTAAGTAGAATAGAGTTGGGTCTGTGGGATGGTCAGGTATTTAAGATCCACTTTTACAGTCATTAATGGCTACTGGGTATAGAGATTTAATGATCAAAAGCTGGGGGAACTCAAGTTTTTAGTTATTTCTAATGTGTTGAGTTGGTCTACATTTTGCTATTCTTGTGAAAGCATTGAAAGTGTGACTACTGTTTGTATCAGGGGCTTTTGCTCTAGGTTGATACCATTTCTCCTCTTTCCTCCTTCTATCCACACTTCCCTTGTTTCAGTAGGTTCTTTTTATCCCCTTTATAGCCTTGACAGTTCTCTTCCACTGGCTTTACCATCCAACTTTCTCCCATGATGATAATGACTTTCTAACAATCCATGGGCCTTCCATCTGTACATGTCTGCTGATCAATGGGCCTTCCATCTGTACATGTCTGCTGATCATGGGCCTTCTCCCTGTACATCTTTACTGATCCATGGACCTCCCCCTTGTACATCTCTGCTTCTCCTGACCATTTTTGTCAGTGCTTTCTCCAACAGAGGAGTTTTCACAGATCTAATTTCTAGTTGTCCTAAGTAGGAAAGGGGAATTAAATCTGACTAATTCATAAATAAAATATTACCATGTCATGATAGCTTTAGTTCTAGGTTTTTACCCAGAAACATGCCATTTTCCAGGTTAAAAAAAAATGAGTGATTACAGAAAACTTGATATTTGGTTCAATTATAAATGGCCTTGTCCTGGTCGAGTTTACTTTTTGGAGAATATTGAGAAGATAATGAGATATTAGAATATTGCATATCAAATAATATTATACCCACATGATTTATTGAGTAAACAGTCTAAACTGAAGATAGTATGTACAGACTTAAATAACAAACATCCATTTTCATTTTGTACGCTTAAGTATTTTTCAAGGGTGCTATTTGGAAGATAATCTTGAAGTTTCTCTTTTGCTCGATTAACACCATCAAAACTTGGCACATTTCCATTAAAGTACAAACTCTTCTGCACTTTGGAATCATACTTTCTCTTGCAGAATATGAACTTGAATATTAGATGGAGAAAGATAAAATCCTAGTGTTGTCATTTATTAGCTCCTAGGGATAAGATTTTCTTTCCTTCTCATCTTAAATTCATAATTGAGACCTCTAAAATAAAGGAGAGGTTAACAAGATACAGCATGCTAATTCATTCAGTTTAAGTTTAATATGATCTGAGACCTTCATTAGGTGATAAAGACCAAAGTTATAAGAGAACTTGTGTATTTCCACACAAGGTCAATAAAGAAGGTCATGAAGAAAGATAATTATTCAAAGTGACTCTAATTTAATGACTAGAAGCTGGAGAACTCAACACGGCATGTGGGTGATAAAATTGTCTTCATCTCCCCATGATTTTATGGGTAAGGCTTCTCTTTTTCTTTATGTACATATGGGATATCTAGGAATGGTCTTAGAACCTGCTTTCTGAAGGTAAGGGTAGTCATTTCTGAGTTCTGTGTGTTGGGGAGAAGAGAATGTGGGTGAGCCCTCCCAGTCACACTGTTCTTCTAAATACAAATGTGCTGTACTTTTCTAAAAATTATCTTTAATCTTTTTTTTTTTTTATAGTCCAATTGTTAACTCCCTCCTGGTCTGCCCTCCAACAGTTCCCCATTCCATTCCTCCTCCATGTCCAAAAGGATGTTTTCACCCCATCCAGCACTCTCCCAGCCAGGCCTCCCTGCTCCCTGGGCCTCAAGTTTCTCAAGAGTTAGGTACATCTTCTCTTTCTAAGGCCAGACTAGGCAGTCCTCTGCTGTGTATGTGTTGGGGGACTCCTACCAGCTCCTGTATGCTCCCTGGTTGGTGGCCCAGTGTCTGAGAGACCTTGGGGGTCAAGGTTAGTTGAGACTGCTGGTCTATGGGGTCACTCTCTTCCTCAGCTTCTTCTATCCTTTCCCTAATTTAACCACAGGGGTCCCAAACTTCAGATCATTGGATGGATAAAAGTATCTGTGTCTTTCTCAGTCAGCTGCTTGTTGGGCCTCTCAGAGGACAGCCATACCGGGCTCCTGTCTGTAAGAACACCATAGCATCAGTAATAGTGTCAGGCCTTGAAGCCTCCCCTTCAGCTGGATCTCAATTTGGGCCTGTCACTGGATCTCCTTTCCCTCAGCCCTTCTTCATTTATCCCTGCAGTTCTTTCAGGCAGGAGCAATTTTGAATCAGAATTTTTGACTGTGGGATGGCAACCCCATCCCTTCAGTTGATGTTCTGTCTTTCTACTGGAGCTGGACTCTACAAGTTCTCTGTCCCCACTGTAGGACATTTCATTTAAGGTTCCTCCCTTTGAGTCCCAAGAGTCTCTCACCTCCGAGGTCTCTTGTACTTTTTGGAGGGTCCCTCCACCTCCTACCTCCCAAGATAGCCTGTTTCCATTCATTCTACTGGCCTTTAGGGCTTCACTCCTGTTTTCCACCATGTTCCCCTTTTCATTTCCCTTCCCATCTCCTCACCCTTTGTCCCGCTACCCTGCCCCCCCTCCCATGATTACTTTCTTCTCTCTCCCAAGTGAGATTGAAGCATCCTCACTTGGACCTTTTGACTTGTTAACCTTCCTGAGTTCTGTGGGTTGTATCCTAGATATTCTGTACTTTTTTGGCTAATATCCACTTATTAGTGAGTGCATACCATACACTAACTCCACATTCAATAGAAGGCTACCATCCAAAATATATAAAGAACTCAGTGAGCTAAGCTCCAAAAATCCAAACAACCCAAATAAAAGTGGGGTATAGAATTAAATAGAAAATTCACAGCAGAGTAATTTCGAATGGCTGAGAAGCACATAAAGAAATGTTCAAAGTCCGTAGTCATCAGGGAAATGCAAATCAAAATGACCTTACACCAATCGGAATGACTAAGGTAAAAATCTCAGGTGATAGTGTATATTGTCAAGGATGTGGATAAAGAGAAACAAACACTCCTCTTTGCTGGTGGGATTGCAAACCGGTACAACCACTATTGTGGTTCCTCAGAAAATTGGAAATAGATTTACCAGATCTACCTGAAGACCCAGCTATACTACTCTCGGGCATATATACAAAAGATGCCCCACCATACCACAGAGGTACATGGTCCATTATGTTCATAGCAGCCTTTATAGCCAGACTCTGGAAACAACCCAGATATCCCATAACAGAAGAATGGATACAGAAAATGTGGTTCATTTACACAATGCAATACTACTCAGCTATTAAGAATTCGAAAATCATGAGTTTTGCAGCAAATGGGGAACTAGAAAATATCATTCTGAGTGAAGTAACTCAAACCCAAATGGACATTGTGGTGTATTTTGAGAATGAATAAGCCCAACCACTAGCAGTTCACCCCTAGGTCTTTTAATCTGCAATTGAAAGATAAATAATGCCAATAGTAAGATTATGTGAGGTAATAAAGGTTACATAAGGTGTAAAAGTTGTATCTGTAATACATAGAGTAGCTAAGAAGAGCCTAATATCACAAGATACTGTTTTCCTTTCTGTATTCTCACAGTAAATATCCACAGCTATTGTTAAGTTTCAACTCAGTATCTATAAGACACTGGGAAGATGAACAGCATAAACATGATTGTTCTAGTTGCCATTGCGTAAAGAGAATATATATTGTAGGACATGGGAGATTCCGTTTTATTTTAATGAGTATTTCAGTAAAATCTACTATAATATAAAATTAATTTTTGAGATAGTTATGGATTTGAAGCATTTTCTTGGCACATCTGCTTTCCAGGGAGTTTGTGGGTGCGTTATAATTCCTTGACTCTAAACTTGCTCGACATCATCTGAAGTTGGCAAGATAGCTATCTTCACTCTTGGGTGAAGATGTTAAAGTACAGAAAGAAATCCAAGCTTTAGAGACCACATAGAAACCTAAGCAATTTGCTTTTGGCCCCACATACATAGTCATTCCTGAATCATCAGTATTGAGTTATGTTAGTAGTAATCTCTATTTGGAGACAAACATGGCCTCAGAAATCTGATCCATGTGTCATATGGATACTGCAAGAGAGAAAGCTTAGAAAATATGAATCATCTTTGTAAAACTCAAAGCATGTCTTTCAAAGAATTGGTATCATTTTGCTTTTTTGTTAAATTTTTGGAATTAGATATTAGATCTAGATAGTTATAATCTAGATAATGACTTCTGTCTGAGGTATGGTGAGTAAAGATTGTCTTCCATTCTATAGTTTGACTCTTTGTGTGACTGATAGTTTCCGTTGCTACACAGAAGTTTTTAAGTTTCCATAGCCCTATTTGTTAATTCTTGTGCCTTTCCCCTGTACTTTGGGAGTCCTACTCAGAAAATTATTGTCCACGTCTGTATCTTGAATATATTCCCCTAGGATTTCCTCTAGTAGTTTCAATACTTCAAGTTTAAAATTAAGGTCTTTGTTCCACTTTGAATTGATTTTAAACAGGGAGACTGATAGGAAACTAATTTCATCCTTCTAAAGGTAGATAATCAGTTGTGCTATAATGATTTCTAATGCTTAGTATGCTAGTTACACACACACAGACACACACACACACACACACACACACACACACACACACACACACACACACACACTGAGATGTCAGGATCTCAGAGGGTGAAGGTTCTTGCTGCTAAACATGATGATTCAAGTTCCACCCCTAGATTTCCCATTATAGAAGAAGACAATCAAAATGCAAACTATAGCTTTGTACTGGCTAATTTTGTGTCAACTTGACACAGCTGGAGTTATCACAGAGAAAGGGGCTTCAGTTGAGGAAATGCCTCCATGAGATCCAACTGTAAGGCATTTTCTCAATTAGTGATCAAGTGGGAAAGGCCTCTTGTGGGTGGGACCATCTCTGGGTTGGTAGTCTTGGTTCTATAAGAGAGCAGGCTGAGCAAGCCAGGGGAGGCAAGCCAGTAAAGAGCGTCCCTCCATGGCCTCTACATCAGCTCCTGCTTGAGTTCCAGTCCTGACATCCGTTGGTGATGAACAGCAGTATGGAAGTGTAAGCCGAAATAAACCCTTTTCTCCCCAACTTGCTTCTTGGTCATGATGTTTGTGCAGGAATAGAAACCCTGACTATGACAAGCTTCCATGTCCAAAAAGTACACTCTCACCCACATGTGTATCACTATAGAAATGGGAGTAGCAAATAGTTTATCTTATAAAGTGTTTATGTAAAATATAGGTCATCTTTGTCATTAAATAATTTCAGAGATGCTTCATACATGGCAGAAAATATATACATATTACAGTAATTACATTCAAGGCTACAGAGGCATGAAGAATTAGTATAGGGATCTGAGCTAAGTCATTTTACTGATAATCAATCTCAGGAATTTTTCAAACTTTCCTCCCTTAGTATGCTCAGGTTCTATCATGTCCTGTGGTGCCTTGAGATTGCTGTCAATTCTTGAAAAAAGGATTCAGAAATAGAAAGTTTCTGGTGGTCTCCAGCATAGATCATTAAGACCCAATATCTTTCATTTGTTACTGGATGAAATAAACCTCTCTGGGTTAGATAGATATTATAAGTTTCTTTTCAGATCATCTTCAGTTAGTATATTATTAGAAATCACCCTCTGCTTATTTACTTATTTATTTGTGTATGTATGTGTATTGCACAGACAGATGCCAAAGTCACAAGACAACTTGTGGGTGTTCACTCTCTCTTTCTGCCATGTGTGTTCTGAGAATTGAACTCAAGCTGCCAGGCTTGATGGCTAACTCCCTTATCTACTGAACGGTCTCAGTGTTTCAGAACGGATCCCTTTTAAAGAGTCCACATATAATACTTTATGTTTAGTATTTTGTGTACAGTCATCTTTGATTATTAATAGGTTTTCAGTTTAATTTCCTGATTTTTGACAACATAAGCTTCAGTTTCCTATCAGAAGCCTTCAGAATATTGAAACACAACTCTTTTGACCTATATATTTCATGTGCTCAGTAAGTTGTGTGAGGTAATTTTAGAGGCCATGTTCAATAATGCTAAATAGCTATTTTAAGATCTTTCAAATATAACCAGATAGAACTCTTCACACATGCAGAATAGGACCTACTGCCAGAAATTTTTGGGTAGTGTGAAAGGGGAGAGGCATAGAAAGGTAAAATAAAGTGTCATATCACATCCTGTCTTAACATACGGAAGAACATTCACGTAATAGGGTCCTATAAAAATGGAATGGGTTGATTCAAAGAGTTAACAGCTCCCTGCTAATGAGCATTTTCAAAAGGACCAATTGACCATCTGTTAGTGATGGTCTGAGATAATTCCTTTCTGATGGCTAAATTTGAATAAAATGATTCACATGGGGCTTCTAATGCATATCTAAGAATGTAAAATGATACAAGATTCCTACTATAAAAGGGTTTCTTATCATCAATTGCCTTAGTTCATGAGTGTTTGAAGAAAGGATATACTTTAGAGTTTTGCCAAAAGCTTACAAGGGAAGTTAAAATAAAAAGACCCTAATTATTATTTTAAAATATATTTTATGAAACAAGCATTTGCAAAACACATGAAAAGCATTTTGTAATAACTCCTACTAGTGACTATTAAGTAGGAACAATTTTGGAGCAGATGGTTCTCTGCAAAAAATATTAATACCATCATAATGTTATTTAGTCTAATTCAATGACTGGTAATAGAAATGGTGCTATATATCATAAGTCATAAAAGAATTCACTGGTGAGAAAGGATAACTAACTCTATTAAAGAAAATCCAAACATATTAGATAATGACTCAGACCCTCCATGAAAATCTTGGTACAGAAATTGACAGTGTTTGGATGCAGTATTTGAGTAGGGGTTACACATGAATCTCTGTTGGCTTAGTTATTTTCACTTTCTATAAAATCCAATATATAGTGAAGAGGGAGGATAATAACATTCCAAAGCATTGCTCAACCTTTTGCCTAAGAAAGAAAAAGTTGCTCTAGCATGCTATTGGATGAGGGACATTGCTCCCTAATGCAAAACTGAGGTATTGCAATTAGAAAGAAAGGATGTATGTTGGTAAGAGTAAACCACATATACCCTGTAGCCACAAGGGCTTGGAAAGTCACTTTTCAACCATTTTTATTTCGTTCAATAATATCTCTCTCTTCATCATATGTGCTTAGGAGCAAGTTATATCATGGCAATAATTGCTTATTCTACATAAGCAAATGGAAAGGATTTGGAAATTCAGAGAGCAGCCTGCTCAGAGTTGTCTGCAGTAAAAAAAGGAGCAATAGAAGAAAACATTCTTCAGATGTGGGATAATAGCCATCCTCTATGGGCTCATCATCAAATGCCATATATCAGGAGTGAATGAGGGCCTCTCAAAAGTTGAGCCTAGTGTTATGTTTTCAGCTGATATTTGTGCCTTTATCCTATCCATGACAGCAAGTATGACTGCCCGGTGGCCCTGTGTACATATATGGTGGGACAGGGAAGAATCATTGTGGATCAAGGAATAGTGATTGCATAAGAAGTTTACCAACAAACACTTTTGGCAATTGCACTAGAGTTCTTGAGGGGCTAGGAGGCAGGGGGGTAGGGGACAGGGGACAGGAGAGACATGGCTTCCATATTCCTACATACGTGATCAAGAAACTGTACCAACATAAAAGAAAACTTCCTTGTACTTCACTTATTATTTTTGATTCATAGCCAATGTAATTCCTGTTGTTCAAATAAGCATACATTACTGTAAAATCGGAGAATTATTTTCTCGTGTGGGAAAGACGAGAGAAATGTGTCACTGCACTTACACTGCAGCATATGCTCCACTCTTCTGCTATTTGTTTAAAGTCCCTTGGGAAGGCATGAATATTTAACTTCAGATTTTTACAGTATAATTTATAGTTGCATCATATGAACTTTATCACATAATTATTGTTAAAGTAAAATGGCAACTTGCAAACTCTAGTAGCATATAGAACTTTCATTTTGTTTTATTATATTCAATTATGGATGCTAGGTTCATAACCATGGACATAAGCTAGTCTTTAACTTTAATAATATCAGTGGTTTCAGATTATGCCTCATTAAAACGGAATGTGTAAGATTTTATCTTTATTGCTTAGGCTTCATGAATTTGTTAGACAAATAGTGTTCTGTGTTAATGTTGTTTTTATTTATGAGATAGGGCCTCATGTAACCCATTCTTGCTTAGAATTTTCTACATAGCCAAGGATGACCTTGTACTCATGATCTCCCTGTCTCTGTCTCCCATGGGTTGGGAATACAGATATGCATCATTGTGATTCTGTTCCACACACTGCCTTCTTAAGAATAGATTTATAGCAGCTCAAGAAGCTGAACTACTATGTTTGTCTGTTTTTCTATATTTTAAATAATGGAAGTATTGGCATGTAGGACAGTAATAAAATGATATTTCAGTAGATATCATTATGAATGATAAATCATATATTTAGGAGTAATTTTATCACTTTGACTGATGAAGTTCAATATTGAAAGAAACTTTTGCAATGCACCGAGAAAACAGATTATTACTCTAGTAATGCATAAGTTGATATGAGCATCCATAATACATCAGTGGATATATGATGTTAGAACAATATACAAACACAATCCCTAGAAGAACTTCATTAAGGAAAGAATTTCAGTGTGGCCTGACTATCATACAACAGCTCTTTGTGATTCCACAGCTTCTCATTGTGCAGGAGGAGAGTAGCCTGACCCTGGGAGCTACAGGAGACATTTGTAGCATCGTTATGCCAGTAGCTCCATAGCCACACAGTATGAATATGAGTGACTTTTCAAGACCATGGAAACAATTAAACCAGTCTCCTGACTTTTCTTGGTGCTGATTTCATGGCTTTCCCTTAGTTACTCCTTAGATACTGTGGATATCAAGGAGAAGAATTCTTTTCCTTCCTTTGCAGCCTGAAGGGAAGAATTCAAGTGGAATATCTTCTTTTTCATAGGCCAGTAGAAGATTCATGCCTCATTATCTGAGATAAAGAATGGGAATTAGAAATTACTTTTTTGTCCTTAAATTTCGTATTTAATATTTTATGGCTTTTAAGTGAGTAATAAATTCTTTTGTCATAATTCATTATTTATGGAATGCTTTTAACAAAATTCGATGTAATTCCAAAAAATGACAGGCTTGGGGAGATGTGCCTGAAGATAATTGGCCTAGCTTTACAAGGTAGCAAAGATATTTCTTTTTCACTAGAAATACTGATGGCAGATTGTAGAGATTGTACTGAGGGCTCATCTGATAAGAGCATTTGTTTTTTCAGAAGACCCGGGTTTGGTTCCCAGCATCCATATCATAGCTTAATCACTTCTGTTTGAGAGGATCAGAACTCTTTTTCTGTCCTTCATTGCATCAGACATGATGTAGATGCACATGTGCAGGCAAGACCTAAATACATTTAAAAATAATTAATTAATAAAAATAGTAATATGGTTTCCCTTCTAAGAAAAGCTTTCTAATGACAATGGCAGAACACCACGTTTATTTTATTGAGTCCAAAAGTCTAATGTATAAAAGCTGCCCTCCTGTGTTTGACATGTTTTAATTAGATGAAGGCAAAGCTTGAAATTCAACTCATTTTGAAAGAAAAAACAAAAACAAACAAACAAAAAAATAAAACAAAACCCCCAAAACAGAAAACTTCTGTGGACATTTATCCTGCTTAGTTTTTATTGTGAGCTTAATCTAACATAAGCTCATTTGGGAAGAGGGACTCTCAATTGAAGAATTTCCTGACATTTTTGTTATACTGTGTCTTGATAGACAACTGGTGTGGGATGCCCAGATCTTTGTTAGGCAGCAGTATCCCTGGGTGTGTCAGCCTCCTACAGTGCAGAGAAACATAGCCAAGCAAGAGCCAGTGAGTCAGTCAGCAAGTAGTATTCTTCTGTGGTTTCTGCTTGAATTCCTGTCCTGGCTTCCCTTAATGATGGATTGGGATCTGGAAGTGTAAGCCTGGTAAACCTTTTCCTCCTCTCTATAACGTTCAGTGACAATAGTTATCACATCATCAGAACAAAACTAGGAGTGTATTTCATAATTAAACTGTTAAAATATGCTTGTGAGATGTGGGATAAAAAGGAATGACTTTAAGGCACCCTCCAGCTCCCGCTAGTGTGTGAAGCATGATGCTGCTTTAAACATTTTGATACTAGACATTGAGTTAACTGCAAATTTTCTAACCTCCATGTTTCCTTTTTTTCTCAAGATATGTTTCTTTATTCTGGAAATGTATGGTGAAGTAGAATAAAATCCAGGGATTGTAAACAACATTCTCCTGGGTTAAAACTTGGCAAAATCAGACACCTCTTGGCATCATTGAACACTTGGGTTTTCCCAGTGGGCTGTATCACTTCCCATCCACAGATTGTAGCGAAGCAATTATCTTCTTTCTTCTCTTTCAACTTTTGGGAGAAAGTTGCTGATGTTTAATAATTGAGTTTTCCTGAGGTGTCTAAAGGAAAGAGCACATGCCATCAAGAAGTATAATAAGAGCCTCTGTATTTGTTTCTCATTGTAATTTACAAATTGTTATGGGCTATATAAGACACAAATAATATACTATTTAAATTGAATTAGCAATGAAACCATGCACTATCTTCTCATCTATAACAGTGAATGCTACAGTTGATTTTGAGAACTTTAGGAGCCTGTTAACTAGTTTCATAACCGAAGGTCACCAAACCCTAAAGTTTTATCAATTGTGTCAGCACCACTAATAAATACTTAGTATCCTTTATAGTTGAACTATAAAGAATGGGCTATACAAGAAGCATACTAGATACTGCTTTGTAATCATATTATTTCCTATTTTTGATGTCAATCCATACAAAAGCTAATTCTGTGGCTTATTAATTTTTAATGATACAATTCTACTGAGTGGTGTAAATATACCTCATTTCATGTTTCCATTATATTTTTGATCAATATTGATTCATGTCTTTCTTTTTTATTTAAAACTTAAAAACTTGAATTAAAACATAATTACAGCATTTCCTCCTTGCTCCCTCTTGAAATGATGATGCCTTTTGTTTTTTGGGTTTTTTTTTTTGTTGTTGTGTTTGTTTGTTTGTTTGTTTGTTTTGTTTTTTCGAGACAGGGTTTCTCTGCATAGCCCTGGCTGTCCTGGAACTCACTTTGTAGACCAGACTGGCCTCCAACTCAGAAATCCTCCTGCCTCTGTCTCACAAGTGCTGGGATTAAAGGCGTGTGCCACACACACACACACACACACACACACACACACACATATGAGCACACACACACACACACACACATGGAGCTTATAAATAATAGATCCTGTTCAGTCCTTTTTAGCTTTACCTCAGAGTTAGAATTTCAGGACTGACCACTACACTTGATAAACAGTAAGTGTGCTTATTTTATTATTGTGAAGACTATTTTTCACACATTCATTGGTTGTCTACAGTTCTTTGTCTATGAATGAGGACCCATAAAATGTCCCCCTGTAATATTAGCATGCCCCTTGGTGGTGTAATTATTCAGGTCTTATTTTGGCAGCCATATTTTTTTAAGTATCATGGGTAGCTTCCTTGCCATTTCTTAGAGACACAATTGTGCAGCTGATTTCTGGTTCTCTGCCTGTCACAATTTTTCTTCCCTGCCTTCCATGATGTTTCCTGGTCTTTCTGTCATTGACAACATTAAAAATTCATTCTTGTGCATATATCTTGACTCATCGGTTTCTTTTAGAAGGGCTTCTGGAATTCAGGACATGGTATTAATTATCTTCCAGAATTATTGCATGAATCAGGCCACTCCCATCACCAATTGTTTTTATATGCTTTGGTTGAGTCATCAGGTGATTAATATTAAATCATTACAAAATTTTTTGATAACTAGTTATACAGTAGTACTAATTCTAGAGAGAGCAAAGAAACCAACACCAAGACAAAAAGCATAAAACTAATCAAAAAGCATGCAAATTTTGTTTTTTTGTTGTTGTTTGTTTGTTTGTTTGTTAGGAGAGAATGGAAAGGAGAGGGAGGGGGAAGGAGAGAGAACATGAAGGTAGATGAGAAAGATCTGTGGAAGAATTTGATCAAAAATATTCTATATGGAAATTTTTTAAATGAAAAATTTTGGTGAGGGAGCAATTATTGTATTCTCAAAAGAAAATTCAACAACAAAATTCTACTTCATTAATTAAATTGAACTTACTAGAGAGCTAGTATGTTTGGTCACACTTTTGTACTTTTGCTTTTTATTTAGTTATTTATTTATTCATTTTTACAAACCATTAGTTCCTATTTATAGGTGCTTGATTAATATTCAATATTCACATGTTTCCTTCAATATCGGTTTGTCAGCTCTTGCTTGTTTTTTTCACTGTTACCTTTATGTAGTAGAACTTGATTTGTTTTATCATTTATACTGAAGGATCTTGTTTAGAAGTCTAAATCTGATCCTATTCTAAAGTCATTAGTGGTTCCTTTCTCATTTTTTTTCTGAAAGTTATAATAATCATTTGTCACCACCAGGGATTTAGTTCATCTCTGTTTGTTTTAGTTTAAGAAGGTATTTCTAATTAATATATTTTTCATTTAGCTAACTCATTACAGCCAAATCATCGGTTTTTTTCTCTCTGATATGTCAAGTCACTGCCTTTCTATGGAATTAGTGTTGAATCTGTTTGTGGGTTCTGTCCCCCCTTTATCCCTAGGAATATCCCTCTCTAGAGAGCATTGACTGATATATTTTGCTGGTTATTGGTGACTGAAAAAAATAACTTGACATGTGCAAACTCAAGGAGAATATACTTTTTTTGGACCATGGGTTTAGAAATTATAGTTCATATCAGCTGGCTTGATCAATTTTATGTCTATCATTTTAGAGAAAATACTTGCTGTAAGGTGTTTATCTACTGGTAGCCATATAAAAGGGAGAGGGAAAAACAGGGAGAGGGGAGAGAACTACAAGGCCTGTGTTTCCAAGGCATACCTCAGTGACCTCCTTTCTCTAGGAGGCCAAAACTCCTAATGTTCTACAGATTCAACAGATATCACAACCAGCTAAGATCCAAGCTTTTGGAATCCATCTTTGGTACCTACTATTTTAGTGTAAACATCACAAAGAAATGATTAGTTTGCCACAAACTTCTTTTAGTGCATCTCTTAGAGAGATGTATAGTTATATACCTCTTTGCTTCTAATGTAATGCAATAAATTTATGGATCATGTATATTTTAACATGTCTGTGTTCCAGAAATGAATACTGCACAATTACGATATCATTTTAATGTACAAGTAAAATCAATGCAGTCACTGTTAAGGATTTTTGCATTTATGTTTTTCAAGGACATTACCCTTTATAATTCTTTTCTTATTTTATCTCATTTATTCAAGGTTGTTTCTGAGCTCATCAGCTGAATCTTTTCTCTTTTTCTTATGCAATGACATTTATTTTCCTATTTTATAGTTTTGATTTAAATACTCTCTTACCTACTTCAGTATGGACTCTAGGTTCCCATGTATGAACTCTCTTCTCTCCCTTCCTTGTTAGGCTAGGTGTTTTCCATAGATGATAAGAATTCTTTGCCTGAAAAACAGCTCAGTGGGTAGAATACTTGCCCTAAAATCATGAAGACCACAATTCAGAGCCTAAGAGCCTACATAACAGCCAAATACTTAACCATACACTTGTAATCTTAGCATTCCTATGTTGATATTAAAATTTTCTTCTGACCTTCACATATACACTAGGACAAGTGTTCACCAAACACTTCTACTGAACATGTATGTCCATACACATATACACCATACACAGATAAAGATAAAGATGTAATGAGCCAAAACATACTGCCTAATAACAAGCAAAGAAAAGAAATTTTACAGAGGTACGAAAGAATCGCTATTATCCAGAATAGTTTTTTTTTTTTAAATCATATTTCTACTTTCTCCTCTGGTATCATTTTTTCTTTCAGTTTTAAAATTACTTGTGATAATTTTTACCACTGGCTCTCTGTACCTTCTGAAACTTTCCTGTATGCTACTTTTTCAACTCTGAAAGGACAGATTCCATTGCCTCTCTAGATTCTTTGAGTTTGTTATCTTTCTTACTTAAAATCTATATAATTACTTCTTTTCTTTCAGGTCTCATCTTAAATGTCACCTCCCTAAAAGACTTTGATACCACATTATAAGTTGTCTGACACTCTCTTTCACATTTTTCTGATTGTTTTTTTTATTCAAAGAACTTAAGAGTACCTGAAATTTTTGTCTTCTCTCTTCTAAAATACAGTAATATGGTTTCCATCATAAGAGGAAAATATGTTGTTTTTTTTTTAAACAAAGTTTTTCTGAATAATGAAGTTCTCTCTGTGCCTGGTGTATAACAGGATCTCTCATGCTAAAGAAATCAGTGACAAATTAGATAACTAAAGCCTCCCTGATATACCTTCTATTTATTGTTATATTCATGGGTAATATTTTAGTCTCTAACTTTTTGTTTGTTTGTTTCAGACTCACATATGTCATATGACCGTTGCAATACTGTAGAAACCATCCCAATTGCTTATTTCTGATATGTTGAGCTGTTTACACATCATTAGTCTGCTGCTCTGACTTTATATATGTACTTGCCTGGTGAGAAGAACTTTTTTACTTAACATAGAGCACAGCAGCCATATATACCTTTTCTGGGCCTAAAAGTGATGCATAAGGAAGCAGTTACCATGGTAAACTTAGATTCTTCAATAATGCAAGTAAGTTTTCCTTTATAAGAGTCAAAACTAAATGTCACAGCTCCCTTGCCCCACTTTCAGAAGTTTTCATGTTTATTTCTAGAACACACTTTGTTCACTTTATATTCTATTTCTTTCTGTGTTTGTCACGTTGTTCAGAGACGCTTGATTATGTAAACTCAAATGTGGTTTTTGAAAAGTTTATTTTATTCTTTGAGAACTCCATACATGAGTGCTACAATTGCATTGTTCCACGTCCTCCCCTCCCCTCAGTTCCTCTCACTTAACCCCTTAATTGAAGATGTGTTTTCCTTTATTACTGACACACATGTATACATGTGCCTCGACATGCATGTACAACACATTGAGTCAACTTTACATTGCTTGGGTATATATGCATCCAAAGCTGAACACTTGAGACTAGACAACCTATGCAGGAGCTCATCTCTTGAGGAAACTAATTCTCCCTTTCCTTGTATCCATTGAACACTGTACCTCTTCATGTCTGGGTAGAGCTTTGTAGAATTTTCTCCATCCACATTGGTAAGTCAACTGATATCTTTAGGCTGGTTCTGTTTAGGCAACCCTATTGTTGAGATTCCATGAGCTCATTTTCCCAGTCATTGTTAGAGCACTCTATCTAGCTCTTACAATCTGTCTACCTATTCTTTTGCAATATTCCATGACCTTGTGGTGTAGGGATTGTGTTGCAGATGTATGAAATGAAGGTAGGTATCTTGTGGGCACTTATTCTCTGCATAATGATCAGTTGTCCATCTCTGTAATAGATTCCATATGTTACAAAAGGAAACTTCTTTGATGAGGGAGAAGGCTTATCAGGGTTTAAGGCTAAATGTCTAGAATGTAGTTAGAAGTAATATTAGTTTAGAAAATAACAGTAGTAGTTTCCCCTTTAAGCTCTATATTTTTCTTTTAAAATATTTATTTATTTATTTATTTTACACTCCATATTTTGTCCCCCCCCCACCCACCCTCTTACTGCTCCACATGACATACCTCCTCCCCACCCCTTTTCTCCACATGGATGCCCCCACCCTCCACCCCACCAGACCTCTAAACTTCCTGGGAACTCCAGTCTCTTGAGGGTTAGGTGAATCATCTCTGAATGAACACAGGCCCAGCAGTCCTCTGCTGTGTGTGTGTTTGTGGCCTCATATCAGCTGGTATATGCTGCCTGTTTGGTGGTCCAGTGTTTTAGAGATCTTGGGTGTCCACATTGAGATTGCTGGTCCTCCTACAGGGTCACCCTCCTCCTCGGCTTCTTTCAGTCTTTTCCTAATTCAACAACAGGGGTCAGCTGATTTTGTCCATTTGTTGGGTGCAACTATCTGCATATGTACTCGCTAATAAGTGGATATTAGCTAAACAAAAAAAAATCTCCAAAGTACAGAATACCCAAGATACAGTCCACAGAAATCAAAAAGGTCAACAAGCTGAAGTGCTCAAGTGAGGATGCCTCACTTGAGCAATCCCTTCCACTTGGGAGGGAGAAGAAAGAAATCACAAGTGGAGAGGGAGGGAGGGAGAAGAAAGAAATCACAAGTGGAGAGGGAGGGAGGGAGGGAGGGAAAGTGGACAGAGGTGGGGAGAGTTGGGGGAGGGGGATATGATCTTGTATTGGGCAAGGGAAAAAGACTTAATCTCTTAGGGCCAGCAGAAAGAATGGAAACAGGCAACCTCAGGAGGTACGAGGTTGGGGGGGGGGACCTCCAGAATCCACCAGAGACCTGGGAGGTGAGAGACTCTCAGGACTCGAAGCAAGGATCTTAGGTGAAATGTTGGACAGTAGGGAGAGGGAACTTATAGAGCCCACCTCCAGCAGGAAGACAGGGCATCAAAGGAGAAATGGGGAATATCCCACAGTCGCAACTCTGACCCATAATCGTTCCTGTCTGAAAGAATTACAGGGATAGAAATGGAGAGAAGCCTGAGGAAAAGAAAGTACAGCAACAGGCCCAAAGAGGGATCCAGCTCAAGGGGAGTTCCCAAGGCCTGACACTATTACTAAGGCTATGGAGCATCACAAAAAGGGATCTAGCATAACCACACTCCAGAAGACCCAACAAGCAGCTGAATCAGAGATTCTATATCCTTCTAGTCATAGTGATTGGAATGATACTTCTTAAATTCATCTTGCCCCTGGGATATGGATTTATCACTTTGTCACAGCCACAAATCTAAGGTATACAGTAATCTAACAGTGGTAAAGCCCAAGCAGTGCCAAAATTTCTTGCCTTCAAGGGTTTTTCTTTTTTGCGAAAGTAATGTTTTAGTTGGATTTTGCTGTATAACATAATGTTTGTAACAATATTCTCTCTTTTAACAATAAAAAATTATTAGTTTGCAGTATTATGGGTTGGCAATTCTTCCAGGGAAGTTGGGCAGTTCTCCAAGTAACTCTGAGACTCAAATTCTCAGCCCCATTTAAATACCATTTTGGGTGGGGACAGTTTAGTATAGAGTGGCCTCCCTTGAATGACTGTTGATGGCATTTGTTGGCAGAAACTAGACTGTATAAACCCTTACTGGCTATCCCAATTAGTCAAATGGAAACAGGATTTGAAAAGTCACAAGACAGGACATTCTACTATGTACCATTAATTCTCTAAAGCTGCCATGCTTCCTAGAATTCTATTGGTTGAAATATGTCACATTGCCAAGGCCTGAGAGGAAGAGTCAGATAGCTACATGCTTAGTAGGATGGGCTGCAAAGGCACATTGTAGTGGGCCCTTTCCATATGAGTGGGGACAATTTCTGGTGCTTTTGTTTTGTTTTATAATTTCTTAAATGAGGTTTCTGAAAATTATGCACTAGGATTAGAATCTCAAGATGGAAGATATTTCCAAGTTTAATCACTGACTAACTTTCATACCTACTCAACATGTATTCTTAGCTAATCACTAGTTATTGAATTTTCCTAAGCTTAAGAAGCCCTTGTATGCCTCTGAGCATGCGTACTTCATTTCTCTCAGCCTGATTCAGGAACCGGGTTCATGTACCTGCTACTAATTTTTAAATTTCTATTGTGTTATGATGGTGAAGATCTAGAATCATGCATCTTTTTGAAGACAGATTGAAGTGGTATGTTGCTTTTTTGGACAAGAAATGTATGACAGAAAGATTGTACTTCTTTGAAATGTTATGTTTTATTGGAGAAATGGAACTTTATATATATATATATATATATATATATATATATGATAGAAAGAAAGAAAGAAAGAAAGGAATGAAGAAAGAAAGAAAGAAAGAAAGAAAGAAAGAAAGAAAGAAAGAAAGAAAGAAAGAAAGAAAGAAAGAAAGAAAGAAAGAGAGAAAGAGAGAGAGAAAGAAAGAAACTAACCTCTGCGGAGGGGGAGAAGGGCCTCAAATTATGGCTTCTGTTTAACCACTTAACAATTTTTCTTTTGTATAAATAAATGATATTTTAGAAGTGCATGTGTACTTTTAGTATGTGGTGCTGTAATAGACAGGACTCTGTGAATCAACAGCAAATCTTGTATGGAATCTTTGCAAATATCTTGCTTTTCAATTTTGAGCTGTGCAAATTTCAAAATGGAAGTAGCTAAAATAGAGAAATAATGAGTTATTACATTTTATTCCAAGGTATAGCTATGTGTCATACTAAGAAATAAAGCAGGTAAGTTACATTTAAATTTATTTTGTGAACAACAAGCTATTTATATGAAACTGATAACTGACAACTTATATTTTAACAACAATTTTCTTACACAGTCTCTTATATATTTGACTTATATCTCATTAAATATAGGTAAAACGACTTCCCAGGAGGTCACCACTACCACTTTTAAACCTCTTCATTGCAGTTCTAAGAAAACCGTGTGTCATCCTAGGTGAGCATATGGTTTAAAAAGTAAAAGAGCTGAATTTAGGTGGAAAAAGCTTTCGGGAGCTACATTTGTTTCCTGATAGTACCCTGAGGGGATCTGGAGAGCAGAGTACGTTTAAGATCCTGCAGCTCTATCTGCTTGTTTGATTATTGGTTTGCGACTCAGGATTTGTCCTTAATAAATCTCAGAGGAAAGAAGCTCTTCGTGTAAAAACTGGTAGGCAATTCTAGGTATACTTGTGAGGTGCTCTGTTTCTGGAGACAGACTCATAAAACAGTTCTATTATCATTTAATAGATTCCCAGGGTGCTCTTTGTCATTTAGTGTTCAGAAAGCATAATGAAAATTGAAAATATTATTTGTTCCTTCATATGTCTTACATAAAAATAACAGCATGTCATGTGTGTGCTCCTGAATCAAATCTATAATGCTGATGCAGTCGATGCTTGCTTTATTGAACTGATGTAGAGTTTGCTTACATGATAATTTGGAAGTAACTCCATTGCAGCCTGTATTTTATTTTGTAGACACTAGCTTTATTATTTTGTCTTGAATTACATTTGTGTCAGATATCAATGACAGTTCCAGTTGGGAAAACTATTATAAAAGGCTGGGTTAAGGACCATACCTTGCTTTATGTCACACCTTTCAACAGCACTCTGCTGGGGAACTTGAAGTCACAAACTTTGGGTATATAAAACCACATGTAAACCTCAATAGAAGAAACATAAAGAAAACCACAATTAGGCATCAGATAATGAAACTGCTCAAAAACAAGCAAACAAGGAACCAAGAAATAAGATGTCATCACTCCAGAAGAAATAATAGTTTTTATTAGTTCAAAAAAATTGGCTTGTTCTAAAATATTAAAAGAAGCTTAAGGAATTGAGTTTAAATATACATTTAAATGTTTTATGTAAGGGCTTTATATAAAAGACAAACTCATGTTGATTAATTGCTGAGGCCTTAAGTACCTGTTTGATTTTTCTACCTCATCGATATTGAAAGTCTACTTAGTGCTAGGTAAGGGTAGAGATGTGACAATTCATAGGAAATAGAGAAATGAAGGCTTTTATATTTATAACTATCTATTTAACTCCATTGAAAAGTTGATCCATGTGTCAATTTTTCTAAATAATTTAAAGATATTATATAATATTAAACCCTAGTTCCTATCCAAAGTTCTAAAAAACACAAAATCCTTCTTAGTTTAAACCATGGATAATGGTTTCATTGTTTTATTTTGTTTAAGATTTAATTTCTTTTTAAGGAGAATAGTTCTGACATCTTTCTACTTCATATAATAGCCAATCTTTTATTTTATTTTGTGGAAGATTTAGTGACAGTGTCAGTATGGGTCAAGACAATCATTTAGACCCCAATGTCCCCTCTGAAAGGAAGAAGAAAGAGATTAGAATTGAAAGAAGCATTCTCTCTCTGCTTTAAACACCAAGTCACATATGCAACAAGACACATTAGAACTTGCCGAAATAACAACATTACTTACTTGGACTATCTAGCCACTTCAATATCAGTTTCTTCCGTCTGTGGCATATAGATATCGAGCATTAGTCGTTTAAAAGTACTATATTAGAAACTTTTATTGGAAAATGTAAACCAAGAGAACTCCACCATCATATAGCAATGAAGTCATCAGTTTGATTGATGTAGAGCAGTTTGGGAACACATATTCCCCCAAGGTGAATGGCCTGATGATGTTTAGGGGTCCTCTGTGTAACAACATTACAGCAACAAGGGTTCTGCAACCCAAGTGTCAAAATGCACATCAGCTCTATCATGTAGAGATTAGTTATTTCTGATGGGCTTGTTTGCACATGAGTGGCCCTGTGAGCATGACCCAAATTTAGACTAAAGAGGAAAAACTTTAATGATTACTAAAGCCAACTGAAATGTCAATGAACTTAGAAGATCCAATTATGATGCAAATGTGAAATTATGAACACAGCAAAATAAACAAGTCACAAGAACCACGGAAAGCACATTCCATTTCTAAAATTACTTTAGATTAAGGTCAAGACAAGACTTTATGAACTAAAATGATAAAGGCAGCAGAATTTCCTGCCACTCTGGTGATGATTTGTACTTATTGATCAAGTGAACTGAGTACTTTGAATTATGATGATCTTACAGAACTTGAATGCTTTTCTAAATCTGTGCACATACAATTGGCCAATTTCCACAGAAGATTGCCTGCTTGCATATAAACCAGTTCTCTGTAGTGGTCCACATATACATCTGTCCTTCTGTGACCTTAGGAATTGGTTCCAGGGTATGTACCCTCTCAATAGCTGATTCACAGATGCCCAAGTCTCTTATAAAAATGGCCTGATGTTTGTATGAACACTAATGCATCCTACTCCTCTCTAACTAGTGAAAATACAATCTAGGTAGTTGTTACACTGAAGGGTTTGGAGGATTTTGACAGGTAAACACTCCATAGATGTGTTAATATAACCATCATAGGCCTGAATTTGCATTGTGTTCCAGTAGCAATACAACACACCAATTTTGGTATAGTCTAATAGTGAGGTTTGGTTGTATAGGACATCAAAGTTATAACAATGTATGCATCTATATTTTACATTTTAATGTTATTTCTAATATTTTCTTGCATCCATTTTATTTCTATAGCTGTCTGAAATGTACTACCCATAGAAAATAAAATCCTAAAATAAAACCTATTCCTATCTTATTTTTAAGGAGTTCCTAGTAAACCCAAATTAACAGAATAAAAATTTGTTTTACTTGGAGATATTTTAAAAAATTATTCACAAGGAAGTTATGTTAGTCTTAATATTCTTAATGTTCATATTCTCATTAATTCTCTCTCTCTTCTCTCCCACTCCCTTCTCCTGCCTCCTTCTTCATGAACACAATTACAAAACTATGTGAGGTTAAAATTCTTTAAAATAAAAACTGCAGTAAATACACCTAGTTTCAACATAAAAATCATGTGTTTTCTCCTGTGCAGTTTATTGTGTACATATCTGAGATTTCGTTTCTTTCCTTCACTGATAATTGTATTATATATGTAACTGTCACCATAATTGACCCTGGGTCAATGGAGAGAAGTAAAAGTGTGGCCCACACACTCACCAGATATAGTGTCAGACACAGGATATAGACAACAAGCAAATAGCCAAGTATGGAATTGTAAACCCAGAAGATAGTATACAAGAGAACAAAAGGAGGGATGATTCTAAATTGACTTGCCACATGACCTTTTTCACTAGTTTTATCTAATTGTGTATCTGCATAGCTCAGTTTACTTTCTCTGGGTTGAACATTTCTGTCTTAACTCGGAGTTGCCTAATCACCTGCATGAGATCCTAGGAGACTGTGCCTTCCAGTAGTAAGTGGTGGCTCATGAACCTTCAATATTCTTATAAGATGACTTTCTTCCCCTGGATTACATAAGCCAAACAATTAACCAGCTAAGAGAAGGAATTTCGAATAGAACAGCTTCTCATGACTTGACAAGGCAGGATTGGTGAAGTTTTTAGGCCCCCACCTCATATTCCTTCATAGAAAATCAGTACATTTATTACCCCACAAAGTGGACTTGACAAGGGTCTCCCCTTTTATGTCAGTGGCTTTATTATTATTATTATTATTATTATTATTATTATTGAGAATGAATAATCTGTGTCATCTTAATACAGTTTTGTTTTTATTTTGGTCTTTGATTTGATAAAAGTTAATGGGTTTTCATAATCATTTTCTAAAGTAATAAAAATTTTCAAATACAGAAGTACTTTAAAATTCAGAAAACATTCATTCCAGTATCATCTACCACAACAGCATCTGAAAGAAGTTTCTGTTATCGTAGAAATATTATATGCTTGAGTCACTTAGTGTAGTAGCCATTATTCACATTGAGCATTGGCTATTTAAAAGTGGGTGAATATGACTGCTAAGATGAATTATTAGTTTTATTTTATTGATTTCAAAGCCATTTAAGCTAGTCTTATCATATTGAACAACACACACACACACACATACACACACTCACACATACATATATAAAATGCCCATCAAGAACAAAAAATGTATTATGATCCCCACGTGTTTGACTCCACCACAGATATACAACCTAAAGATAGGTATCTAGTTGTATTTATATGAAGTATAAACACTCAATCTTTAGGAATTTAGCAATATGTAAACATGATTGAATATTTTTGTCTGGAAACAAGTAAAGGTAGAGTTTTGAATTAATCATAAGAGTGTTTTATGTTTTAGGGAAAAAATTGTCAATTATAAAATACAACCCTTGTTTGGAGGGATAGCAAGAAAGTGAACAGTTGTTACAGAACTTTATGTTTGAAGGGCTTGGTGTGTGTGGGGGGGTACCAATGTGGGTGCTAGGAGACAGAACAGGACAGATTCCCCAGGAAATCTGATCAAGTGTCCCTGATGACTTACAGACTTTAAGACCAGAACTAGGGTTGGAAGCTTCCCCATGGTCCTAGGATCATCTTTTCTGTCGATACTGTGAAACTGTATTTGGTGGTAGAGTCTTCCATACTGATCTGCACTCCCAGCTCTCTACTCCTTTTGATGGTGTTCCTGACACGGATGAATTATGCTACAGTTCAGCTGTGGAATATCTGATATTTTACCAAATGTCCACAGACATTTGGAATAATTTGCCATGCTAGCTAGAAAGAGTTAACCTCACTGTGGTGCAAGCATGCTTTCTATGGAATTACTACTCACTGTGAATTAAGGGGAAAGGATGCGTGTAGTGTTCACACATCTGTTTATGGCATGATAACTTATGAACACAAAGGTGATTCAGTTACAGTTGCTTTCAGAAATGAGATCATAATTCCGGGTCTGGTTTTAGATGAAGGCAAAAACATACAACTGTTCTCTTTAACAGTAGTTTTAATAATGGAAACATGTCATGCCCCATGAAGGGGTGGTGACATGGCTATGAGATTTATCATTATTGAAATCAATCACCTGCCACAATGATGAAACTTCATTTAAAATGTTTGTAAATGAAAAACAAAACCCTATAAGTCATCCATATAGAAAAATCTAGTTACTTCTTATAGTTGCAGAATATTTCTTAGCTCTTACCAGCTGGTAGCTAGATGTGCCAGATGGCCTGAAGCTCCTTAGTAGGGGGAAGATAATGGGTGGTATGTAAATAAGAGACTTCATGAACCCTGGTTCTCACTTAAAAGTATTCAGTAATAATATTTCACAGGCGGTACCTTCACAAGGATGGGGACTAGCTTCCTAAACAGAATACCTTGCATCAAGCTTTTATCAAAGGATGGCAAAGCACAGTAGTACTTAACCTGGCTTGGTTTGCATTTGTAGCTACATATGGCAAAGTGTGGGGTCATCTTTATCTCCTTTAGACTGATTTGGACGTTCTGAGGATTCCATTTCTTTGAGAAATATTAGTTCCTTCATGGCTAGCTGTGATTGTACTTGTGTTGGTGGTGATGGTGGAGATGGAGGACATCTTATTAACCGACACTGACATGTAACTCATTATGAGAAGAGCTTTTTAATACATAGCCATAGTTATTCCTTACAACAGTCCTCAAAGTCTCATTTTGACTTGTGATCCCTACTCTGTATAGCACATTTGACTTCCCTCAGTGTCTATTCTTATTTTCCTTCACTGATGGGGACATAGATGGCTAAGTAACTGCATTTCAAAGTAGACAATCTAGCTACTTGGGTGTTGACATGGGAGTCATCCAGACAGATGTTTCAAAGGTCTATACATACCTAGTGAGGTATATCTCATACCATTTCTTAGATAATTGAGTGAATTAGTAAGGAGAATAAGTCACATGAGGCATGGTTTATCTGTTACTTCTCCTTACAAATATTTAAGCATGTACAGCCCTACAAGTTTGGTGGAGTATGGATTTGAGAAAGAGTGTGTGGTGTGACCAAAGTTGCCTGGCTACAAGTTGGTAGAGTTAATTTTTTTCATTTTGAGGGTAATAGTTTCCAGGTGAGGTTTTGTACCCTCCACTATAACAGGATATTATACCCTACTTGGACTTTCATATTGAGACATGCCTAAGAAGAATCATATGCTATGCAACAATGTGGTACCCTTTTAGTTTGAAAATAGTGATTAAAACTCTAATATGTAAGTGAAGATTAAATTAGAGTCATGCATATTTTCACTCCAGTATTCCTAGCAACTCCTAATGTGACTTTGATAACCTCACTTAGCCGTTTTGATTCTTGGCTTGTCTGCCAAAGGATGATGAGATATTGACAGGATAGTTTCTCAGGCTATCACATGCAGAGATATATTAGTACATTTCCACTCATTGTCATGTTCATGCCAACCCTACTTTTTGTCCACATAGTGTAATCCTGATCCACACAGTGAGCTATATGACCTGTGACTGTAGGTGTCCAGTTATAAAATACTGTGATCATCTGCCTTGCCATTTAAAATGACACATGTTTTAAGCACTTTCAGTTATATGGCCTTCATGATGCTTTAATTAATTCTTCATTTCCCTCTGAGACTTGATCTGCAAACTGGCAGGGTCTGGGTCTCATTAATTCCTTTTCAAATCTTAAAAGCCTAACATTAATCTGAACCATCAGAGACGCTCTACAGACTGGACTTAGGGCTGAGGTTATAGAACTTTAGGTTTTGTTTTGAAAGATATTTTGTTCATAAGCTGAAATAATAAGCAGAAAATGTCGTGAGGATGTAGCAGAGGATTGAGTGCTTTCTCCATGTGCTTGTAGCCTTTTCCAGATCACCAACATCACCACAACAGTCAAACAATTAAGGATAAAAGACTTCTTTCTCTGCTTTAAAGCAATAGCTCAGTTGAGAACCTCGAGAACTATGAGGGCTGTTCTTTATGAGTTCCTTGCTTTTTGAATTAACCTGAGTTTTGTATATCATGTAATCCATTAGATAACTACTGAGCAAAAATGCATGAGGAAGTCTGGGAAGGCCAAAGCCCTAGATCCAAAATGTTGTCAGTGAACCTATGAATGTTATTCATGGTACTTCAGGGGAGCAAATCCAAGAGTTTAACTCACACACTAGGAGAAGCTAAGAAATTCTATCAGGAGCATTTTCAAAATGGTGCAGTTGGGTTCTAGGCTTAAGAATCAGGACGGATTTGGGCTTCCCTGCCAGCGGTATTAGTCCCAGTCTGACTGTTAACAACCATGAGTTTTGATGTCTAGGAACATAAAGATGGAAGCTCCAGCTCAAAAAAAGGCAGAATGATTTTGCTCTTCACTTCTGAGTGTGATTTGTTTTCTCAGTGAATTAGATTATTCCCACCCCAATTCATAACAGTGCACCTTCATTTAAGAAATATTCCATTATTTCTTTTCAAATTTCAAATGATGAGTTAAAAATATTCATATATGACTCCTTCCTTTACCTTCTCCCAAATCTACTCCTACCTCCTTATCAGATCATCAAGTCAAATGTATTTCAAAAAAATTAATAACCTGTCAATTCCAATTGTGCTGTCTCTATACTCCTGGATATGGGCTCATCAATTGGAACTACAACCTTGAAGAAAATTGACTTTCAAATAGAAACTATCAACTGTTCATATTTCCTGAGGTAGGGGTAGGCACTCATAAATCCATCCCAAACCTGTGCTGTGACTTTCTCTTTATTGGGCAGCCACAGGTACTGTGAGTTCATGTGTAAGGTGGTGCAAATGGCATATTCAGAAGATACATTTTGCTCCTATTCTTTGGTAGACCTTCATATCTACCAATTCTAATGTTAATGTCTTCTGGAAGTACTCTTCCAGGAGTACCAGAAATCTGGGTAGCTCTTTACCCAGTCAAGTTGACACATCTCAATATCATCTCAGACCCAAAAGAACTTATCTTATTATGCTACCAAGGAGCATACATCTCAGAATCTTGGAGCTATGAAGCATGAGTTGGCATATCAGCAATTCCCCTGCTTGGAGAGGTTCTTCTCCAAGTAGTTCTGTCCTGGAAACTTTTAGCAGGTCTCATGTCGTGCCACTGTTCTTTCAGGGTAGTCTCCTGGAGAGAATAGGAAGCCATCCCCACGTTATGGATTGGTAGCTACAGAAATAATACTCTTAAAAGGGAATAAATTTTGGAGGGAATTCCAAATTTCAAATATTTCCAGTTAAATTGGCCTTATAGATCTATTTCATGGGTAAATATCTGTGAGCTGGGAAAGAGGAGAGGTTTATTCAGCATCCTCTTTGAGGCTGGACATAACAACATTAAAACTACATGTCAGATGTTGAAAACATTTATAATCCCATTTTCTCCTTGCCAACAATATATTCTAGTGAAATAATTTTAGTTTAATTAAATAAATGCATATATGTGAACTGAGTTAAAATCCTAATATTTTTGTATTGTGATTACTTTAGGTAATCATATTCAATGCAATCCCAGTAGTAAAATAATATTTATTTTCTAAGGTTTTCCCTAAGCTTTCTGTAATGTTCTGCATGCAAACATCTTATTTATACTAGCAGTGTGGAGACAAGCCTCCAAGTTGCTGTTTGCCCTTTATTGAAAATATATCAAGGAGCAATTTTCACTTCAATGAACAGCTGGTAGATGCAATTAGTTTGATGCATATGGAGAATTGGAAAGGTAAGAAAGTTTGTTCTCTTAACAGAATTCCTGACTAATGAAGACTTTCCCCCCACTCAGTTAGCTACAGGAGGAGCCTTGTAGCTAACCTAGCAATGTCAGGACACATATTTAATGTTGTCATCAACTTAGAGTCATTGTTTACTGACATGTTCTTTGAGAATTTCTCATATGGTTTTAGTACATTAAGTTATTCATTGATTGACAGTAGATATCTTACTGTTTTCATGGAAATACATTTTTTTATGATTTACAGATATAAATAGAATTAGTGATCCCTTATTCTTTCAGAGACTCACAGACCATATGCTTAGACAGCACTGCCTTCATGTTAATAATGTTACAGCAAGATCTTGGGCTTCTAATGTTCACAGATGCATATTTTCCATATTAGGTTACATTTGCCACAAATATTCAATATTTTTTAATCTTCTTATTCTGTTTTCATTCATTTGTCTACTTATTCATTTTACATCCTGTCCTTGACCCCTCTTCCTCCTCTCTTCCTAGTCCCACCCTCACAAGCCCCTACCTCCTTTACCACCTTCTATTCTCCTCAGAGAAAGGAGCCTACCTTGTATACCAATCCACCCTGGGACATCAAGGCACATCCTCTCCCACTGAGGCCCAACAAGGCAGTCCAGCTAAGGGAAGGGGATCGAGTGGCAGGCAACAGAGTCAGAGTCAGTCCATGCTCCAGGTGCTAGGGGACCAACCTGAAGACATCACTGTGGATAAGGTACAGGATATCTGTGCTGTAATCCACAGACACAACTAAGAAACTAAGTAATGAGGGACTAAGGGAGGATGTTTGAATCTCACTCAGAAGGGGAAATAAAATAGACACCAGGAGTGGATGGATGAGGAATCTGGGTGGGAAAGGGGGTGAGAGGAGAGGAATGGGGGATAGTGATCCCATGCACAGAGAGAGGAGCTGGAGAAGGCTGTGAGACAGAACTGTTTTTATTGTTAAAGAAAATAAGAGATAGTGTATTCTGGAGCCATTAACTACAGCCTGTGTAGCCGGGCGGTGGTGGCGCATGCCTTTAATCCCAGCACTTGGGAGGCAGAGGCAGGCAGATTTCTGAGTTCTATAGGCCAGCCTGGTCTACAAAGTGAGTTCCAGGACAGCCAGGGCTATACAGAGAAACCTTGTCTCAAAAAACAAACAAACAACAACAACAACAACAAAAAACAAACACTAAAGCCTGTGAATAGAGACTTCAGTTATCACAAAGTCCATGCTTAAAAGCAGATTCATGAATTTTCATAGTTTTATAGAGCAAAGAAAGTCATATATCAAGGTTTAAAATACTTTAGTAGGTCCATCCAAGAGATACTTATAACCAGTGAGGGGTGCTCTTCTCTAGACTTCAGGTGTTTTGGATGACATTTTGAGCTTTTGGATTGGTGGAAGCTCAGTCTGATAAGTTATTTTTTTAAAACAGTTTTTAATCTATTAGTCCTGGGGCAGTAAATCTGATACAGAGGTGGGAAAGAAATGGTTATTTACAGGCTTAAATCTATCTCAAGACAAATAATTAGCTTCTGGACCTGCAACATTCCAACTCTCCATACCGCTGCTGTTCTAATTGGTAAGTAATTTGGCAGACAGTGTTTCTTTCTAGGAGTAAACAGCTTCATTCACAGTGTCCCTTATTACAAAGTATCACATTCTGTGCATGGGGGCAAATGTTTTTTATTAACTATAAGCCCCCTTATTAGCTTAGAATTTCATTTTTCCATTCTGAGGTAGATAAGGCTGAGTAGTAGACCAATTTTATTTTGTGTTGGGTTTTTTTTTTTTTGGAGTTATTTTTCAATATTTGAATTTGGTTTGTTCCATCTGAAGCTCATGTAGAGAATTAATCCTCTTGATGAGAGCAGGTATGACCCTTAGTCAGTGGTCAGAACTTCTTACTCAAAATAGACTAATGCATTTATGAGAGTGCTGGATAAGGGAGTAAATGGGTTAAAGGTTTATCTCAGAAGTGGGCCTGCTATATAAGCAAATGTGGTGAGTTTTGTCTGGTGCTATCTGCCTCTCACTCTGCAATATGCAATACTACCTTTGAGTTTGAGAGGATACTACTAGACCAAGGATCAGAACTGTGAGCTAGCACAACTAGGAATTACTATGTGTTGTTATCATTATTAACAGAAAACAGAGGAATGAAATGTCTATGTGAGCTGATCATGAGATGAAGGGAGAAGGCACTACTGTATACTTATTCTGTGTCTGCTTGAGCTGCACACAGCTCTAAACACCTGACAGCTTTTCTATATACATTTATAGAATGACTAGAAATAATATAAATATTATTTAGCTTCCTACTTACTTGTTTGTGTTGTAAAGTGTTTATGAAAAGAATTTATGATAGACTTGGGGAACATTTCAAAATATAGGTTTTCTGTTTTTCTGTGCCCCAGTAACATTAACATAATAACCACGGGGCACTATAAAAGTGGCTGAATTTAATGAAAAATATAAGTGTAAAACTGAAAGTGAATGAAAGTATTTTTCAGGGCATAAACACTGTATTGGGTATGTCTGTCTTGAAAAACCCTTGGAGAGCCACATTGCATCCTCTGAGGTGTTACCTTACCTAAGCAAGCATTTTTCTATCTTTTTTAAAATTTTTTTTAATTAGGCATTTTCTTTATTTACATTTCCAATGCTATCCCAAAAGTCCCCCATACCCTCTCCCCCACTCCCCTGCCCCCACTCCTACTTCTTGGCCCTGGTGTTCCCCTGTACTGAGGCATATTAAGTTTGCAAGACCAATGGGCCTCTCTTTCCACTGATGGCCAACTAGGCCATTTTCTGATGCATATGCAGCTAGAGACACGAGCTCCGGGGGGTACTGGTTAGTTCATATTGTTGTTCCACCTATAGGGTTTCAGACCCCTTCAGCTCCTTGGGTACTTTCTCTAGCTCCTCCATTGGGGGCCCTGTGATCCATCTAATAGCTGACTGTGAGCATCCACTTCTGTGTTTGCTAGGCCCCAGCATAGCCTCATAAGAGACAACTATATCAGGGTCTTGACCCAAAGCATCCATAAAAGCATCTGGAGAAAAACCCCATTTCTTTGGAAGGGAGTCATAGCATACCGTTTCAGTATCAACATGAGAAATCATGGATTAACCCTAGCTACCATGCTCTTCTCTTGGTCACCTGAGCCTTTTCTCATAGTCGATATGTAACAAATAAAATGTAAGTTATGCCCATACATAAACAACACCCAAAGCAAACACAGATCCATCAGCATCCTCAATAATCAACAAGTCATTGGTTGGTGCTTCAAGCTCTATTCTCAGTGGATGTTTAATGTATGTTTCACTCTACATCTTGCTGTTCTAGTGGATGGACCCTAAAACGTTCATCCTATCTATAGGGTGTCATGCTTTAGCTTGCTTTCATTTTATTGACAGTTTATAAAGGAGATACATCTGTAACTCTATTACCAAATTCCTGAATTTGGAATCAATCCCAGACTTTGAAAGCCAAGACCATGGGGACATAACAATGATAGGGTATGGCTGGAAGGGTTGTATATTTCCACAACAAATCTCCCTTCCAGAGGAAAGTTTTCCTCTATCAGAAGTGCCGAGATAATGCAAGTGATGTTTGAAACCGTAGAGATTCAGGTGGAGGTCCTTCCTGTCTAGTTAGGTGAAGCATAACTGTAGATATGTTTCTACCAGCTAGGGTGCATTAGCTCTATCGAACTGGAATTTATTTACCATAACTTATCTTCCTATATGTTTGCTTGATGATTCCTTATAGATATTAAAATTCTACAGTCCCATGTATCGTCTGTTAACTTGTCCTAATGCTGTAAGCTGGGAAATATCTATCTGGTGAGAGTTTAATTTCTGACTGCCAAAACTAGTGAAAGAAAAACTAAACTTTTCCCTTTTTCTTCATCATTAAATGAGATTTGTGCATTTATTGTCAGGTAAACCTTCCAAGTCTGTCCCAGATCTCTACTTTACGGAGCTCACTGTATTGTTCATCTGCAGCTAGAATGAGAGAGGTGTCAGAAGGAATGAACTTGTATGTTTCGGAAAGTAAGTGCAGGTGCGAGCAATTAAACGATTACTTATCAAATCCCAGAATTCTATAATTTAGACTCTTTTATGAAACTCACATGATTATTTAGTACAATACTATGTGAGCATAATACCAAGTTTAAAACATCTCATGTTTGTAGATTTTGAAACTAGCAGGTATAAAGTAGCCCTTTGCTCTAATTTTTTGGCAGGTAAAATATTTGCCAGATTTTGACTTATTCCTTTTCACAAGTTGTTTGTTGAGTGACTGATACATCTAAATTTTATGAATAGATGTCAAGTAAAAATTTTTAAAAGAAAAAAAAAAAGAAACAATGAGAGTGCCCTCTGATTGTGTCAGAGGGTCCAGACTAGCTCTGAAAGCTAAGTGAAGGAACTGTGTTTGTCTATTGAATATAAGAAATTGCATAGAACTCCCACATCACCCAAGCTCATCAAGTCTGATTGACTGAGACAAACAGGACACTTTAAAATCATATCAATACAGACAGAATGAAACCACTGTCTGAGATACAATGGCATTCAACCATGCCTTTTTTACACGTAAAATAAATGGCTGTTGCATATTTAAATCCATTACAGCTTTAGCTTCCCTTTTTTCCCTTATAACTATACATATACATTGTCATAGAATTGCTAGTGCTTTTAAACACCAAATGTAAAGTTCAGTATGTGATAGTTCAGAGCACTGAAGTCACTAAAATTGATTACCACATCTATCTGACTGCAGAATAACTTCTGGAACCCTCCACATTTTGTAGCTGCTCTCTCCCTCGTTGCAATGAAGCCAGAAAAAAATTGCTGTGTTTAACTGCCAGTCTGTACTTGGTGTCACTGTCTTCAGGTAAAATATTTAGTATTAGAAGTGAAGCACTTTTGTCTTCAGTCTCTTGGAACTTTACCTCTGATCAGAGGCACAGATTTCAATAATTTAATAATTAGTTTTACTGTGAAATCAATGTTTCAAAGAAAAGAGTTCAGTTGTGAACATGAGGAATGGATTTGGGAGCTTCACTAAGTATGTGTTTCCTGAACTTACAAGGGAGAGGATAAATGATGAGGGCACAAGTCAGGTAGGGACATGAGACTGTTTGGTACCGTGAGGAAACTGAGAGGGCAGGCAGAGAGGGTAGGAGATGGATGCAAGTGAGGTAGAAATTTTAAGGTTTTGAATATTGAAAAATCTAGTTCAGTTTCTGAGATCTTTTCTCCAGGAAGATTTTTGTCGCTGTTGTTGGTTTTGGTATCAACCATTTGAAGTGCTAATGGTGTTAGTCAGAGCACAAATCACGTAATTCTTCTGGATATATGAGAACAGTAGAAGATCCATACTGAGTCTCAGAAACTGGCTTAGAGGCTCATTTCAATATGGAGTTATTTAAACACGGAAGAAAGAAGAGAGGGAGTAGACTTGGCAAGATGTAGCCTCTTGAATGAAATACTTTGTTGTTACACCCAGTAAGACTGGTGCTTGGGTTACAGTCAGGTTACAGTGCTCTGGAGGGTGAGATGCTCTAGCTTGAGTGACTTCCAGAGATGCTTCTGTCATTCACTGATTCTATAGATAGTTTCTCTACTGACTCATCTAAGGTTCAGCATTCCTAGATATTTTTCTCAATTTTAATACTTCTTGGAAAATTTCACAATGTGTTTTGAGTCTATTTATCCCTCCCCATCTTCCCACAGGCCCACTCTCTCTTCCCTACACATCCAAAACCACGTTCTCTTTCTGACCCACCAAGCCCAATTTGTGTGTTTCATTCTTAGATGTGTGCCTTTCCACTGGACCAGGATCACCCTATGAAGGGTGACACTTGTAAAGAAAACTGGCACTTCCAGAAGCCATCATTTGCCAATAGCTCTTCAGCTAGGAGTAGGATTTCATGTCCTTCTCTATGTTAGGATTTTATCTAGATTGAGTTTGTGCAGATCTGATAAATGGTGTCACAGGTTTTGTGAGTTTATTTGTGCAACTGCTCTGTTGTATCTAAAGAAGTTTCTTTGTAGTCATCCATTGCCTCTAGTTCTTACAATGATGCACAATGATCTCTGAGTGGACTGGGTATGATACAGATGTCCCATTTAAGGCTGAACATTTCACACTCTCTTTTTCTCTGCATCTTGAGCAGTTATTCATCTCAGTGTTTATTTCCATTTGTTGTAAATAGAAGCTTCTCAGATGAGGGTTAAGGGAGAGAGATTATGAATAAAACAAGTTGCTAAAAGTTAGCTTAAAGCCTGATCTACAGAGTGAGTACCAGGACAACCAGGGCTACACAGAGAAACCCTGTTTCAAAAAACCAAAAAAAAAAAAAAGTTAGATTAATATTATGTCTACTTATCAGAACAACCCCATTAGATCTTGAGGCAGAAACATAGTGTCCCTTTTGGAGTCAATCATTTATCACTCTACCATTGTCTTATCAAAAGGAATACAAGGAAAGACTTTGACCTGAGATAAGCCAAAGAGTTCACTAGAGCTTAAGAAGTATAAATTCTAACTTGAAATAACACATGCTCATATATTGACCAGTCATTTATAACTCCTTAAAAACATGCCAGTGTAAATGATTTTAAAGCTGATTTAAATTCTTCTGAACAAGGAGGGATGCATCCTCCCTTAGTTAGGGTTTTCTTTTTTTTTTTTTTGATTTTTAATATTTTTATTACATATTTTCCTCAATTACATTTCCAATGCTATCCCAAAAGTCCCCCATAGCGCCCCCCACTTCCCTACCCACCCATTCCCATTCTTTTGGCCCTGGCATTCCCCTATATTGGGGCATATAAAGTTTGCAAGTCCAATGGGCCTCTCTTTCCATTGATGGCCGACTAGGCCATCTTTCGATACATATGCAGCTAGAGACATGAGCTCCGGGGTTCTGGTTAGTACATCATGTTGTTCCAACAATAGGGTTGCAGATCCCTTTAGCTCCTTGGGTACTTTCTCTAGCTTCTCCATTGGGAGCCCTGTGATACATCCAATAGCTGACTGTGAACATCCACTCCTGTGTTTGCTAGGCCCCGGCATCGTCTCACAAGAGACAGCTATATTTGGGTCCTTTCAGCAAAATCTTGCTAGTGTATGCAATGGTGTCAGCATTTAGAAGCTGATTATGGGACGGATCCCTGGATACAGCAGTCTCTAAATGGTCCATCCTTTCATCACAGCTACTTAGGGTTTTCATTCCTGTGAAGAGATACCATGACCAAGGAAACTTATAAAGAACATTTAACTGGTTCTGGCCCATTATCATCATGACAGGAAGCATGACAGTGTGAAGGCAGGCACAGTGCTGGAAGAGCACAGAGTTCTACATCTCATTTCAAAGACAATCAGGAGAAGAACTGTCTTCCAGGCAGCTAGGAGGAGCAAATCAAAAGCCAACCCCAGAGTGACACACTTTTCCAACAAAGCCACTCCTCCAAATAGTGCTACTCCTTGGGCTAAGCATATTCAAATTACCACATATCCTAAGAGTAGAACAGGAATGACCAGTGTGAAGAGTAGAAATGGGGTGGAAAAATGTGATTACCTATGAAAAATATCTTTTCCTAGATTTAATTAAAGTTGTTTTCTACTTTTTTATTTTAGTTTAAAAGATCTTACTAGTTTGCACCTGTGCGTTTGTGATATGGAAGTGTTATATGAGTTTCGGGTATGTGTGTAGACATCAGAGGACAACTTAGTGGAGCCTGTTTGCTCTCTTACTTGGGTTCCAGGGATCAAATTCAAGTTAATAGTCTTGCCCAGCAAGCACCTTTACCATATAAGCTGTCTAACCAACTTCTTATTCCTTAGTAACTGGGTTTTCCTTCTCCCCATCCACTCCGTCATAATCTTTATTCAAAAACATTTACAAGGCACTAATAGTTCCCTTGTCTTTTGCAAACAGAGGATAAAGACAAATGACTGATTACTGCAGTGAAGGCTCACTGGGCCAGGTGTCATACGTGGTTTTACTCAAAGCACTGTTTCTATTTTAATGTACATTTCTTGACATAGTCATACCTTCTTCAGCCAGTGCATGCATTAAGGAAACACAAAAAGCATGGTCTGGTTATGTAATAGGTAGTGTTATTTATTCAGAGAAACAAACAAAAAAAATTATATGTGCTCCCTCCCCCCATTTACATCAGCAGGCAACAATAGGGAGTCCTAAGAATAGCTACTATGAGATTTAGTTTCTTCTAAAGTGCAGATAACATTACTGACTACTGAAGATTTGGGGGAATTAATAAGTAAAACACACAAAACTAGACTAAATACTAATGTTAAATAATAAATATAATGCAAAACATTAAAATATCAATGTACTCATTTATTATTAAATAAAGCCATACATTTAAATATTTTGCTACCATAAACACACATTACACTTTAGATTTGATTTATAAAACTGAGTTCTGTCCTGTTTTCTGTATAGACTGTGGTTAAGAAAAATGTGAGTAACTTGCACATCTGTTTGTGCTACACAGAGTTTTTACTGTGAGAACATCAAGGTCCCAGCTCTCACTGTCCTCTATCTAACCCACCTTATTATTTTTTAAAATGTGCCTATGTTCTTCATTCACATGCTCTCATTATTTCCTTGATGACTTCTGTGTGTGTGATACTTCAGAGCCCATTTTCACTTCAGGGTCTGCATGGGGGTGGGGTTCTGGCCAGCTCTGTCTTGGGATGGTGCTGGCACAGTGTCTGCTCGTTCACTCTCATTGACATCTTCCCAGCAGTGTTCCAAGAGGTGTCAGGAAGGATGCCTAGCCCCTCTTTATGATATGCCTGATCACTTGTGTTCCAAACTAATATGACTTGAGCCCTAATTCTTTTCATAATTCCCCTAAGCCAGACCCTGAACAATTTGCACAAGAACCTTCATGTTACTGCTACCCTCCCCCCACACCCCATCTTACCCAGGCACAAGTAACTATTTGGGACAGCACAGGAAGTGGATGGGATCCCATAACTAGTAGCTCTCATATGTTCAGTTCTTTTCTGTTTTATATTTGCCTATTTTAGGGATTTTATCTTTTCCCTTGTTATGTTTTTAAAAATAATAATAATAAAAATGTGTGTCAAGTCAAAGTATAGCCTACTGCAGATATAATGGTTAAGTGCCTTCGATTTGAAGCCAGGAAAACCTTCCCTAGAATATGGTTTTTCCTACGTGCTAGTTAAATCATCCAAGCAGAAGCCTTGAATTCTCAAAGCCTCAAGTGTCCAGTAAAACAGACAGAAAATCTCACCAGGGCTTTGTAATGAAATATCCCAAACAAACAACAAATAAACAAAACCACAAGATCTTGCCTTGATAATTTCCTAACTCAGAGAATGAATGCTTCAAGTTCACTATTGGAAGCAAGTGACGATTTTAATGAGAAATATTGGCAAATGTTATTACCAGACTCCCTTCCAGGAGCTGCAGTGTGGTTCATTACCCGAGGCACTCCTGAGGGTTCCTGCCCTCCATCACAATAGAGCATGCTGTTTGGCACTGCAGTGCATCCTGATATATCTGCAATTTATTTTGGAAAAGAGTTTCTATGAAGAATACCATATTAAAGTAAGTAGTATTGAATTTCCCCAACAATTCCCCTAGGCTCTGTTTTATTATTAGCTCCCTCATTTCTTTCCACATCATTTTGGGAGCAGTGACGAAAGTGAAAAATGTTTATCAGAAACAGAGATTTCAGATACTTGGGGGAGTGGGTTGCTATCTCAGGACAAACTGTTTTTTTTTTGTTGTTTATTTCTTTTGATTGTAAACCTCATGTAAAAGTATTTTGTTGTGTAGTCACTGTTTTATTTTTGAGGTTTTTTTTTTTTTCTTTGAAATGTTGATGCTGTCACAATGTGAATTTATTTGGTTTTCTCCATTTTTAGTGCTTTTCCTTTGACTACAGAAAGAAAGAAGACAATGGATTGAGCCCATTTCCAAAATATTATTCAGCCAAGTTTTACGTTATTATAGTATGAATAAATGCGAGTGAATCATAGCAGGCTCTTGGCATGTCTGAATATTTAAAGTGAAAACAATAAAAACAACAGCAATATAAACATCTGATGACTATCTTAGTTAAGGTTATGATTGCTGTGATAAAACTCCATGACCAAAGCAACTTGAGGAGGTAGGGATTTAGTTCACTCACAGTTTCAAATAACTGTTCAGCATCAAAAGCAGGGTGGTCGGGAACTCATGCAGGTCAGGAACCTGGAGGCAGGAGCTGGTGCAGAGGCCATGGAGCCCAGTTGCACTCTGGATTACCCTTCATGGCTTGCTCAGCCTTCTTTCTTATAGAACCCAGGACCACTAGCCTAGGGATGGTACCACCCACAGTGGACTGGGCCCTCCTGCATTGATCACTAATTAAAAAAATGTCTTAAAGTCAGATCTTCTGGAGGTATTTTCTCAATCAAGGCTTCCATCTTCTCTGATGACTCTAACTTCTGTCAAGTTGGTATAAGCTAGACAGTACAATGACATAACAAAGACTCTAGTGGTTTTGAACTAATGGAGCATTCTCTCATCCAAATAATTTGTTCTAATATGCCCTACCAAAGGACACTTTAAGGAAGTAGAAAACCATTTCTGGACCAGAGGCTAGAAGGGGGTTGAGATCTTTCTTTGTGCTTTGAAACTAGCCCTCTATGTGGAGATTACCCTCAAGAAATTTTGTCCAAATTACAAGGATAAACAGTACAGAAAGGTCCAGAAAGAAATTTTGACCTCAGAATAATGAAATACTAGATATTATATTGAAACCTCTTTTCAATTATGCTAAGTTAAGAATGACACAAAAGCAAACGGTGGAGAGAGTGCAAACCCAGTGTGTCCTTCAGCTTTCCTGTTGTAATAAAATGCCTGAGAAAATTCACACAAAGAGAGTCTGGCTTATGATTTTAGAAGCTGCTTATGGTCACTTGGCTCCAATGCCTCTGGGCCTTTGGTGATGGAAAATATCATGATGAAAGCTATCTCCTTACTGTCTGTGCACAAGGAAAAGAGAGATCTCTTAGAGCTAGCAAGATTTATAGGAAGATATGGATAGGGGAGGGGCAGATCAGGCTATAACCAACAAGGACACACCCATAATGATTTTGGCACTACTTCCTCATTGATGTTTCTACTACTTACCAATAATTCCACTGGATCATAAGTCTATCAATGGATTATTGAATAGGACTAATGAATCAAGTCTTTCCCTGAAATCTCCACTTCTGAGTGTCACAGCAAGGATAGAAACTTCTGGGTAGAAGTTTCTAGAGAAGGTTTCAGATTAGAACTGTAACAGTCAGAAACATAAATAAGTAGTTACAGAGCAGCTGTGTGCCTCTCTGGATATCCTGCTAGGCATGCACGTTGCACACACCTTTCTTAGAAGATGAAATTGGTGAGGAACTGCTCTGTGGCCAACATTCATGAATATGGCTGGGTTACAGCTTTCCTATTGAACTATTTTGTGCCAGATTTTTGAGTAAGTGGCACCCAGTTACAATATACTTCTCATTTGAAATGTTGAGAAGTATTGCCCTTCTATAAATAGAAAAAGTGACAAAATTTCAAAATTGAGTTTGGCAGAGCATGCCTGCAATCCCAGCACCAAGATATCAAAGTCAGGAAGATCAGGAGATCAAAACCTACCTCAACTGTATAGAAAGGTGAGGCCAACTACTGCTATGTGACACTGTAAGTAGGAACACACAAAAATATCAAAAGAACAAAGGACAAATAAATAGTGAAAATACTTCTTTCTCAACTTCCATGTTTGTGTAAATTTGATCACCATTGCCATCTTGATAACATAGTCTACAACCATTGGTACAAAACCACATAGTGTGGAGTGCAGACTGCATCACTGATGAAGGAAAGATTCTCACAAGGAAAAGACTCTGAAACGTTGGGAAAGGAGTCTTCTTCCTGGGACCCCTAGCTGGGATCAGAAATCCAGACTTTTCTGTCTCCTCTGCATAGTCATTGGCTTTTCAGTTTTTCTTGTAACCAATCAGAGATGATTGGGGAATATTCTTTACAACACATGGATACAGGAGATTCTTCAGTATTCATGACAACGCACTTGTCCAGACTGTACCTGGATCTCAGGATGCATAAATCAGCATCTGAATACACAGAGCACAAGACCAACTACCAAGGGTGTGATCAAGTAGTATAGAAAACTGAAGGACAAGCTCAACCATAGGCAGCATGCAAATGAAGAGACAGATCTAGGCTTCAGGTAAATGGAGTCACAAAAGGCCGGTTTCCTCCATGAGGTATGTTGTGTTGACTTCTGGTCAATTGTGTATGTGTTTGTGTGGGCCAGTAGGATTTACTTTTTCCTTAATGTCTGAAAATACCATCAAAGAGTAAATCATCAGAACTCCCAAATTCAGCAGTTGTTCTTCAGTTCTCTTCCAAGGGCTGGAAGCTAAGGTCTTTGAATTACTCCTCATACAGTATCGAGTCTTCAATTCCCCTTGCATGTTACACAAATACCAAATACTTTCTATTCTTTTAAAATTATGTTAGAGTCAAAAGTTCACCAGCTTACTAGAAGAGAGTTGGCAACACAGTCTCCTCCTTCTACCAGCACTTAGGGGCAGGCTTCTTTTAATTCTTCTATTCACAAAACTAGTACCAATGTCAAAGTTTATATGAAAAAAAATCAAAAGTACAATCTTTACTAAATACTTGGAGAAGTTCTTTGCTATATCTTCATATATTAGAACAAAGTGCTTGGCGTTATCCTTAGATTCAATCCTCGCTCTGACATGGACTAGTACCCAGAGCCTGGGGAATTATTATCAGCTCTCTGGACACCATTTAGTCCACCTGTAAAAGAGGAACAGTATCAGTGATTTTATCATTAGATTGTATATACTGAGGAATGCCATTTGTCAAAAAGCACCTAGCACAGTGCTTAGAAAGAATATTGCAAATATCGCTCATTAGTATTCTGAGCAGTTATCTTTAAAGCATCAAATGAACTACTCTTGCCTTATTCATGCCAAAAATACAATGGATGAAATTAGAGAGATACTTTTTTACAGGTGGGGCTGTTTTATAAAATCAATTTTTCTTCTACCAAAATGTCAGTGTATACTCAACTAATTAAAAATCCTTGATATTACAATCAAATATGATTGGAAGGGGATTTTTATCAGGTGTGGGAAAAAAGTATTGACAGACCAAATTACTAGATGCAATATTGTTAGTAGTCTTTAACTTTATTTAAAAATAGTTTCCTCTCTTTTCTTCCAAGGGGTGTGAAAATTTAATTATCTAGAAATTGATTCTTGTCAGCCAGAACTCTACGTTTATTGTGAAAATTCTGCTGTTGCTTACTTTTTACCAAACACGTTTATGAATTTGCTCTCTGTTTGTTCTTTTTAATGGGAACATGTTCAAAGTGGTAGTAGTGTCAGCTGATGTATATGAGCTTTTTTGGTACAGGGAGAAAAAGGGATGGAATCATGTAAAGAACAATAGCTTTCTAGCTTTTTTTTTTTTTTTTTTTTTCTCTACGAACTCTGGGTATTTGGTAATCAGTCCATTTAAACAGTTTCTGGGGAAATTGAAAGCAGGAACTGCCATCTTCTACAAGCTAAAACATTTCAGTAACTGTTGAGGGGGGCTGCCCTTCACTTGCAAACTAAGTTGCTTCCAAAGTTCCCAAGACTGTTTTCTTGATCTCACTATTTGAATGATACTTTCAAATAATAACGCTTTGCATTTTAGTTCCAGTCTTAAGTATAATCAATAGCTACGTCCAAATCTCGTAAGTGCAGATAGATCTCATTCAGGGGTATGTATACAAGTTTGTGCTTAATATTGAAGCGTTGGAAGTTAACACAGGTATGTGGTGTATGCACATACATTTTACACATTAAAGTCCACTGTGCTAGTTGGGCGATTCCAGAGCCCAACATGGTTGGGAAGGGTTGCAGCAAGAGGCAGGAAAGCATAGCTGCTGGTGCAGAGGCAAAGAGCTCACATCTTGAATCACAAGCAGGAAGAGAGAGACTATACTCTATTCATAATGGCTTGAGGCTTTGCAACCTCAAATCCTACCCCAGTGACATACCTCCTCCAGTAAGACCTTGCCCAAATTGTGCCTCCAACTGACAAGTATTGAAGTGCCTGAAATTATGGGGACATCACATTCAAACCAATACCTGTACCATCTTAAAGAGAGCGGGAAATGGAAAGGAGAATTGCAGCTATGTGATATATTTGATGCACTAGAGTGGGGGACTCTGTAAATACCCCTTCTATAATAATCTCCACATGTACAATTCTTCATTACTCCTTGGTCCCTTTGGTATCATACACAATGATATGAGGGATGATGATGAAACCTTTCCAGAGAGCTCATCATAAAAAATTAACAGCTGCTCTCCCAAATCCTTCCTTATTAACTGTTGTTTCTTCAGAAACAACAGAAACTTTGGCCTCAGTGACTTTATGTTTTGCCATAATGTCATGGTCTGTGGTCCTTCCTCATAGGCTAAGACTGCAGGACTCCTATAAAGGTACTCCTTGAATGTCCAACATTTACAGTTTGCAATGGGATTACCTCCGGATAAGTCTATTCTAGGATGAAAATATTCAACTGAAAATTTAGTTACTATCTCTAGTGTACTGGATATCATAGGTTAGTAATACGATGTATCACATGGTCTGAGTTGCCTCTCATCAGGACCTTGTACAGCCTGGGAATTGTGAGTTGCTACTGCTGCTGCCTGACCACCACGGAGGTATACCACATATGACCAAGTCAAGAAAAGTCACAAATGGAAAATTCAAAATGTGGTTTCCATCAAATGCTAATGCTTTTATATTAACATAAACTTGAAAATTTTCACGTTCCTCTCAGGTCCTTGTAAGAAATTCATTCTAGGGAAAGCAGAATGTCTCAGCATGTAATAGCACTTGGTACATAGACATGAAGAACTGAGTTCAAACCATCAGAACCTATGTAAAAATCCAGTTATGTTCACTATCACCCAGTGCTGTGGAGAAATGGCTGGCAGAGAACTGCATGACAGAAGACAGCTGGAGCTTGCCCCCTGCCAGCCCATCTTCAGGGCCAGGTGTGGTGAAAGACCCTCTCCAAAGAAAGTAAGGCAGGCAGTGACAGAGCAGAGCAGGACACCCAAACCCTTCCTCTCATTTCCTTGCACACATAGGTTTATATACCTACACGATACAGGTATACACACACACACACACACACACACACACACACACACACACAAAATGTTTATTTTATCTACTGGATGTATTTTCATGATACAATACACTTGATCAAAGCCCGAACTGTCAAGTAGCTCATGAGTATATGATGTATATTTGTGCATGGTACATTTAAGCAAACTCTAATATGCTCCAATTTATGTGAAGTTCTGACATTTCTGCCCCATGTAAGGTTGGGCTCAGGGCTGGAGAACAACCTGTATAGAGAGATTTTGATTGGCTAAATGGAATATAATATTTTTACACTAAGGATCAATTCAGGTAACATTTATTTTATTCTTTCCAATCTTTAGTTTTTGTGTTATAAGATGTGTATCTCCTTCTTTTCTCTGCTATTAAAAAGCTTCTCTTTATATAAAGAAGAATACCAAATGGATTCATGCCAGAATATTCCTTGAAGAAGAATAGATGCTTTCTATGCTGAATTCATAAATTTCCATTTATATTTGGTGTATATATTTTTCCCAGAAACCCATTTTATGCTCAGTTATTTTTAAAGGTGCAGCAAGCATGGGGATTGCACATTCCCTCTGTCCAGTCTCACTGGCATTTGTTGCTCAGTAGGAAAGATTTCTGCTTCAACACAGAAGACAGTGGCCTTCCTTCCTTCATCTTTTAAGTCCCCGCCTAAGGACTCTCAAAATCTCTCTCATATTTCAGCATTCAGAAGGATGTCTTTTAACAGCTCTCTAGGTTTGATATTTATGAAACACTTCAGGTGCAGAATGCCAGACACTGGGAATTAAACAGGGAGGAAGACAGAGAAAGCTCATGTGCTCCTGGATCTCCTGGCTAATGAGCAAAACAACATAAGGGAAGTGTAAAAGAAAATCCCAGGGTCAGAAAGCAGTAAGCACCTTTGGAAAGCAGGAAGGGTTGCAGGATAATGGGTACCTGGGGGTATTTGTTATCATTATAGACTTTATATTGCTTAGGGCAGTAAAGGCAAGTTACAACCTGCAACCTAGCTGAAGTAGAAGTAAACCTCCTTCCATCAGGCTGAGCAGGGCTTGGGTGTCTCATTCTCTAGAGGTTGTGGCAACAAGATGTCCATCCTTTTGCCAAAACAAAACAACTAACCAAACAACAACAACAACAACAACAAATAACAATAACAAACCTTATTCTGGTCTTGCTTTCTGAAATAAGCCCAGTTGTTAAAGGAAATGTGTATACCTTCCCAGTTTTTTAGGCCATCTTTGCTCTTCTTCTACCACATCCATCTGTTCAATTCACCAGTAAACCACACACCATGCCTCAAATATTTGTCTCTCCCAGCTGCTTATATTGAACTTCTAATTCTCAATATGAGGTTATATGGAGATTGGGGTCATTTAGGGAGGGGAACTTAAGTTGAAGGTAGAGACAAATTATCACTATAATTGTTTCCTTATAAAGGAGACCTCAAAGAGCCCCCCTCCCCCACTCGTTCTGCTGCTTGGAGGCACATCAGGAATCAACAGTCTGCAGTCCATAAAAGGGCTCTCACTAGAATCTAACATATCAGTTTCCTGATTTCAAAGGCCAGGCTTATTAAGACCCCATGATCTAGGGAGTTGTCCTGCAACAACTGAAAGTAAGACACCAAGAAACACAGCCACCTTCATGAGATACTTGAGACACACACAAGCAAATGAAGAGCCAGCGTATTCCAGCTGAGTGAATGCTAGAGGTCGCCATCTAAGTTGTAAGTTCCCAAGACTGTGTTCTCTCAGAATGACATTTAGGTTTCTACTGTGACAAACAGGTGACTAGCATTTCTGGTTGGATGGTATTCTGAGACATAATTTTCCCATTTTTTTAAAATACACAATTAGAATTCTTTTGACGATTATCTTCAAGAATGAAACAGGCTGTGCTGAAATATTGATGACAGTGCTTTGGTGATGAACTTGTACAATTTTTAAGTTTGAGGATTATGCCCTCTTGTGGCCACTGAAGGTACTCTTTTCTTAGTATGTTTTGTATACACAAATGAAACTGTACTAACAAACAAAACTAAACAGACTCAGCAAGCATTATCTATGTATTTATGCATATAAGCAAACAACAACAAAGAAAAAGAGGTTATAAATTTGAGATGGTGTAGGGCTAAGGGGCATGGCAGGGAAACACTATCATTATCTTCTAATTTAAACAAAATAAAACGAGAAACAAATGTTTTTAAGAAAAAAAGAATAAAAACTCTTGTGTTGGGTATTCTTATTTTACTTTCATGTTAAGCAAAGGACCATAAATGATTACTATGTGAGGATTTGGTAAAATAAATTCCACTGCTAAATTATGTCAAATTTCTTTATTTTCTAATGTATTTAAAATTTGAGGGTGCTCCATAGGATGCCATAAAACTGGATAAATTATGGGAGAGTAGATTATCTTTCAGTGGGTGCTTATAGGTATTTCTGGCATTGGTTAAATGTGTTTCTAATCTTTAAGTGCCTTGTAGATGCCTAAAGCTTTCTCAGAACTTCTCCTCGGGGATGCTCATGACACCCAATTCTTTTTTTTTTTTTTTTTTCACTGTTTTTTTTTTTTATTACATATTTTCCTCAATTACATTTCCAATGCTATCCCAAAAGTCCCCCATACCGCCCCCCACTTCCCTACCCTCCCATTCCCATTCTTTTGGCCCTGGAATTCTAATGCTTTCTCAGACCTTGCTGGATGCTCGATGCCATACCCACGTGTCATTTCCCCTGAGGGAGCAGGGTGTCTGAATGCCCTACTGGCGATTTTCATTTTTTTTTTTTTTTTTTTTTGTTCTGGCCTCTCATCCTCTCTTCCTATGGCTTAAATTTAGCCAAGGCCTAGGCTGTCTGAGGCTTCTTCCAGGTCTCCTTTCATTTGCACTTCCACGTAATGCCTTTGCCTGAAGCCTTTCTGGGAAATGACACACTGAGGTGGCTTTTGTGGCAGTTTCAAAACCACAGTAACATTTCCGCAATTTCCAATGACTACTGAGACCATCACTGTGAAGAAACCAACCAAATCTCATTTCAGGGCTCACCTTCAAATCAATTTCTTTAAAGTCCACTATAAACAGAACCCAGGGTTCATTTTCACAAGTAGTTGTTGAGCCAGCAGTGATTGCCTTAGCAGTCATATTTAATTAGGAGGAATAGCAGGAAGTTTCCATAGACTCTTCTTCACCCTTGGGTTTGTTTAAGCCAGTGGTTCCCAGCCTCCCTAATACTATGACCCTTTAATACATTACTTCACAACGTGGTGACCCCCAACCAAAAAATTGTTGTTGCTGCTTCGTAACTGTAATTTTGCTAGTTATGAATTGTAATGTAAACATGTTTTCTGATGGTCTTATGTATCCCCTGAAAAAGGGTCATTTGGCTCCTCAGCCAAAGGGGTCACAACCCACATGTTGAGAATCTCTGGCTTAAGCAGTTATAACACCTTAGTTTTAGGATAAAACACTCTACATAAAGAGAAAAGAAACCTAGCTGGTGCTGCTTTTAGGAAAATTTATGTGGAACTTTTTTGCAATGTCAATAAAAAAATTTAAAAGGTTGCTAACTAAAAGTGAAAGATAATCAAACCCTTAACAACGATGTAATCGTAAATGTACAGCCACGTGTGGCTCACTTGATTTGTTGAACCACGATAAGGAATCTTAGGATTTAGATTTGTTGACATGGAGACAAGTTTGCCAACCAGCTTCAAAAATCTGTGTGTTCCTTCTGCCATCTAGTGTTTACTTTTCAGAAGACAAGCACAAAACTCAAAAGTTTGCATCGTTGATAGGCGTGGTTCTTCGGCAACTCCCTGTAGCCAGCGGTTGTCCAGGATAAATTCATTGTCCATATAATTGGCCTAATTTTAAGCCAGTATTGGAAACGGGAAGTATCCTCAAAGTAAATGAGCAGCATATGTACAATGCCAGATGGGATTGTTGAGTTTTCTGTTTGGATGCACTGGTTCTTATGATTTGTTTACTCGCTGAAACCCTCCTCCATTGAACCTGGCACAACCAGTCATGTCTGGTTGCTTTCAATCCCTTGGATATATTTTACATATCAAAGCAGACGTGGCCTCCAGGTTCTCCCAGCATCCCTTGGTTCCCTACCTGGCATACCCTACCTCCAAACTTGAACTTTCCATCCCAGGGACTGGGGCTGCCCTTCTCCAGCAGAAGTAACACAGACATTTTGCTTGGTCTCTTCTCCCCCTTCCTCCCCCTCCACCTTCTCATATTTTCTTCTGCTCCACCTCCCTATGGCGAGTCCCCTTGTTTCAATCCTTGGGGCCAGTGACCCTGCTCGAGAGCAGCTTCCAAATAAATTTGTCTTTAATATAATGTAATCTGGCTTGAATTGGCTCATCTCACTGTGACAGAGAAATAACCTATCAATTTCTATTCTGGGCAAGCACACTAGTGACTCTTCTCTCAGACTATAAGGGAACCTCTGAACTGTAGCCCTGTGAGTCTGTGTTGTAATATTTAGTAGCCAGTGGCTGGAAGCAAGAAAACAGACCATGTCCTAACCTTGAGTAGACTGCTTGTACAGTAACAGATTTGAGTAGATCCACTGTAGTTAGTTGGTGAGAATATACAAGGGGCTCATATAGGTCATCCTGGGCCTAATTAGTGGTGACCTGTGTGTGCTTGACACTCTCGCCTGTGCTCACACTTGTTTAGAGATCATGCATGCCTCTCTTCAGGCATAGTTCAACATATTTTTCCAGACAGGGTATCTCACTGGCCTATAACTCACTGGGTAGGCTAGGCTTACCACCAAGCCTCAGGGTCTCTTAACCTACCAAATGGCTTAGCTTAAAGCTTCCATCCCTATACCCAGATTATCTCCTATATTGTGAATGTCCTCTTTGGGTCACTCGCAGTTGGGTAAATATCTCTTAGTTGTGGCAAAATTGACAAGAATTAGTGATAATTTCTGACAATCACATTTAGTTTTCCTTTGAGAAATCTGTAAAGGGGGGCATCATCACATCTGTGGTTTGTTTTTTTTTTTTTCTTCTTGGTCATCTACTGGCCCACTGAAACAGAGGCTACTGATCTGAAAGAGCTGCCCAATGAGAGAGGGAGTCCTTCCAGTCTTCTGGAGAGGTTATTTGCTCTGAGATTAATATAAATATCGACGTGTTATTGGGATGGTAGAAGTTTGTAGTCCTGCCCATGGACTGTGAATGGCAGCATCGTGGTGGCTTCCTACAGTTTGTTCAACAGCTGCAATGTTGCTCCTTGGAGACATCTCGTCACTACTCATTCTGTCTTTGTCACTTGAAAAGACATAACCTTTGGAGTTCCTGAGGCTTGTTAGGTCTGTCCATGCTTCATTACAGACTCTGATGGAGATGCTGATTGTAAACCCTGGAAGTCCTGCCTATGATCACTCTCATTGCTTTCAAAGTGAGTGAGTCTCAACAGCAGACCCTGTGAGGATACAATATCCAAGTGGCTTCCATTCACCACTTATGCATCACCACTCAAGCCTCACCAAAGCCTAGCATCTTGGCATCTAATTGGTTGTGGTCTACTAGTTTTGTGGCAGAGATATGGTTTCTCTTCCAAGCCTTAGCAACAGTGTAGAGTGGGAGCTAGAGGTCAGGTTTGCAGTTGCATCTTAGGCTCAAAGTTCATATTCCTGTGCTACCATTCTTCAGATACTGGAAGCTGCAGCCCTTCATGTATCAATCCAAGAAGATGATAAAAAAAATCTATATGTGAAAGTCACTATGCTCTTAGAACAGAATATAGCCCTAGCGGTCATTTGAGAAATGTTCTTAGTAGTCTCTGCATCACTGCATCATCACCAGCATCACTGCATCATCACCAGTATTGCCATGATGACCAAATAGCACCAGCAATGCTATTCATTCAACAGAGGCTCCCTTCCTTTTTCAGACGGGTATAGCCACGAGTGCTTTAATCCACACTTGATACCCAGCAAATAATTGTTCACTCATCCCATGCTCTGCCCCAGAAGAAGCTCTGAGCTCTCTCTTCCCCAAGACAGTGACACTGAGGAGAGGTGTCAGTGCGGCATGGGTTGGCAGAGGTTCAGAGAATGTACTGCACCACAAACCAGACGCACACATAAGCAATGTTTGTGCTGCAGGAACTCTGTTCTGGTTTGATAGGCATTCTAGCTCCTGTAGTATCTATCATTCTTAATATTTCAAAAGGGTTTGTGCTTTTTCCATCAAATAAGATAATCCCTCTCTGTGCTGTGAGCTTGCATCCTTGCCTAATAGTGATTCTGATTTCTGTTTCATTTTTGAGGCAAGGACCTCAATGGGTCATGGTAACTCACCCAAATTGACATAGTAATAACATTGAAATCAAGATTTCTCTATTTAGTTTTCTTTTGTTTGTGTGTTTTAGAGACGGCCTTGCATCATAGCACAGGCTAGCCCAGAATTTGCTATGGAACTCAGTCTGGCCTCGAACTTATGATTTTCTTGCCTTTGTCATTAGAGTTGAGATTGTATGCGTGTGCTGCCACTCCTAGAGTTCTGTTTTATAAACTCTTCTGCATCTACAAGGTACATGAAAAACAAATGGCCTTGCTCATAAAGTATACTGGTGTGACGAGGAATGTAGCAGCAGGTATAGACAAAGCTTACCTAGAACAATAATATAGTAAATCTTGCACTCTAATTCTTACACAGAGAGAAACTAATATGTCTATAAAATCTGGATAGATTTTACAGGTGAGGAATCTAAAATACAGAAGCCTCACTGATGTGACAGTAGTATATCAGAGTGTCTAACCCAGGTATGCTCAACATCATTGATGGCTAAGTCACAAACCCGAGTTCTAAGCTGCCAGTTACATTCTAGGTCAGCAATCAAATCACTCAGGTAACAAAGCCAGGTTTTGATGTTTGCATTTATAAATAAGCGAGTGGCCAAATTTGTTCAAAGCCTTTAACTTCCCTATAGAAAACACAATGCTTGTATATTGTCTTTTAGATTTATTATTTTAGGTATTGACATGTGTGCCTGCTTGGGTTACGTGGGAGCCCACAGAGGCTTCAGAAGGTATCAGATAATCTGAACTGGAAGAGCAGTCCTGGTCTTCAAGTCATTGAGGAGGTACTTGGAACTGAACCTAAGTCCTCTGCAAAAGCAGCAAGCATGCTTAAATGCTGAGTCATCTGTATAGATTTTTCAATGTTTGTAAGGGACTGAAGAAGTTGAGAGGGTTTGCAGCCCCATGGAGGAAGGAGAAGTGCAAACAGGCCAGAACCCCTGGAGCTCCTGGGGACTGGACCACCAACCAAAATATACACATGGAGGGACCCATGGCATTGGTCGCATATGTGTCAGAGGATGGTCTTGTTGGACATCTGTGGGAGGAAAGGGCCTTGGGCTTCTATGCCCTAGTGTAGGGGAATGTCAGAGCAGGAAGATGGGAGGGCGTGGGTAGGTGAGTGAAGCACCCTTATAGAGGCAAAGGGGGGGGTGGGATAGAGGGTTTACAAAGGGGAGACCTGGAAAGAGGAAAAGATTTGAAACATAAATAAAGAAAATATCCAATTAAAAAATAAAAAAACAAAAAAATATAGTCATTTACTACTTAATTATTACTGAATTGAATTATCAAACCTTGTGCAATGCGATAACCAATTTAATATACCTAAAAGCAATTGTTATAGACTAAACATGCTAGTTTCCTATAATTTATTACTAAGGGAATCAAAATATAAACTCTCTTTAGTACACATATACATACACACACATGTATGCACACACACATGCACATGCTAACACACAGAGACACATGCACATCTACATAGGATGGAGTCCTTTCTACACTTTATATTTTGGTCCAGGTGAAGGGCATATGACTAATTTGGTTTATCTGAAATTTATGCAAAGCAATTTTGTGCATAGATGTGATGCTTTGAAATGGATGTAGGTGTTTACATTGGCAAGCTTTTAAAACACCCAATGATACAACCTGCTGGAAAAGAGGAAGTTACCACAATTTAATCCTCTTTATTTCTCTTTCTAATGCTGAGCATCTGAAAGTGGCTCCCTGTCACTTTTGCTGAAATTGAATCCTCCTGGGGGCTCTTAGGACCAAATCTGATAAAAAAACAAAAAACAAAAACAAAACAAAACAAAACAAAACAAAAAAAAAAACAACAACAAAAAAAACAACAACAAAAAAACCAAAACTGGTACACCTTCTAAGCTGAAAAGGTTAACTTGGTTGACAGTTAATTTGTAAAGTTAAAAAAGAAAGTAAGAAAGAGACAGTGAGAAATTGTTGTTACTACTAGATCCCTCAAATCTATGCTGTATTCTGCTTCAGATGGGATGTTGTTTTTAGATAAATGGAGAAGCATGGAGAAGGAGGATGTAATCCAGTGTCTGGTTGACAGTCCTATATCTGGAACTGAGTTCATGTGTAGCTGAAATATGGGGTGGATGTATGTTACCCCTCATGCAATGCATATGGAATAGGCCTATATTAATTCTGCCTCTGAGCTCAGAACTCACAGCAAGACTCCAGTTCCCTTGCCCAATTCTTGTGATTACAACATTTATTCTTTGGACCTCTCCTCCATCTGACCTAACCCATCCCTCACTGACTCCATGGGTAGTCATTGAACTTTATAGTCATTGTTGAGAGTTGGTGAAGACAGAGTATGACATGTCCTTTATCTTCAAGGAAGCCAGGAAACCAAATAAGAAAAGGAAAGGACATCTTTTGAAGAGCAGGAGGTGACTTTAATCACTCAGTTCACGAGTTCCTTTTCTCTTTATAAGGACATCTGAGCTGGACATCATAATCCTTATGCTCAGATAAGTAAAACAGGATGGGAAGTATAAGATAGAGAATGGTAAAGCCTCTAGACAATATTATATTGTTTCTGCTATCTCACTTGATGGTATGTTTTGGCCTGAACTTAGTTTGAACACTATTAATTACAAGTTATGTAATCCAAACTATATATTGGTTAAACTACCAGTAATGAATACATCCTTGTGCCTTATAAGCAGCTATTAGAGGAGTACTCCTGGTCTTTGAGGTGTGCCTTAAAACCTTGTGCAATGTGATAACCAATTTAATATACCTAAAAGCAATTGTTATAGACTAAACATGCTAGTTTCCTATAATTTATTACTAAGGGAATCAAAATATAAACTCTCTTTAGTACACATATACATACACACACATGTATGCACACACACATGCACATGCTAACACACAGAGACACATGCACATCTACATAGGAAGCCAGAAGTCAGTCTCAGTCCTGGTTTCTTACTGTGTCCCGATTCTCTTTGCAGACAGATTCCTCCTTTGGATAAGTGGATGAAAACTGTGGCTGCAAGTATTTCTAGGCATAGGGCAGCTCAGTTTTGGACACTGGAAAGAAAATGACATCCACAGAATCATGTTGTGGCATCTACAGAGGAGAATTAATATAGCTTTATTTTGCTTAGCTTTAATTTGCTTACAACAAAGACATAGACTCCCGCTGACCAAAGCCTGAAGCCTGGATGCTCTGAGATGCACATTTGGCAGTATGTGTGGCTCTCTCCTCCCCTCCCCTCCCCTCCCCTCCCCTCCCCTCCCCTCCCCTCCCCTCCCCTCCCCTCCCCTCCCCTCCCCTCCCCTCCCCTCCCCTCCCCTCCCCTCCCCTCCCCTCCTCTCTTCTTTGATGGAGCAGGAATCTGGAAAGGCCATATTGGAGATGGCTTCCATTAGTATACCTGAGTGATTTTGTTTAGCACTGTTCTGACTCACAATGGAGGACATACTGTGAGAGAATGTTATGCCTTGCTATTCTCAGCAGAGATCTTCAGCTTGACTGTTCTACTACACAAATCAATCTTTCCTTGGTTGCAGAAAATATAGTGTCCTACTTTCCAGTGTTTGTTGACTATGACCAGGTAGGTAGGTGGCTCACTGAGATAGGATCACTACTTTTTGTGAGATGTGGCCTCTTATGATGGCAGATCCTTTGTCAAACCTCATGTTTTATGGAAGGGACAGTTCCAAACAGAAATAATATTGCACACCTAAAGACTGAATAAAATTACTCTAATGGACACTTTGCATGCCACAGTTTTATCAGTATTGCTTCTGCTTTTATTTTGGGGCTTAGCATCTGGCTTTATTTCTGGGATTAGCATCTGGTTCCTTCATCAGTGTGTCTGTTTCAGAGGACAAAAATGTAATTATATGCTCTGTGCTAAGCACAGTGACACAAAGAGTATTGATGCCTGAATCATAATACATAACTGAGAATGATTAGTGGTAGAGAAACGTACAACTTTGATTTTAGATTTTAAAGAATATGACCTTTCCTATATGGTTTCAGCTATGTGTCATGTGAATTCTTATCATGAACAGGCAAGACAATTTGAAGAAAAGGCTATAAGCTGGGAATCAATAGGATTAGAAACAACTCTTGACTTGCTTGTGTTTTAAAACCATGTGCAAATTAAGCATTTCGAACTTGAGTTTCTAACCTGTAGTGTAGAGATAATAACACCACCATAGGTCTGCTTTTAGAATGACAAAGAAAAATCTATGGCCTTGATAAGAATGGATGGTGCATTTAGTTCCCCATGTGGACATGCATGAGGAAGCAGCTAGCGAATGGGAAGGACAAAGCACCATAGGGGAAGACCTGCTTTGATTGAGTTCTGTTTGGCAAATTGTAATGGAGAAGATAGTTCAGGACATGTTTGGTGGCTCCAGTCAGCTTCTCAATCAAAGCTGATATTAGTTATTTGCTAAGATTTGATCTCTAGAGATGGTTTGGGAGCAGTGGACAAGATTATATCTTTTGTAACAAGCAACACAGTATGATATGAAAATTATCCCGTATATATGAAAAACATTGCCTTTTAAATTTTACTTCAAAGATCTGGTTTTCTAAGCTCTATGGTTAAACACAGTATTACCATATGATTCAGAGAGTCTATCAATAGGTATATCACATTAAGAGAAATGAAATACATATCTGTATAAATACTTGAATATGAGAGATTCATAACATCAGTCATCAGAGACAAAAGTAAAAATAGTCCATTATCCACAAACTTACAAAAAAGCTAAACAAGATGTAGTATGTGGTTGTAATGGAATATGATTTATAAATATAAATGAACAAGGCAGTGCTGTGGTAGAACATGATGAAGTTTGTTCTAAATGAAAGGAGCTAAACACAACATGTGACTCACTGTGTAATTCCACTTACATCCCAAGTCCAGAACAGGAAGACCAACAGCAACAGTAGATCAATGCTTCTGTAGGGATAGGAGAAGGCTAAGAAGAGGATCCTAAATTATGGAAGTTTTATAAAGGTAATATCCTAAAATTGATTTGAACATTTTACATGGATGACTTTGCAGTGTTACATATCTCAATAAAGCTGTTACAAAGAAAGAGTTCTATGATGATGAAATTTGAACATCTGTAGCTTTTACTTTGAGACTCTCTAGATGAGTCTGATTTACACTAAGAATTGAAAACTAACAATCGAGAGCCAGTTGACCAATCCACCTTCACCACCATCCATCCATAAGCTTTAAGCCCCAATTCGATGGAAGGGATTTGTGTGGGAGAAGGTATTCAGTGTATGTCTTTACCGTTGAAGGAAAATTTCACTTTTGCTTGATGTCAGCTAATTTAGCTTAATAGACATTTGGATATAAGCAATGTCAGCTGGCCATTACGTTTGGAAAATTAAATTAGTGTCAACCTATCATTAATCAAAGACAGTGTAATCAAGTTAATTCTCATAAAGAAGACACTGAATCAATGTAGGACATGATCCTATGAAGATAAATGAAAACATTTCACAGGAGCCAGACGCGACACTTCTTGATGGGTAGTCATGACATCTACTTGGTACAGTTGAATTTTCTTTATATGTTCAAAATGAAAATAGTTTTTTGGAGAAAAAAGTATTTGGCTTTATGTTTATACTTTTGAGGCATTTCTTATATCAGCATTTAAGTTTTTAAAGATTCAAAAATTGTTACCATAATGCATTTGCAGAGTAAATTCTTATGCAACTGTTCTTTTCTCAGCATGGCTGACATCTTGGAAAAGAAAAAAACATTGGCATTATTTCTTCTGGATTTTATAACACTTTCTTGGGCACTAAAGTTTTTGTTGTTGTTTCATTTGCAAGGCTTAAAGATGTGTTTGTGCTGGCTAGCTATTATGTCAACTTAACACAAGCCAGGGTCACCTAGAAAGAAGGCATCTTAACCAAAAACAAACAAACAAACATAAAACAACCAACCAACCAAACAAACAAACAAACAAAAGCCTTATTGGCTTGTAGGCAACTCTATAGGGCATTGATGTGGAAAGACTCAAGTCACAGTGGTTATTTCTATCTCTGGTCAGATGATCCTGAGTGGTAGGAGAAGGCAGGCAGGCTGAACAAGAAAATCAAGAAGCCACATTCCTCTATAGCCCCCGCCCTGAGTTTCTAACCTGACTATTCCCTGGATGACCTACTAGAATCTATACAAGGAAATAAATACTTTCTACACAGCAATGAAACTTCTAAGACAATATTAGATATTCAGTGAAAAGGCAAAGAAATTGTTGACTTAGTATTTTTCTTTGTATAGAATTCTGATGAAACAGATTTTTTAAATTAATTGGTTATTTTATTTATTTGCATTTCAAATGTTGTCCCCCTTCCTGTTTTCCCTTCCACAATCCCCCATTCCATTCCCCCTCTCCTTTGCCTTTAAGAGGGTGCATCCCCTCCCATCTACCCACTCCCACCTCACCCCTCTATCATCACCCTATGCTGGGGTAACAAGCCTCCACAGGACCAATGTCTTCCCCTCCCATTAATATCAGATAAGGCAATCCTCTGCTACATGTGTATCTGGAGCCATGAACCCATCCAAGTATACTTTTTGGTTGGTGGTTTAGTCCTTGGAAGCTCTGGGGTGTCCAAAACAGATATGTTTACAGACCTTACTATAAAACAAGGAGCCCTTTCCTTAACTTTTCCTTCCTTCCTTCCTTCCTTCCTTCCTTCCTTCCTTCCTTCCTTCCTTCCTTCCTTCCTTCCTTCCTTCCTTCCTTCCTTCCCACCTCTCTCTCCCTTTTCTCTATTCTACATTTTCATCTGTTGGTCCAACAATAGAGTATTGGACTACTAATTTTACACCCCGCGGATCCACATTCAAAACATCATTATTACTGAAATGACAGTTGTTTTTCTTGTGAAGGTTATAGCCTTGTAATCTTTGTAATGCTAAATTTGAAGGCTCTATTGTTATATGTTCTTTATCTCATTCCTTCACCTATTTGTCCCTGGGGATTGTATAGATGGTGAATATATAACTTATCTTTAAACTGACATTCAATTTTCTAATTAAAAACAAAACAATTTCTTGTTCATATATATTATTTTTAGTTTCATTAAATCACTACTAAATTTATGTAATTCTTTGTGTAGTTTATCTAGTTCTGTCATTTGCTGTCAACCTAACTATGTCACTGCATTTGGAGGATGTCTTTTATGGACAGCTTGATGCTAGTTTCTTTAACTGATCTACAGGACTGTTGTCTTAGTGGTATTAGTCCATTGACATTTACTGTATTGTTTATGTACTGTTTTGCTGAAGCTTCAATCTGCCATCTTCTTTTTGGCTTTGTTGCCCTCTCTGACTTTTCTCCAGCTTTCCTTTCTCATAATTGTACACATTTCAGATTTCCTTTCATCTAGAAAAATTTGGGATAAAAATCTCTTTACAGTATTTTAGAGAAAGATAAATACATTGATTAGAAGTACACTGATGCCAGCATTTTACCAGTTGAGGGAGAATATAGAAATCTTTAGGCCCTGTTACTTTCACTCTTTCCTACCCTTTATAAACCTTAACCACTTTTCTTTATATATTGAGAATACTACATAGGATTATAAAATTTTATACAACTATAATATGTGATTTAAAATCTGAGGCATGGGGTGAAATGCATGCTTATTTACAGTGATTTTACCCTTTATATTTTTCTTTTAAGATTTCCTTATTTTATTTATTTTGTTTAGAAAGAGGAATAATTTTTGTTATTATTTTAGTCTAGGTTGGTTGTAAAATTCTCTTCATTTTTTTTATCACATGTGAATGTCTTTGTTACAAGATGAATTATCTTCCACCCCAAAATATAGGTTGGACATGTTAGTACCTCAGAATGTTACTTCATTGTGGAATAGAGACAGAATCAATGCAGTTCAGTTAAGATGAGGTCAGGTTTGAGTAGAGAAGAGTTTTACCCTAACATGGCTAGTAATTTTATAATAAAATACAAAAGCAATTAAGAGGAGACCACATGAAGACAAAGACAAAGAATTGAGTTATGTGGTCACCAGCAGAGCAATGGCTTGTGGGTTTTGGAGAGTTAGGGACAAAGAAGGAGACTCCTCTAAGGATGTTGTAGGGAACATGTCAGCATTTTAATCCCACACTTCAAGCCTCTAACACTGTAAGAGAAAGTGTTTGGGTTGGTTTTACCCTCCAGTGGTTGCTAAGTTGCAGGAATATCTCTATAAAATTAATAGTGGTTGCCAGGTTACTGGGCAAAATAGGTATGCAAGTTATCAGACTGGCTGTGAGCACTCTGAACAGAGTCTCATGTGGTTGGTATGTACAGCCCAGAAAACTTAAAATCAATGTTTGATAACTGGACCCTTCATATATGACATGGTGTCCTCATGCCTGCTCATCCTGAAATCCTGAAGGCCAGTCTTAAAAATAGGCCACTTCTTATTCGCAGATGAATGTGGAGGGAAATGGCACTTTGCACAACTGACACACATGAACATTGACCAGGAAGGGACTCTTACCCTTTAGTACAATTTGAATTCATTTATTTTTCTAATATGTTTTCTTTATGAATTGCCAATGAGGTAGAGAGTGCTTTAACTCCTGTGATCTGGGAAAGCAAATCCTGTTGGTGTCCTGCTTTGTGTTGGCTGATGAGGCTTCTCTACTCACATGACCATGATGAAATTCTAGAATCTTAGTTTCTTGTATACTTTTCTCATTCTTAGCTACTACTATTATAAAACCTCTATGCTCCAACACTCTCTTTACAGTGAGTGCTTTAGAGGGGATGTTAACATTTAGCCCATTCTCTGTGACAGTGGCCTGAGGAGTGTTTTCATACTGTTTAGTGCATGTCAAAATTCCCTCTAAACACTTTGTCTTCCAGGAAGCCTTTGCTATTTCCTAGCACTCAAATTTTCAATAGCGTTCTCTTCTCCCGATCTTTGTTAAGGTATAACTAATAAAACTTATACACATATTGGTACACAGTTTGATGTTCTGCTATATGGCTAAGTTGTAAATGACTAAATCAAGCTAATTAACCAATCCCTTACTTTGCATATTGATTAGTTTTTTGCTTTGACCAAAATATCCAATATGAGAATTTATAGGCATGAATTATTTAGCTTAAGCTTACTACTTCAGAAGTGTCAGCCCATTATAATGGAGAAAGCACAATTCACCATAGTGGAGAGGGTGTGGTACACCAGAGCAGTGCATGTCATGATGCCCGCAGTATAGAGAAGGAAAAAGGAATTACAAGGAGAGTTTGGGCAGCAAATAGCCCCAATAAACACACTTGGTGACCTTCTTTACTGCCTGCAGCTAAGGAATACATCTTACCTTGTGCCATATTCTGATAATGGCATCATATTTTGAGTCTCAAGATACTAATCCTTCCATTAAGACTGAACCTTTATAGTCCATATAACTCTAAAATGGCATCACAGAACCACATAGAAATGTGCTTCATTAATGTCTTAGACATTCCTTAACTCAATCAAATTTATTTTCAAGACTGACCATCATATATGTATATTACATTTTTGTAATTAGAACCTTTAACTCTGGTTCCTTTATGATTCTTATATATGTAATTTACTATTATTAAATGTCAGCATAATTTTCTTCCTAACAATTTACAGTTACTACTGAAGACTAATTTTTGCTATTAATGACATTTCTATTCTTTTCAAATGCTAATTGAGTTGCTCTCTTTGTTTACTTAGTCTTGTGACTTTATATATACATTTTCCAACAATAATGCCATATTTCATAGTTTGGAATTATTACAAATATGTCTATGATGGTAGACTGCTTAGGTATATTTAATTTCCTCTTAATGGAATAATGTGTTGTTTTTCATCATCATAGAAAATGTTATTGTAGAAAAATTAATGACACAGAAAATAGGAAGGAGCAAAAATGAGCTGCATGATAATATATTCTGTCAACACACACACATACACACACACACACACACACATTCAGATACATATTCCACACAGCAATCTTTGTTGTGAATTGTGTCAGGATCTTCCTCATCCTATGAAGGTTTGTTTGCAAAGGACAGGCTATTAGTGTGGCTTATGTCAAGTTTGGACAGAGGTAGTCAGTCCATTGGTTGAAGCTCTGGTACTCAGAGCATAAAACCTTTCTTGGTAAGGCTCATGGGGTAAGGCTCCTTTGTTCTGAGATCGCATATGGTCCCCACATAGCAACTTCAGCTTCCTGATGACTATAACCTGAGGCTGTTTGCCAACAGACAGGTCCATTAGTTCATGCTTCTTTCAGCATCAGTTCATGCTTCTTTCTGCTTTTATTATTCTTATCATAGTAGATTATATTTGAATCATGATAATACATGCAGGGATCTTGTTTTTTTATATGATGTCCTAATTCCTATTAACTTATATTTCTAATGTGTTTCTCCATTAGCTTGAAAATCTTCTGTACCCTAATTTGGGCATTTAAGATAAAACTTCAGCATCTGTTAATGGTTGTCTGATAGAGAAAACAAAATATGCAAATTTATGCAGGTATTATTCCAGAAATACAGAGCAGAAATACTGAAAAACAATGACAAGTAAAGCTGTTTGTTTCTATTAAGGTAGCTGTGTGGCAGAATCTGTTTTCCTGTTTATAACCTGTCAGAGCGCTAGTGTAAGATTTCATGATGCACAGTGTAACCTGAGTAAGTCTGTGCTGTCCATGTGCATGCAAATGAGATTGGAGTGCCATTAAGTGGAGTGTTTATGATGTGTGTCTATGTGCATGCAAATGAGATTGGACTTTCAGTTAGTGGTGTGTTTATGGTGTGTGTTTTTCTCTATTAGGTTCTAGTCAGGGTCTAGTACAACTTACTCAGTAAGTCTTCAGATATCTAGTTAAAGGTATTCCATTTTAAATTGGGTTTCATTAAAATGATAAACTTTTTGGAGTGGGTGAGCATATTCCCAACCATGTCTATGAAGAAGATAGTGATAAGTAATCATTGATGACTAATATTGGACTGTGTGAACCATTGCCTAGGTGTGTCCGAAGTATATGAGTGCACAGAAATTTATAAAACATAAAATTTTATTTTAAATCACCCCATTTTATAGTAGAAGGGAAGGGGGGCTCCTGGTTGGGTGAACAGGGTTATTTTCGGTATATTACGGGGTTGTCAGCACATCATCAAATGACACTCAGACATCCTTCTATGCTTTCCACTTCGTTGTTGGGAGTGGATGGAGTTCTCAGTGACTGTGAGTTGTCGACATTGGCACAGCCATGTTCAGGATCACAATGTTTTAGTTTCATGGAGCTGGCAAAACCTTTCTTGGTAAGGCTTACGGGGTAAGACTCCTTTGTTCTGAGATTGTTACCAGAGGGTCCCCATACTTAGCAACTTTAACTTCCTTGCCCTGATGACTATAACTTGAGGCTGTTCGCTAACAGACAAGTCCATTAGAAACTAGCTAAGTTTTCCCCGCTGTGTTGTACATAACAAAAATGCAGGGGTTCCAATTATGTTTCATTTGTTCACCTAAAATTTAAGATACAACTGGGGTTTATCTTATAAAATCCCCACTACTAAGCATAAGAAACCCCCTTTCCTAGTTATTGGTTGAGGGAGTGCAAAAGACTCCCCAAACATTATAGGCAATTGCTGTTAACATCGGTTGTTTCCCATATCTTGAAGAAAAGTGCCCATTGCTGAGGTCTCCTCCCAGAGGAATGGTTTATGAGATCATATGATGGCAGTTTTGATGAAAGCATGAAAACAAGCATCCCTGTTGTTGGAGGGTGTGTTGTAGGTAGATTTGAAAAGAACTTGGCCAAATATGTTGAAAATCTTCATGTTTTCTAACCTTTTTCATTCAGGAGTCTAGTTTCTTGTAGTGGCTCATGTATCAAAATTATATTTCAATCCAAAGGTTTAGAATTACAATTGTGCTATAGAGAAAGAAAAAGACAACTGAAAAGGGTAAGTGTTCAAAATAGCATCAATATGCCTGCATATGACATATGTGAGACGAGTGTAATGTTGTCACTGATGGAGAATTAAACAGCATCAATTTTTTATTGGATATTTTCTTTATTTACATTTCAAATGTTTTCCCCTTTCCAGGTCTCCACTTCAAAAACCTCCTATCCCATCCTCCCTTTCTCTGCCTCTATGAGGGTACTCCCCCACCCACCCACTCCTATCCTCCCGCCTTGGCATTCCTAGCCTACACTGGAGCATCGAACACCCTCAGGCCCAAGGACCTCCTCTTCCCACTGATGTCCAACAAGGCCATTCTCTGCCACATATGTGGTCAGCACCATGAGTTGCTCCATATGTATTATTTGGTTGGTGATCCAGTCTCTGGGAGCTTTGGGGTGGCGGGGCTGGTCTGTTGACACTGTTGCTCCCTCGGCTCCTTCAGTCCCTTCTCCAACTCCTCCATCGGGGATCCTGAGCTCAGTCCAATGGTTGGCTGCGAGCTTCAGACTCTGGCAGACCCTCGCAGGAAACAGCCATATCAGGCTTCCATCAGCAAGCACTTCCTGGCATCCACTGTAACATCTGGGTTTGGTGGCTGTATATGGGATGGATCCCCATGTGGGGCAGTCTCTGGGTGGCCTTTCCTTCAGTCTGTGCTCCACATGTTGTCTCCATATTTCTGCCTGTGAGTATTTTGTTCCCCCTTCTAAAAAGCACAGAATCATCCACATTTTGGTTTTCCTTCTTCTTAGGCTTCATATAGTCAAACAACATCAATTTTGACAATAGTACCCAGGTGGACAAAAATAGTGGACAAGAGGTCTGGTTTTGAAAGGTGTATGTCTATGTAGGGGTATGGGAATCACTGTGTCACTTGTGTTCTTTATATTATAGTGAATTTATAAAAATATTACCATGAGAACTAGCTTCTCTTATATCTCTTTAGGCAGTAATTTTACATGGAAAGTTTTGTGTGTGTGTGTGTGTGTGTGTGTGTGTGTGTGTGTTTCTTTATTTAAATAAATGCTCATGTTTCCCAGCAGGTGGCAGCACCAAACAAACCGAGTTTTAGAAGTAGCAGCAGAAGACAGGGCCATCTCAGAGCCACTGGGAAGCCTTTTCCTGAGTGTGTGGGATGTTGTGTGGTCATATCAAGGGACACATGGTCTTATCATTGTTTTTTGCTGAAATGCAGTGAGATCCAGAGGCAAACAACACAGCCTACTGCTTGTTAGCGATGTCTAGAGCTTCTCAGAGGGAAAACAGAATTTCAATTTTCTTCAAACTGATGTGCTGAACATTAATTGTGGATATGAAAGCGATTATTTGTTAATTAAAATGCCTGCCAATTTAAAAATCTTGTCTTTAAAGTTATTTTAAATGTCCTTTTAGGTAGCCTAAGTATTTTACTTAAGTATTCTTTAGAATCTTATTGATTGATTGATTGATTGATTATATATGTACATGTATGTGGAAATTTTGACTACCCATATTTGTATTAGTTATATTTTTGTGCACCTAGTGTACCTTTGATGGCCCTGGAGTTCAGTAAAGGACATCAGACGAATTGGAACTGGAATTAAAGATGTTTGCAGGCTGCCATGTTGGTGCTGGGAACACAGATTCTCTGTAAGAACAAGGACTCAACCATGGATCCATCTCTCTCATCCCTTCAGTGTCCTTTTACTCACAAATGATAAATTCAGGGGGATCATAAAAAGTGTTTTCTTTTCCTTTTGGTTTTGCTTTTTTTTTTAAAGCCTGGGTTTTAGTAAATACTGTGACACACATACATACAGAAACATCTTTAGTGGGGAATGGAAATGTTAGATTATAGCGCAGTAGCAATTTAGCCAGTGATTGTGTGGGTGGAAGTTTGTAACTGCTTCCTAACCAAGTAAGACATCCGCATCTATTTCTCTTGAAGGAATGACAGGTGTAATGAGAGCAATTGTTTGCACGTTTCATCCTCCTAGGAATCACTTTTGAATTTGGAAGAATGACGTTTCTTTTAACCTAATTAGATTAAAAAATTTTATAAAACTAAAAATAATTATATTGTTTTTCCCCCTAATTTTCTTCCCTCCAACCCTTCCCATTAATCCTTTTCCTTTTACGCTTTATCAAACTCATGGTTTTGCTTTCTTTAATTCTTGTTACATTTTTCTGTCTTCTTTAAGGAGCATTTCTTTTTTTTTTTTAAGTTTTTACTACATATTTCCTTTTTTTACATTTCAAATGTTATCCCCATTCCTGGTTTCCCCTCCGAAACGCCCCTATCGCAGCATCCGCCCTCCCCCTGCTCATCAACTCACCCACTCCTGCTTCCTTTCCCTGGCATTCCCCTATACTGGGGCATAGAAGCTTCACAGGACCAAGAGCCCAGGGGCATTTATTGTGTTATTTTCTTTTGTAGTCTCCCTGAACTGAACCGAACAAATACTGAATTAATATGTCTGATGTAAATTCAGATCATTTAGAATTTACTCATAGTCTCATAGTTGATAACTTGCCTCCATTACATCAAATCACCTTTTCAATTAGACTTTGAACTTACACATTTTGTTTATGACATGAAAAAAAAACAGCGATGACAAAAATTTCAGGATATATAGTATTATTATTTGCTCTCATAACTAACTTGTAAAGTTTTAACAAATGTATTTTGAAATAAAAGCAAGTGGTGACCAGATGGGCGAATAAAAATTCAGGACTACAAAGCCTCGAAGTATTGTATAGTTGGCGATTAGGCCAGCTGCCAGTCATGTACTGTGCTAAGCCATTGGCCTCTCTCCTTCCCTTGTCTACTTTGCTCCCAGTTCCATCTCCCTGCATTCCATCTGGTGATGTCTCCTATCCACAGCCTCAGAGAAATCCACACAATATCACTGGGGAGTCTGGCTCTGACCCTTCCTTGGGACTCCTATCAGGAGGTCTGGTGCTCTTACTGGGATCATGCAGCACTAATTGGTCTGTCCCTTGCAGTGACATCTCTTTGTTTCTTTGGTGACATGTCTTTGCTCACTGGGCTGCAGGGACATGGGCCTTCTCAGTCTTTCCTGATGCAAATTTCTGGTAGAATTTTAACATGTCTTCTTTAGATCATCTCAGATGTTGCTGCAGAGATCTGCTTCCAATCCCAGGAGCTCTGCCCACTTGCCCTGCCTTTTCTCTTTATTGCAAATCTCATTGGCTGATAAGTCATCAAAAATAGAGTTGTACTTTTGCCTCTTTCACCCGAATTTTGTCCACAAGAGGGCAGAGATTTTTTTTAATTGTTGTTTTGTTTCTTATTCATTTTTAAATGATTATTATCATATTGTAATACCTAGAGTAGTATCTTGTATGTAATAGATGGAAAATGTTTTTTTTTTAATTTACATGAGTAAGCAGACTGATAAATAAAAACCATACTTCATGCATTCTGGTCTATAGGTTAATATAGCAAGGTAAAGAATAAGCCTATGGTTCACAGAGTTGTGATAATGATGTAAGTCCATTCATGATTCCTGCTAGATCTCCACTTTATGAAGATAAGAGAGCTTATTCTTCCCATTTGTTATTCAGGAAGTGAGACAATTCAGGTTTGGTTTGCGACTTAGCCGGTAAGAGGGTTTTCTGCTGAGATCTTTGTATCTAGCCTGTGTATCTTTTGTTTGTTTGTTTGTTTTTTGTTTTGTTTTGTTTTTCGAGACAGGGTTTATCTGTGTAGCTCTGGCTGTCCCAGAACTCACTATGTAGACCAGGCTGGCCTCAAACTCAGAAATCCACCTGCCTCTGCCTCGCAAATGCTGGGATTAAAGGCTTGCACCACCACTGCCTGGCTTCTGTGTATCTTTTTAAAAATATGGGGATGTGAGAAATTATGACTTGTGATTTGAGAATTTTTGTTGTTGCTGCTGACCGCTTTGACAAATTTGCTTTTGACCAACAGCAATAGTAATAGAGGTAAGTTGAGTAATAGGAGGAGAGAGGTTAGAACCTATGAATCGGAGGTCTAAAGACTTATGCCCGAGTCCCTGATAAGTCTCTTACAATTGAAGTGAAATCTTGGTAAGTAATATGAACTCTTTGTGCCTTAGTTTTCCTTGTGCTATAACTGAAACTGCCTTAAGTATTTTTATGGAGGCATTGAGAATGGAGACTGCCAAGTCCTGCAGTCTCTTATAGAAAGTGGATTGCCTTGGAATAAGCTATGCAGAACTCAGTGAGCACTGTAATAGTTTGATTTTTCTGTTGCTCTGACAAAACTGCTCCAATTGAAATCAACTTGGGGAGAAAAAGTGTAATTTGGTTCTAGAGGAATAGAGCTTGTCATAGTGGGAAAGGCATAGCAATGGGTAGGCATGCTAGCAGGGGCAGAAAGCAGAGAGATCACAGCTCGTCCCAGGTGGTGGTATCCTTCCCCAAGCAAGGCTTCCTCTTCTGAAGCCTTCACAATGTTCCCAATCAGCATCTGGGGATCAAGTGCTATACAGGCCCAGTAGGATTATTTCTCATTCAAACCACAATAACATGAAGTCCTTGGCTTCAAAAATAATACAGATGATAAATCCAGTGTTTTGTTTACTGCCTGCTTATTAGCTGACAGCTGTCTGAGTGCCAGACCATATGCTATGCTTCCTTTAGCCACTGTGGTGGTATAATCTAAGGATCCTCAACACAGAGCTGGACTAGAGGAAAATTTGATCCAAGTCAACTGCTGTGTTGACTCCTTATCGCCACAAGATGTCGCTGCTGCAGATGACATGTTTCTATTGCAATGGCTTGATAACTTTGCAGTTTTTCTATCCAGTTTCAAGCAGTCATACAGGGTCAGAGCTCTGATCCATCTGTCTGTCTGTCTGTGCTTCATCTGCAAGGTCACTTTCAGATGTCAGGCCCTTCCTAGGGAGCAAGTCCCCTCTGCAGACCGAGAGGCTCTGGCTCTAGCTTGTCCACCTTGTCCAAAAGGTCCAACTCTACAAAGAAAAACCAAAGAACTCAAGAATGCAGGCACATTAGCATGTGCAGACACTGCTGCCTTCTCTCGGGGCACTGTCTCTAGTGAGAGAAGCAAGGGGTTTATAGAATAAACCTCCAAAGCAAACTTCTTCCCCTGCCTCTTGCATTGCCATGCCACCATTCTGTCAATGATTGTTGAGGTTAGAGAAAGCCAGGTCTTTTCCAGTCCTGAGAAGCACAAGGGTCAGCAGACAAGCAAGGTGGCAGTGTTGCAAGTTCTCTGAGACTTGCAAAAGTGCAAAAGGGAGAAGAGGCTCACAAACAGCCCAGGCCTTCCAGGCTGTGATCCACAAACTATTGCTAGTTCTAAATAGCAAAGGTAGATGTGTGTGTGTGTGTGTGTGTGTAAGAGAGAGAGAGAGAGAGAGAGAGAGAGAGAGAGAGAGAGAGAGAGAGAGAGAGAGAGAGAGAGAGAGAGATCATATATATGTATGCATCATGTCCATATAATCATCACAGCCTCTGGATACCAGTAGGACATAGTTTTTATAAATAATTCACTGAAAGCCGATGCCTTAGTGCCATGCTGTGTGGCCCAGGGCTCTGGTGTTTCTACTTTCTTTCTGTGAAATTCTAACTCATTTGGGAACTTACTGAACTGTTCTTACTCCTAAGTTGCATATTCTACACGCCGACAGGCATTCTATCTTGACAGCTTTAGATATTTGCTTTTTCTTTCTTGTCTCCTTATAGTCAGAACTTGTCTTCCTGGCTGGAATTATAGCTGTGTGCCTACACTTGCAAGTCTGCTTCCTCTCTGCATTGCGCACAGAGTAAATTGTCTCAAACAGTTTATGTGCTATATCAAGCCATTAGAGAACATGCTTGCATATTGTGCATATATACTTTCCATTTCTAAAGGGCTGCGGAGCTTGGGTGGCAGATGAAGCAACCTCTTGCTCCCTTTCCTCTATCTTTCCTGCCTTTAACTACAGAATCACACTGTTCATTACTAAAATGCATAATCACATTTAGGGCAAATGATCTAATTGCATAAATTTTCTCCTGATCTGGAGTTCCTGGCACTCAAGACATTTCCTAGCAAGCCTATTATAACTCACAGGATGCTTCCAAATTCTGTGTATTGGCTCAGGGCTCTTTCTTCAAAAAGAAAAGGCAAATGTGGTGATCTTAGTTTTAGGTAAGTCAGCTTTGTTTTTCTTCTGGTTGCCACCCCTGTAAGGAAGGAGCCTCCTTCCCAGACTGAGATGAGAAAGTCAGCACCAACTTACAGAAGGTGCAGTCTGCTTATATCGTTTCATTATCAGAACATGGCAGTTTAGTTTGCACAACTCTGTTTTGCTGAGAAAATTTAGATTTAGAGGGCAGAACTGACTTGTCTAAGACTAACAAGGTCATGAGAACGCTCCATACCTGACCACTGGACCACTGCCACAATCAAGGAATACTCTGACTCCCATATGACACTACAAATGGACAATTTCCTTTTTTAAAATGTATTTTATTTTATTTAGAGGGATTGAGAGTTGATGCATACCTTTGAAGTTAGCTGTCAGTTTTCAGAAGCCTATGGAATAATGTTCAATGGTCCTATTTGAAAATTGTTGACTGGTTCTTTTTATTCAGTACAAAGTAAAAAGGAAATAATTATGCAAACTTCATTATGGGAAAAAGCAAAACGACCAGCAGTCCACTTTAGTCTCTGTGTCTAATGAGTGCCCACTGGCATGTACTATTGTGTTAGAAGAATGCACAGCTATGGGCATTGTTTATTGTGTTGCACAGGCAACAAGCATAGTTTAAATGTGATAACAGAAATAGGCATATAATTTGGGCAATGTTCTTTTGATTTGTGGGACCTCAAAACCAATGCTGGAATTGTTATTCAGTGACCTGTCCTGCTCACTGACAACGCTGTCTGAGCATTCCAACAAGGAAATTAGATTGAGTGTGCATCTTTCCGTTTATTTTAGAAGCGATTGTTGAATGAGCACTGTCCTAATGGTGGACTCAGACACTATCCTATCAATTCTTGTCAGCCCATCACATGGATCCTTCCCTTCTGATTTCATTTCTTCCACCTTTTCCCCAGCTCCATGGTATTCTCCTTTACTGCATCACTCTTATGTGGATAGAGACTTTGAGCATTCATTCAAAATTAGAGACCTCATATTGGGAGTCTTTGGGTTCCTGGCAGTCACTAACAAGAATGAGTTGATGTGTAAATACTGGTCACTGGAATCTAATTTTGTTTATGACGTTTAGCTTTAATGCTCCAAAACAAACAAGTAAAGAAACAAACAAGCAAACAAATAACAAAAGGGTGATATCCTTACTGGCTTATAGCAGGACAATGCACACACTTTTATCTTCATGTTCAAATAAGTAAAAGCAGAAATTTTTATTCAAGAATCACTGTTTTGGTGGAAGTCAGCTAGTTATACTGGGTTGATAAGTGTTTTAGGCACTAGAGGTGAGTAAGTCATGAAAAACAACATGTAGAATGTGTAACTATAATCGCCCATGAACAACATAAATATAATAAGTAATTTGTTTAGTTACATACTTATTGCTTAATGCATAAATAACTAATAAACACAAAATACTCCAAGAGAAACGCATAATAAGAAATGAAAATAATTTATAATAATTCATTCTTCACCTTTCTCCAATAGGGAAGTCACAGGTCACATGTGGCTACTGAGCACTTGAAAGCAGCTGATTCTCATTGAGAAGTGCCATAAATAAAACATACCCTCTAGTTCTCCAAAGGCTAAGTGCTAACATGTGGACAACATCTTAGCATTTTTATTATTTGTTAACATAACATTTTGGGCATATTGAATGGAATAAAATGTATTATGAAATTTGGGGTTGTTTTCTTTGTCTAATCTGCACATTCAGCTTTGCAGACAACATTTAACAAAGAGGTCAACCTTTCTCCAACATGGTGCCTTTGTCAAGGACTTTCTGTGTGTGGAAATGTATAGCTTTATGGTTGAGAAATCCTTTCTTTTTGTGGTCTTTCTGTTATCTGTAGTTCAGACCATGCTGTCTTGATCAACTCTGTCTTATGTCTTGAGAGCAGTTGTTATTATGCCTCATGCTTTGTCATTTCTGCTCATAGTTTCTTAAGTTGGTCAGAGCCTTTCATGTTTATATATATTATTAAGGTATCTATTAAATTTCCCTGGAAAGGCCATTGGGAATTTGATTGTAGATCATTGTAGGGTATATTGAATTTATAAATATTCCCTACAATATGGTCATTAAAACAATATTATTTATTCCAAACAATGAAATGTCCATCTTTCTATGTGTGTCTTCTTTAACCAGTTTCATCAATAACTTAAGATTTTGTTTTGTAGCTTTCTGACTACACTGATGAAATTTATTCCTAAGTGTTTTATTTGATTACAGCTGTTACAAATGGGATTGCATAGGTTCATTTTTATAGGTTTAGTTTGTTCATCCTTTGAGCCACTCAACTTATTACTTCTGATTTTCACGAAGTCACCAGTGAACCATATATATTTCCATAGGGTTGTAATTACACATCAAGTGAATAAGGAGTAGAAAGGATAACTCTGCCTTTCTGTTGTGTCTCTAGAGGCCATTAAGTAAGTTATTTCTAGTTTGAAAAGTAAGCAACGAAAGCAATGAGCTTTCCCTTAACCAATAGAATCTCTTCTCTCTTCTCCCCTTGGAATGAATATAAAAAATAAAAAAAAATAAATTAAGATTACAATTTTCATTAAAGGGTAAGTTCAATTTTAATTTTATGGGGTATTATTTTTAGGGGTTTTGAACTTTACTTTCTTTTTAGCTAAAACAATTGATTATTTTTACTGGGGAAAGTGAAAACATGCCAGGATACAGTGGGGGTCAGAGGACAATGCTGCGGAGTTAGTTCCTTCCTTCCATTTTTACGTGGTTCTTGAAATTAGACACAGGCTGCCTACTGAGCCACCTTGTTGGACCTATGATTGTTACTTTAGAGATGTATGATGACATTTTCCCCTTTAGCTTTTGTTATAAAAATATAATGTTTCCTGTTCATTTATAAATACCTTGTAGTACAATCCTTATAAAGGCTGCATGGAACTCTATAGAGTGAATGTTACAGTCTTAGTTACTTTGTTATTGCTACTAAGAGACAGCATAACCAAGGTAACATATAATGTAACACATTTACTTGTGGGATTGCTTACAGCCTCTGAGGGTTAGAGTCCATGACCATCATGGCAGTAGACACGCATAGAAGTTGAGAGTTTACCTCTGATCAATAAACATAAGGTGGAGAGTGTGAGCTGAGAATGGTGGGTATTTTGAAACCTCAAAGTCTGATCACAGTGATACACCTCCTTCAACCAGGCACATCTCCAAAGATCAAATTTTCAAGTATAATGATCCTATGGAGTCTATTGTTATTCAAACCAACACAGTTACCTTTATAGGTTGACTTCACTTTAATAAAATTAATAATAATACATTTTCTCCACATTTTAGATTATTTCTATACATTCAGTAAACCGGGCTTATATGTGCATTTAAGAAAAAACACTTACAAAGAGAGTATGTATACCAGACCCTCATAACTGTAGTGAATCAAATTAGAAGTCACATAGTTGAAAGGGATTCTTGGTATTATTCACAATGGGCACATTAAAGAAGAGTTACAATCTCTTTTCTTATGTTTATGGTCAGATGATCAGTTTTTACAATTGTACAGAACTGGTCGATTTCTTAAGATTTATAATTTCTGTCCTAAGAGAACAACCTGTCATGAGTCCATTGAATAGTGTCACCTTAGTAACTTTTCTTGTTGCTGTGGTAAGTTTCTGAGAAGCAGCAAGTTAAGGGAAACATTTAATTTGACTCATAGTTATGAACACAGTCCATCATGGTGGGGCGGGTAATTACAGACCTATGCTTTCTGGCTCTTCTCTCTGTTCAACAGTGCAGCCAACTCTGCACAATCATCCTTCCAAAGTCTATTTCCAAAACCCTAGTTTGCTATTTTTGTTTAACAATTGTTAGTTATCACATTACTAGAAACATGTGTATAATTCCCAACTAAGAGATAGCCAATGTTTGCCATTGTAAATAATTGGTAGTAGATTTTGTGGCTTGGTATTAAATGTTTCTACCCATTTTGTTGGCACCATCATTAGGAGGTTGTTTCTTGTGCTATCATGACTCATTATTATCACCAGCAGCTCATTAATGATTGAACAATAGTGGAATAAACCACTAGACTAAACTCATTGACTTTCTATAAATGCTGGCTTTGGGAGTTAGATTACCCAGAAAGGAATCTAAAAGCAAGGGAGTTATTTATGACCTTCTTAAAGTCCTCTATCATCATCATGAGATATGATTTTAAATCAGAGTCATGCTTTTCCAGTGTGTTGGAGTATCCAGGGCTTACTCTGGTGGGAGAACTGGTTTCTGATGATGCCAAGGAGCTTTGGTTTCTGTTGCTTATGTTTTTGTACTTACCTCTCGCCATCTGCTTATCTCTGGTGTTAGCTGGTCTTGCTGTCTCTGACTGTGGCTCGTCCTTCCTGTAAGCTTGTGTGTCATCACTCCTGGGATACCAGTGTCTCTCCAGGAGGAATCTGGGTATGGAGAGCTGTGGCACATGGTCAGCTCCTGGGCACAGAAAGAACCTGTCCTTGGCTGGTCCTTGGTTCCTGTGTCCTTTGATGGCTCTGGGCAGGTCCCTCTTGGGCCAGGAATTTGAGCAGAAGTAATGGTCTTACCTGTGCTCTCAGGCATGTCAGCACTTTTGGGAGGTGATCTCTTTCCCAGTGAGATTTGAGTATGGAGAACTGTGGCATAGGATCAGCTTCAGGAAAAGATAGAAACCAGAAGAATCCTGTCCCAGGCTGCTCCTTATTTCCTGTGTCCTGAGTGCTCCAGGCAGGTCCTTCATAGTAGAAGTGGAGAAGTGGTGGTCTTACCTGTGCTCACAAGTGTGTCATCATTCCTGGGAGACCAGATCTCTCCCAGTAGGATGTGGGTATGGAAAGCTGTGACACAAGGTCAGCTCTAGGTAGAGATGGAAACTGGAAGGGATGCTATTTTTTGAGTAGGAGTGCAGTTATACAAAATAATTCAGGACCAATAGATTTTATGTTCTTTTATTCAGTTTTGCTGAATCCTGGATCCTTAACTGTGTACAAACAGGCATGGTGAAATGGTGGAAAGAACATGGATACAAGGATTTGGACAAACTATCCTTTGGCAAATGATAACCATGTGACCTCAGCAGTCAGCTTACCTACTGTATTGGTAGTTTTGTGTCAACTTGACTCAGCTGGAGTTATCACAGAGAAAGGAGCTTCAGTTGGGGAAATGCCTCCATGAGATCCAGCTGTAAGGCATTTTCTTAATTAGTGATCAAGGGGGGAAGGCCCCTTGTGGGTGGTGCCATCTCTGGGCTGGTAGTCTTGGTTCTATACGAGAGCAGGCTGAGCAAGCCAGGGGAGGCAAGCCAGTAAAGAACATCCCTCCATGGCTTCTGCATCAGCTCCTGCCCTGCTTGAGTTCCAGTCCTGACTTCCTTGGTAATGAACAGCAATGTGGAAGTGTAAGCCAAATAAATCCTTTCCTCACTAACTTGCTTCTTGGTCATGATGTTTTGTCCAGGAATAGAAACCCTGACATATACATAGAAGTCAACTCCTGAGAGACTGAAACTAGATAACTAGACCTTGTTATACAACTTGATGTTATCAGTAAACCTTTTCAACTCAGCATTAAAGTCCTATTAAGGATAGAGTCAGAGAGAAGCAATCTATTGATCAACTGCTAATATGGTGAGAAGTAACATGGTTGTGCTTGAATAAAACTGACTCAGATCTTCTTGATAAAAGGCTCTATAAAACCAGAACCTGTTTCTCTCAAACTTTTTCAACTCAGCATTAAAGTCCTATTAAGGATAGAGTCAGAGAGAAGCAATCTATTGATCAACTGCTAATATGGTGAAAAGTAACATGGTTGTGCTTGAATAAAACTGACTCAGATCTTCTTGATAAAAGGCTCCATAAAACCAGAACATGTTTCTCTTGAACATGTCCATTTTTACCAATAACAACGTGTGAGCAATTCCTTTTGTCTTTGTAAATATTGCACCCAAGGCTGTTAGGGCTGGTGGTGGAAGTCATAGTCATTGCCAGATTCAGTTTTAGAGAAAATGTATAACTTAAAAGATCTACCAATCGGGCAAAATTATCCATGATAATAATTCTTACATTGTTTTAGAATTCAAGTAGAAAAACCATTATTATTATTATTAGTAGTAGTAGTATGAAAAGCAGAAAACAAAAGTACACATGTGAATATTTTATTTATCAAAACATTTTGGGAGGGAGAACAAAGTTCATTATATCGTTGAAGCCAACAGCCTTTGTTTTCACAGTAAGTAAGTAGCCTATGAGCCCCTGATTATGTTTTAATAAGGTCATCTGCAATGTTATGTAGAGTTCTTTGTAGAGTTCTGCTCTGTACCCACAATCATTCAGAGCACTTCATACATCTCAGCTAATTTCAGAAATAAGCCCAGTAAGTTGGCATTGTTGACATAATCCATCACTTACAGATTATGACATTATAGCACTGAGACTAAAGAGCTTGGAGCAAATCTCTTCACTAGCACACCCTGAAACATTACATCCTAGAATGACAAGTGTGGCAATAGTTACTGTTTAGAGTTTCTCTGCATCATGCACACTGCCTTTTAGAAGTTTTTCATAAATAATTTTGTTTCACTTCTGCATTACAGGTAAGATGACTAGACATTGGGGTGGCTAAACATGAACCCAAATTGCTCAGTCAACAATTCTTTGAGATGGAAAGCTCAAAAGCCAAAGCCCTTGGTACATCCATCATTGATCTTTCTCTGCTCAGTTTGCTAAAGGAAGCTTAACCAAGTTCGTGTGTTACAATCTAGATCCCACTTAGAAGTAATACTTTTTTATAGATCAGAGACTGTAGAAGACCTGAAATTGTATTTTAAACAAGGCTGTACAGAAATCCTGCAGAATGTCTGTATGGTGCTCCACTGGCTCCTTGATACCGTTTAGGTCAAAGCTCCAACCTTAATTCTGCAGAGAAGCATTTTCAAATTATCCTTCAGAAACACTGTCCTATGCAGTCACATCTAAAGTTACTCTTTAGTCATGTTACTTTGTCCCATTGTTTTTCAAAGCATTTATCACTGTTGACATTGGCCTATCTATTCTGAGCCAGAAATATTGTCATGACAACAGAGAATTTTCCAGTTTTATTTATCACTGTTTTCCCAATACCCAGAATACCCAGGACATGAAGGGATCTAAATGTTTTATTAAGTAATTTTTTTGGTCCTTCTTATTAAAAACATCAATAATCACCAATAGCCACAGAGTCATATTTGCTATTTTTTGGTGTATCTGGCTTTGCATTAAATACATATTTTCTGAATTTATTTCTTACTTTTTTTTGTTGTTGTTGTTATATACAGTTTTTTATTGCTTTTCTTTCACAGAATCTGACCTCACACAAACTATAAGACAATCAATATGGTATTATTGATTCTCTTCATGCCTTTACTTAATTCAGTTACATACATTAATTCTGTGAAGCTACATTATATTTTTTGAAAAATAAGATATAATTATGAAGTAGAATCCCTTTAACACACACACACACACACTATGGATGAGCACAGATCCTACCTTATAGAGAATAAAGCAGAAGGAGGCAGAAAGTGTGCACGGGCATCTGTGGCCTGGCTTCTTCCTTACTTGGACATGACAGTATAAAGGTTTGGCCAATGTGTTTTAAAGAGAGTGAGTCTTCAGAGGTTTAGAAAAAAATCTTAAGTGTACATAAAGAAGAACAATTCTCTTCACGATATTCTTCGTTTCACTTAACAAGCATTGATTTAGAAAAAGGGACTCTTTGTGCCAATCATAACATGTTAATCCCCATGTTCTCCATTGGCACTGAACTCTTCTGATGCCTGAGAAAACTTAAGTTGTTTGAAGACTAAGCTTTGGAGAATTAGACTGTCTTGTAGCCATCTACACAGTCCAGTGGCTGTGACTTCTCTACAACACTCACTTGGAGCTGATGCCTTCTCAGAAGCTGGAGCTGAAGAAGAAGCAGAAAGCTGTGGTTCCTTCCCATTTCAGCTCAGATTTGTTCTTGTCACCTAAACCCTCTGTTGTTTATTGTAGCTCTCCTTACAGACTTCAGCCAGAATGGCTAAGATCAAAAATTCAGGTGACAGTAGATGCTGGCAAGGATGTGGAGAAAGAGGAACACTCCTTCATTGTTGATGGGATTGCAAGCTGGTACAACCACTCTGGAAATCAGTTTGGCAGTTCCTCAGAAAATTGGACATAATACTACCAGAGGATCCAGCAATACCTCTCCTGGGCATATATCCAGAAGATGTTCCAACCGGTAAGAAGGACACATGCTCCACTATGTTCATAGCAGCCTTATTTATAATAGCCAGAAGCTGGGAAGAACCCAGATGCCCCTCAACAGAGGAATGGATACAGAAAATGTGGTACATTTACACAATGGAGTACTACTCAGCTATTAAAAGGAATGAATTTATGAAATTCCTAGGCAAATGGATGGATCTGGAGGGCATCATTCTGAGTGAGGTAACATATTCACAAAGGAACTCACACAATATGTACTCACTGATAAGTGGATATTTCTTACTTTTAAATTTAGGATTTTTCTATTATATATATTTTTAAATATGTAACCTGCTGAGGTCAAATCACATATACAAAGATACTTACTTGATTGTTAAGAGCTGTAAATTTACCTCTTTCTCTTTTTTTGCTCCCTCTGGAGATCAAATTTTTAGTGCCAATCCTGACTTAACAAGCAAACTGTAAGTTCCAGAAGTTCCAAGTAACTCTTTCTCCTCGTTGCTGATTTCTCCTGAGAAGTCATATATGGGACCTGATTGCTAAATCTGGAGATAATATTCAAATTCAGCTAATACTTCTAAGAAAGAAACCATAGATTGTGTGGCAAATCTCACTAAGGAAAAATAGGAAGTACATATAAAAACTAGTTGTACTGCTCATAGGCTGTGAACTCAAACCCCAATGTCAGACTGTTGGGTCCATGAGTTCTTCTTATTTTTAAAATTTTATTGGTTATTTTGTTTATTTACATTTCAAATGTTATCCTCCTTTCTGGTTCCCCCTCAAAACACCCCTGCCTCACCGCTCCCCCTTATTGTCTAATAGAGCAGCTCAACTAAGAGAAATACCTACCCTGCCATGCAGTTTCCAACCTCTATTTTCAAAGTATACATCAGCTTTCCATTAATTTAAATGGTGTCCAAGGAAATAATTGTAAGGAAGAGAGATGCATGTGGGCTCATGGTTTCAGAGGTTTAAGTCCATAGTCTACCAATCCCACCACTATGAACATATGATGTGGCAGAATACCAGGTAAGGAATCCATGGTGCAATACACCTACTCATTTCATGATAAGTGTGACATGAAAGAGAGAAAAAAGTGGCTGGCATCCCAGTATCAGGACATAACCACAATGATTTAATTTCTTTCCACTAGGCTTCACTTCCTCATAGTTCCACCACTCTCTCATAGCACCTCAGTGTAATGACTTGACCTTTAGTATTATGGGACCTTTGGGGACAGTAAGAAAAATAATAGCAAGCTCTACAAAGAGGAAGAATTCTAAATGCCAACAACTGTGGGTCAGTTTCTAACTACTTTCTTGGGGCACGTTACATCTGAATATGGACTCTCCATAGTTATTTCATTCAAATCCACACACAGGTTTGTTTTCCTTATTAGCAAATATCTGAAATGCAAAGTTGTGTCCTAACTAATTTTATTTTAATTTTTTAAAAATTAACTTTCTTTCCCTTTGTATATCTTAAATTTGACTACCAATGTTTTTAAATGCAAGTTGACAAATTTCTGGATCTTTGGTTGATACAAAATACACAATACAAGATACACAATTTCAGGAAAACTCTAGAACTATCAAAGCAGATATGTGGCCCTTTTAAAGTGGACACAAGGTAACTAGGCTATGAAGTAGGTGAACTTCATATGATAGAAAGTCATCAAGTGGGAGAGAGGGCTGGTGAAAACTGGCCCATACAGTTTTAATGAAAATATTTAACAAAACAGATCAGATAACAACAAACAAAACAAATGATCTTAAATTCCAAAGTAGCTGGATAGAATAAGGAAGGATGCTTTTGTTTTGCTAGAAACTTGGAAAGACAGAGATAATGATCTGTACTTTCAGGCAGAACTGTACTTGGGATTTCTTTATCATAAATTTGGAATTTTAACTTTTTAAGGCAAATACTATCATTCTAAAAGGATGATAGACTCATAAAATTAAAAACCTGTTACATTGCCTGGGCTGTTTTGTGGTGGCAGTGCCATTTATTGTTCCTAATGCAATCCAGGGGGAAATGAAATTTATTGCAGAGGTTCAGCTATATCATAATGAAAGATCATTACTATCCTATCAGCAACTGTAGGCATCATGTGTAGCTATCTGAATTCCTAAAAGATCATTACAGCTGGGACATCAGGATATTTTTCTGTGAACATTATTAGTAAAAAATCCAATGAAATCCTGGGTACTATATCCTGGATATTACCAATATTTTAATTAATGATTGTTGATTAACTCATCTGTTCTTCAGCCAGATGTTTGATCAGTATGTGGCTTTCTTAACAACACTAATAGAATTCATTAGTTATGTCTAAATGAGCATATGGGAATGGTGAGATGGCCTCCCAAACTGAGGACCAGAGTTCAATCTCTGGGATTGTCATAGTGGAGGGAAAGAGCCAACTGCTAAAGGTTGTCTTCTGACCTTTACAGCAGTGACAAGACATTCATGCATCCATACATGTAAACATGCTATTAAATTCAATAAGCAAATTAAAATAAACAGGAAGAAACACATACATTTTGATTCCCAGTCTGAGTAACTGGGCAGCTGATGAGTTGCAAATAAATACACTATGGCATCTTTGAGTTTCAGGACCATTGCATCTGATTGGTATCAACTCCTTGATCAGGAAAGTCCATGGGTTCAGTAGTTAGTGCCATTAAAATTTTTGTCAGTTCCTAATAGTTAATATTCTAAGAAAGAACATATAATGAACTAAGAGTGAAGGCCATATTATTAATTACATGCTTGAGTGTAGGAGGAGGTTGGATAGAGGAATAAATGTGATAGAGATTGTGGTGTGTGTGTGTGTGTACATGTGTAGAAGTCAGAGGATTCAGGCATGGCTTCCTGTCTTGTGCCAAGGCTGACTGGTCCCATGAGCTTCTGGAGAATCTTCCCCTCTACCTTCCATTCTACTTCCAGGACCTACTGTGATTACACACACCTATGTTACTGCATTTGGCTTTTCTGTGGGTTTGGGGCACCTGAACTCAGTTTTGCAGGCTTGTGAGGCAAGCGCTTTCCCTATGAAGTCATCTCTCTAGCACATAATGTTAATAAGGTAACTAGAAGTTGGTTCCTTTACCTGGTGCCAGTTGAGCAAAGAGCTAGAAAAAAAAATGATTGAGGGACTTAAGAAAACCAGCAGAAAAACAAATAACTGCCTGTTGGGTGCTTGTAAGATGATTGCTTTGAGGAGCTAAATGCCCTTGCCATATGCACCTATTAATTCAGAAAACTGGGAAGTCTCTAGAGGGGGGCCAGTTTTCTGTATTGTTCATTGCTACATCACCAGTACCACACGGCTGAGTAAACACTTAGTGTAGCTAAGCAGGCACTCTGAAGTCTCTCCCAGTCTCCTGTTGGCTGTCTGGGTGCAGGTGAGATGATGGAGGAGAATGCTTGAGAGTGAACCTCAAAGCTGTCCTAGAGCCCCCAGCCTCAGAGCATCAAAGTGGCTTCAAAGTCTATTCCTGGAGGCCTTAGGTCTCAGCATCCATTATTGTATTTCTCAAAAGTCATGATGCTTCTGCAACCACTTTCCTTGATAGTGGTTATAGAGTACAACACAGATTAACTCTGAGACCAGAAGACACATGCAACCAAAACCAACCAAACCCAAGGGAAGTATTCATGCAGAGAAATGGATGAGAGGCGATTTAGAAGCCTTAGACATCAGTCCTTTTTCAGCTCAAGCATTCAATTCTTATTTGCTGTTTATTTATTAGAAATAACATAAACACAGTCTTCAAAGACCAGATGGGCCAAACTTATTGTGTTGCTGAGAAAATTCACAAAGGGTCAATTAAAAGTTTTTAAAAAAATAAAAAGAAGATCAAATGGGGGTTCTTTTTGTATTTGTTTATTCATTTCTCAGCTCTCATTTATTGGTGAATCTCTAAGGCCACACCTCCATGGGATCTGCAAGAACTAAAACATGGGGCATGCTGAGTTCCCCATTGCAAACCTTCCTTCATCTTGGGATTCTGAAGTCTTTTATTGTTTAAAGGTGGCCTTTGGCATAAAGCCTCTCCTGTTCTATTTTGTAATATCACATTGAGGCAATTGTTCCCAAAAACCACTTGAAGAAGGCAGCACTTAATGCTCCCAGAGTCTGAGCGAGTTGAATGATTTATAAGATTGGTTCTTACGGAAATTTATATCAATTTACTTAGTGGAATATGTTTTTCTTCTGCACCCCCTAGCTTTCTAGAATTTCTGCTAGTGTGAAAATCCTCATAGAGGATGTTTGAAAGCCTTGCCACATGCTGCTATTCCCAGCTTGATTGTGGATCTTGGAACAAGTGTACCATGCCAGGAATTTAACCACAGCGCCAGTTCAGTTTTGCTAAGTCACATACATTTCTGAAAAACAGATAATCAGCAAATGAGCTTCTAAATGCCTCCAGAAAGGCAAATGCTTAGAACAAAAAGGAAACCTTCTAATTGCAACAGCACATTTTATGGTCAATAAAGAATTCAATATGCTATGCAGCAGGAGCATTCCAACTAAGAGTCAAATAAAAATAACTGTGTATGTGATATAGCATAATGAAAAGTGTCTCTGTTCAGCAAGAGATAACCCCCCCCCCCCACCAAAAAAAAAAACCTTTTCCACTTGACATATTGGATGGATTGCTCATACAAAGATAATGTGTGGAGTAAGTCTAGCTAAAATAGAGCAACCTAAACAAATCCCTGTCAGGAAACCATAAAGAAAGTTCTTGCCTCAATTTAATTGGTTTGTTAATTACTTAAAGAGGTCTTAAGCCGATTATGCTCCCATGCTCTGTTGACTGCTGTTTTTCTTCCCTGGAAAGGACAGAATATGTTTGATTTCTTCCTCAGCTTCTCCTTCAGTATGTTCCACGTGCCCACTCTTCCCCTGTTTCTCAAACATGTCCATAGAGTACATTACAATGCTTGCACTACTCAGTATTGCTTCCTTCACAAATTCAAATAAATAAATAAATAAATACATACATACAAACAAAAACAAAATATGGACGATTGCAAACAAAGCTTTGTGCAGTTTCAGAGGATCAACTGCCTATCATCTGAGGGCGTGCTAGCAGCAGTCAGATGTCCGTAACTTGATCTTGGTTGTGAAGGAGGGTTGACAGTGCTGTCAAGCATTAAAAGTGTATTTTCTGGTAGCTTTTTTGTCATATTTTCCTATTTTTATTAATTGATTTTTTTAAACTCCATATTTTATCCCCTCTCCATTCACCCTCTGAATGTTCCACATTCCACATCTCCTCCCCACCCCACCCCATCTGCATGTGAATGCCCCCACCCCTACCCCACCTGACCTCTAAACTCCCTGGGGCCTCCAGTTTCTTGAGGGTTAGGTGCATCATCTCTGAATGAACACAGACCAAGAAGTCCTCTACTGTATGTGTGTTAGGGGCCTCATATCAGCTGGTGTGTGCTGCCTTTTTGGTGTTCCAGTGTTTGAGAGATCTCAGAGGTCCAGATTAATTGAGACTGCTGGTCCTCCTACAGGATCACCCTTCTCCTCAGCTTCTTTCAGCCTTCTCTAATTCAACAACAGGGGTCAGCTGCTTGGTTGGGTGCAAATAACTGCATCTGACTCTTCCAGATGCTTGTTAGGTCTTTGGGAGTGCAGTCATGCCAGGTCCTTTTTTGTGAGTGTTCCATAGCCTCAGTGATAGTGTCAGGCCTTGGGAACCACCCCTTGAGCTGGATCTCAATTTGGGCTGTCACTGTGCCTTCTTTTCCCCAGGCTCCTCTCCATTTTCATTCCTGTAATTCTTTTAGACAGGAACAATTATGGGTCAGAGTTGTGACTGTGGGATGGCCCCCCTCTCCCTCATTTTTGACTGTGGGATGGCAACCCCATACCTCTGCTGGAGGTGGACCCAACAAGTTCCCTCTCCCGACTGTAGGACATTTCATTTAAGGTTCCTCCCTTAGATTCCTGAGAGTTTCTCACCTCCCAGGTCTCTGGTGTATTCTGGAGGGTCCCCCCAGCCTCCTATCTCCCAAGGTTGCCTGTTCCCTCACTCATATTTCACTCACTTCTTGAATGATGTAGTTAATGGTTTAGTCCAACAAAGAGTTTATGAATGCTCACTTTTTTAATCTTTGTAAGAGTGTGTGTGCGTGTGCCTGTGTGTATGTGTTTGTGCACGTTCATGTTAGTGTGTGTGTGTGTGTGTTTATAAGTATGTACCAGTGCATTCAATGTTGGTCAGAGGTCAACATTGGGTCTACTTGTACATCCTTTTCAACCTATTGTTTTTGAGATAGAGTCTCTTACTGAACCTAGAGCTCACCCATATGGTAACTTAACTGACCTGGAAGCCTCCAGGGTCTGCCTGTTTAGACTCCTGCAATGCTGGGCTTATACACATACACCTACCTTTTACATGGGAGCTGGGTTTTTGAACTCTGGTCCTTACACCTACGCAGAAAACCCTTTACCCACTGAACCATCTCTCTCTTCTTTATGACTTAATTCTCCTTTCCCCAGTTATTCTTTCTCTTTCTCTCTCTTTTTTTTCCTATCCATATGTTCAGCAGCCCCAACTGTGATTTCATACGAATTTAAATAGATCTGGGCATTTCTGTTATATTTATAAAACTTGGACACATTACCTGGCAGGCACAGTGTCGTTTTTTTTTTTTTTTTTTTTTTTTTTTTAGATAAGGAAATCAATGCACTTATTTTTTCCCCTCAAGCATTTTCTTACAGATTTAAAAACACAAACAAAACAAAGTAACCAGTATAGTTCATTTCTTCCACCGTTTACTGAGCATCAACAGTTGTTTGCAATTTGCCAATCTTATCTATTAGTGGAAAGGAACATATTTAAAACAGCTGCTAGGCATAATGCTAATTTCCTGCTAATTCTGAAGTATCCATCTTCATTTCATAAGAACAAATATATACATAAAACTCATGCTATTATCACAGTAAGCACTGTCCATCATACTTCTTAGATAGAAGTCACTACTCAATATATATATATATATATATATCTATATATATATATATATATATTCACATTTCATTTGGCTGTCATGTTTTCTGAGTCTCACTCAGCATACAACACATGTTTCCCCCTTTTCTTTGGGTTACTGGTTTGTTTAAGAACCAGCTGTTTGCTCTGCAAGGTATTATAAATCCTGGTTTATTACTTGCTCCCTCCAGGTGTCTGTACCTAGAAATAGTCTGCTTACTGCTTTCACAGAGGGCCCATTCGAAGAAGTTGCCTTCATTCTTGCAAGGCCTCGGGAATCAACCAGGCATATTAGTGATATGAGAAAATCATTTCTCTGTGCTCCCCACACAAGGAAGAAATGCTCTCTGGGATTTACTTTTGCATAAAACTATTCCCCTCCAAGGAGCAGGCTAAAGTCATATGGAGATCTTCACCCTTGTGTGCATGGATGTTTAGATTAATCCACCTAACCATAGGTCTTATATGTTGATCTATGCATTTGAGGGCCAGGGATAAATTTTTCCTATCCATCAATAGTCTCCAATCTTGGCTATACAGTGTTCTGTTTTACTTCAAAATCAACTTTGAACACTTGAAAGACACAGATGAAGAGGACAGTAGACCATTAGCCTTCTTAGTGTAGTCTAGTTCTCAGGGAAGTCTCAGCCAAATTGTTGCTTGTTCCCTGTAGGTTCCAATGAGAGATACGAACCAGGTGGGTAAAGCATGCAGGTCACATAATACTTGGTTCCGATTCTTAGTAAATGGCAGCTTTTGTTTTCATTCAAAACACTGCAATATTTCACTGATTCTGAACTCAATGACTGGACTATGACTGCCAAATTGGCATTAGTCCTGAGGGGAAAAGGGAGAGCATCTTGAGGAACTAGAAGTATTGACTTTACCTCGTATCACAGTAATAAAAATCGCTTGGCTCTAAAATCACAAAGAATACTTACTTTCACTCTACTCTTTTTTTTTTTTTGATCAGCTTTTTTTGGATCTTTGTTCCCCATTTGATTGCAGCATACAGCCCTGAAGTGTATATGAGGTACCAAAAATCCCTTGGAAATTCCTGTGAAGTGACTTCTGAGTTCCACTTGCATACTGTTTTAATGCATTGGGTATGCCATGGAGACTCAACAGAACTTCTGTGCTTGGTCCAGCATAGCTCCATAAGGGGAGGTGTGACACTGTTCCTGCTCCTGGAGCATTGCCAGGCTGTTGATCCCTGCATGTGCTGATGGTTACTGTTGCCCTGAAACTGATCTGCTGTCTCTCCTATTTTACTTTCAATCTATTTTCTTGGAGAACATACTTCCCGCCATTGCACAGAGCTAATCACTCCCTAATAAATGAAACAGAGTTCTCAGGAATTGAGGCAATCATGAGGCTGTGGAGGATAAGGAACAGACCTTGTGTTTGGCCTTTAGGGCCATGAGTAAGGATCCATGCAACATAATCACAGAGGCCATAAACGCCTACGTGGTCCTTTGTAGAAATTGTTTATTGTGAGACTTGGCCTTGAATTTGGAATTATAAGGACATACACATACCCTCCAGTCCAATGACTGCTGCATTTACTAGCTAGGGTTCAAATTTGGGATATCAAGGATAGAGAGTTAAAGTGGTCTCAAGAAGAAAAGGCATGGATAGGAAATGAAAGGAATCTATAAAAAAAACAAGCCACTAATAGATTTAGAAACAAGCTAGAAACAAATAGTATTAGAAGGAGAGTACATGAAGCCATAGAATGGCTAGGATAGGAAACCATGATTAAAGAATTAAAAGATGATGTGTAAGCATATAAAACGTTAGTGCTTGGTTCTCCTAGCTACGTGAAGGATTGCAGACAACAGTGCCTATTTACTTGCACAAAATTTAAAACTTTGGAAGAAATGATTTTAATCTTAGTAGTCTTCTACCTTTCTGTTTTTACATGAAAATAATTACTAAAGGCTGCTTTCTGCTGTACCAGGAAATTGCAAGAGCTGTGCCCAGCTACCTCTGAAGAACAGGGTGTGTAAAGGCTATAAGTAAATGTGCTTTTGATTTGTGTTTAGTTTCTGCTTTAAGGGAGCAGGGATTGGAATTATTGATCTGGAATTCATGAAATTTATGTAAATTTTAGAATTTCTAAAAATGTATTAATAATGGTCTAAATAAAAGATAAGTAATAAGTAAATAAAAGACTGGGTTTAGGCTCTCTGGTCAGGATAAGGTGAAAGAATGAAAAGGAAGATGAAAAAGAATGTAAGAAGGAAAAAGGAAGAATGATGAAAATGCTTGGACAAAGAGAGAGCACTTGAACTGACAACATATATTCACTAATGATTCCAAGTCATTGTTGAATCAGCACTCCTCCCATTCCCACCTTTCTTAGAACCTTCCTCACACTGAGACTAGACCTCAATAAAATTGATGCCATAGACTTTTACTTGTGAGATATTTTACACTATACAAGAGAAATTCATGAACACTGGTTATATTATTTTAACCTTAGCCATTGTTTGACACAACAATTTTATGCAAAATAAACAGTAAAGCAACACTTTAATGATTTGTTAAATGCTATAAAGTAGGAAGTACAATTTATCAAAGGTGGCAAGAAAGAAGAGCAAGGTACTCAGAAGCAGGGTTGCAGCTAGAATGAATGGGCATGCTTCTAGCAGATAGGTCTTGCTTTCTACCAAGAGATGTAGAAAGAAGAGGGCCACATTTTGGACAATTGGTGGAGGGGTGGATGTAGCGGTAAGACGTAATTGTTAGAAGATTTTGTTAGGTGATTATAGCAATGATCCATCTGAGATTGAGAGAGTCAGAAATGTTGAGTAAAGATGGAGAGAAATTCATGTTCTTCCCTGATGTAATGGATGTGTGCATTCTGGGGATACTATTGAATTGTCTGGGCAGTTAGGTCAGGGAATGTGGATGGGTACTTGTCACATTGATCTTCCATCTGGAAATGGAATAGGTTTAGGGAACAATGAGAGCTATGGGCCAGTTATTCACTGAAAAACAACAATGACCAATGACAATAGGATCTGAGGGCCCAGTCCTGATGAAATACCCCTTCAGAAAATGAGGTTGGGAGAAGTGTTTGTTGTCCTTCTGTTTTGTTCAGAACACTGGCATAGATTTCTCATTGATTTCCACTGGAAATGGGAACAGAGAAACGAGTCTCACTTTCCTTTCTTGTTAGCTCCTTTATCTAATTTTGAAAACAAGTTGGGATAACATCAATTCTGAGAAATAATATTGGAAGTAATTTGTCTCCTTAATCATTTTATTGCACAATGAGATTTGCAATGACGATTCATAAATTTAATCTGCTGAATGGCTTACCTACCAATTACTTTAAAAATTGGGTAATGTGTTTTAGTAATTAGTCTAGAATAAGTTAAAAAACTCTATATTGGTCATCACTTTCATAAAAACAATTATACATTTTCCTTCTTGCACTATAATAGTGATTATGTTCCTCTTGTATACATTTGATGTTGTTTTTATTTTTCTACTGACAATGTATTTATTGTTTTAATTTCTTCCTATATGTTTATATATAATATAGAATAGAGTTTATTCATGGCATGGGGAGGGGAGCTGAGAGGATAGTAGAGAAAGGAAAAGGCAGAGAGAGTAGAGGAGTAGAGGCTGGCCATGAGCAAGTAGTGAGAGAGAGGGGAGGGAAATAGGGAGAGAGGAGGAGCAGGAGAGAGAGGACAGAAGGAGAGCAAGAAGGCAAGAGCAATTTCCTCCTATTCTTAAAGTTTCCCTTTTAACTTTTCCCTCCTTATACCCCTCAAATCCTAGGAGGTTTCTTTGCCCTTTAGAAACCTAATATTTTTGGAATGTGTTTTATTTAGTATTTTTGTGGCTGGTATTGACTTGTATGATATAACTACTGTCTTGTTTGATGGTGCAGACTCCCCAAAGTAGATCAGTTACAAATAAACTGAAGTATTCCTTAAGATGCTATAACCAAGCCGGGCGTGGTGGCGCACGCCTTTAATCCCAGCACTCGGGAGGCAGAGGCAGGTGGATTTCTGAGTTCGAGGCCAGCCTGGTCTACAAAGTGAGTGCCAGGACAGCCAGGGCTACACAGAGAAACCCTGTCTTGAAAAACCAAAAAAAAAAAAAAAAAAAAAAAAGATGCTATAACCTAGACCAACAATAATTTATCTTCACTTGCAAACACTCAGCTAACATAATAGCTGTTTTGTGTAGCTACCATTTCTGTTTGAAAACCTATATATCAAAATGAAATAATTTTATTTTTATGTTTTATTGATATTGATGTTTATAAAAACAATGTGATTTTAAAGTAGAAAGAAGTTACTGTGCTCTGAAATCTTTTGTGTTTTAAAACACTCTATCAGCATCTTATCTTTTTTTCCATATTTTTTGGTTATTTTATTTATTTACATTTCAAATGTTATCCTCCTTCCCTGTGGAGATGTCTTATCTTTTAAATGAATGGCATCTTGTCCTATATCATGAGAGAAGCATCCCACTTTTATTTGCTTTATATAACTTTATCTTTGGAGAACTGTCTATAACTTATTTGGGCCTATTTCTGTGTTTTACAACCCTGTGCCTTCTTTATTCAGTTTTGCTCCCAGACCCATGAAAATGTCATAAATACAAGACAGCACTTGATATTACTTTGCTGGTGGTGTTCATCTAAGAAACCATCCTTATGGTAGACATGACCTCTCTGTCGGCAAGGCTTTTAGCAAAGTCTAATGATCTGGGGTTGGTTCTGGGAACCCCCATGATACAATGCAAGAACCTACTCTCAGAAGCCAGACTTTCACATCTACACACAAACCTTGACATGCATACGGCCACATACCAATTAAGCAGGTATGAAATGAAAAATATTTTAAAACTGTTTCTTCACTTGTGACATAAAATTTTCTTTCTACTGTGAACTCATCCCTGAATTAGAATACCACAGCTCATTTTGAATGCATAAAGCATATCATTTGGAAGACTAGTAACCTTTAGACTGTTGTATAACGTGGTAAAGAATGTTATTTTCTTTTCTTTTTAGTTTTTAAACATTTATCAATTTAAGAGGTGGTTTTATTATTTTCACACAACAAATATCTACATCTGCTACTAGCTAGGCCCTGTCCTGAAGTTTAAAAATATGATTCTATTTTGTTGTGCAGAGGCATTGGGCTTAGAGCTAGCCCACTCTCTCTTTGGTTTTCTCAGGGAGGCAACGATTTAAGTGTTTCAGTATCTTAGCAGCTATCATAGTCATGTTCAAGTAGAAATGTCTTCATAACCTCTCAGTTATATTTAAGATAATAGAAATGCATCAAACAAGCCATCTCTTTTTGGTTAAAAAGCAGACATACAAAGGTGGAGGTCACAGGTGCTAAGATGAAAGTATGACTAACCGAATCCCATCAGTTGCAAAGGAGAGAGCTATCTGAAATGAGGAGGAGGGCAGTGAGGGTCTTGGAAAGAGTAACATTCTGTCTTTTTAAAAAAATGTGCAAATGTTTATCTCATAATTGTTGGTTGAGGAGTTATGAAAAAGGGCTAGATGAAAACATTAGAAATTACGTACTGTTTGATTTAACAGGGAGCACTATCCAATTCACCTCGAGCAGGGCTATGGAATGTTTGTGGTCAAAGTCAACCATTAATTTCATGTTGTTTGAAGTGGCATACTGTTTATGGATAGCAGTTGAGGTTGAGGATTAACTAATTGATTCTTCCAATACTTGGCTCTCAAGGTAGTTCGGTAACAATGACAGCATATAATATTTCTTATAAAGGCAGAAAAACAAACAAACATGTATCTGCTCCCAAATTACTTGTTCCAGGTATGGGGCTATTCATTTATAGCGTGGTAAACAAATCCACTCATCCCCTTTGGTGCCCATATGGTAGGTCTCAGGACTTAAGCACGTTACCATATCTGACAACAGAGACTCAGAAGATGTAATTAAGTCAAGAATCCTTAGAGGAAATGTGATCTTGACTTCTCTGAACATGCTTCTGTAATCACAGGATTCTGTAAAATAAAGGAAGGCGCCGGGAATCTCAATGTCAGGGTAGAGTCTGGGAAAAACTCCATCAGCCCTTATTAACTTTTAGTGACAAATGGCCTTGGTCTAAGAAACCCTGGAGTCTATGGGAATTGAAAAGTCAAGGGCACGGGTTTCTCTATAACCTGCAGAAGAATGCAGGCTTCCAGTGCTTTGATTTCATCCTAGTAAGACCCATGTTGGAGTGTGGTCTCCTGAGTGAAGAGGAAATAAATGTGGTATGCTCTAAGCTCCCACATTTGTCCTGATTTATGACAGTAGTGATGGGGAACTAACAAGTAGTTTGAATGGCAGTTTCGGCTTATGAGTATGTTTCTGAAAGCAAGCCCTTAACACTGATCATTCTTTTATTTGGTTCATGGTTATGAAGTTTTCAGTCCAAAGCCTTAGAGTTACAATTATCTTAGGTCTTTGTAAAGGTGGCACATTAGAATGGGAGTTGGTGGAAGGATAAACTGCTTACATCTCCATCCAGGATGCTGAGAGACAGAAGGGACTGTGTTCGAACAGTCCAGTTTGAGCACAAGCTCCTAATGATCTTAGACCTTCTGAAAAACTCTACTGGTTAATGGTCCATGACACTTCTAAATCCCAACACCAGGGCAATAAAAGTTTGAATTTATGTCACTTTGGAGAACATTGACAAAAAAAATTCTATGTGTGTTTCTTTATGATTATAAATGTGTTTATATTATTTATAAATCTATGATGCTAAAATGAAAACATCTTATGTTCTTTTCTCTTTCATCATATGTGTATAATTTAGTCCTACTGGTTTGAAAAAATACTTAAGAGACAAGACTATATTTTATTTTATAGACTTTTCCATTTATTTCAAAGTTTTGAGGACTGACTGACAGGTATTTCCTATTATCTTTGCAATATATAAATATGTTTGGCTGGCCTTAACTCTCACTTATCCTAGTAATTGCATCTTGTCAGTGTTGCAAGCAATTGGGACTTGAGATACAGATTCACATTTAGAGAACTCAGAAGAGACCAAGAAAGATAAAGTGGTCCATCAATTTCCCAGAGTACAATGAGGAGCATAGTTCTCATGTATATTGTGGGTTTCTTCTGCCTTCTGCTTTTCAACACAGGTCCATGTTTGTCATTTTAGTTTCCGAGATTCCATGAGCCCTGCTTAGTTGATTCTGTGGGCCATGTTCTTATGGTGTCCTCAACTCCTCTGGTTCCTAAGTCCTTCCTCCCTGTCTTCTGCAGGGTTCTACTGTCTCAGCCTAGTGTTTGGCTGTGGGTCACTGCAACTGCTCTTATGAGTTGCTGGATGAAATCACTCAAATGACAATTGGCCTACAAACTGATTTATGAGTAAAACAGGATGTTACTTGAAACCATATAATTTTTTTCAGTCATGTTTGGTTCTATCTAGGGTCTCAGGACTATTTAGTTACTGGTTTGGGGTGTCAGGCATCTGTTCCCTTCTGTGACATGGGCTTGAAGTTGGTGCTGTCATTGGTTGGCCATACCCACAAGTCTGCACCACCATTGCCCCAGAACATTTTGAAGACAGGACAGATTATAGATAGAAGGTTTTGTATCTGGGTTGGCATTCCTAATTCACTGCTGAAAGTCTTGTCTGGCTATAGAAGATGGGCAGTTCGGGCTCCATATGCTTTACTAGTAGGAGGAGTTCGCTCAGTGTGCTCTCATAGATTCCAGGGAGTTTCTACTGCACTAGGTTTTCGTGTCACCCCTTAAATATCCCTCAATTCCAGTAAGCTCTCCATGTATTACCTCTCCCTTATCTGATCCCTCTGTTCCCATTTCTACCAGTCCCTACTCCATTCACAAAATCTATTTCTCCTTCCCAGGGAGATCCTTGGATCTTCCCTGGAGCCTCTTTCTAATTTAACCTCTCTAGATCTGTGGATTATATATAGCATGAATATTCTTTACTTAACAGCTAATGTCCACTTTAAGTGAGTTCATACCATGTTGGTATTTCTGGGTCAGAGTTACTTTATTCAGAATGATTTTTTTCTAGTTCCATCAATTTTACCTGCCAATTTCTAAATGGCATTTTGAGTAATACTCTGTTGTAAATATAAATATACTACATTTTTCTTATCTGTGATTTGGCTGAGGGACATCTAGATTTCTCCCAGTTCCTGGATTTTATGAATAAAGCTGTTATGAACATAGTTGAGCGAGTGTTTTTATAGTAGGATGGAGCATACTTTAGGTACATTTCCAAGAGAAGTCACTTATGATGCATCAGGGAATACAGCAGAATGAATGAGTCCTGTGCCATCTTTCAATTTGGCATCATCCAAACTATTTTTCAACAAGTATTCATTAGACACTGTTTTTTTAAAGTGGGTTTTGTAAAGAGAAATATAAAACTCTAGGTTTTTTGACTGCTTATGTAACTGGAATGCTGAATATCAAGCTACTTTCAGACATGCAATGTTTGTACAAGTAACTTTCCCCAGTAGGATTTCTTCATTCATTATTATTCAAAAATCTCAATGAAATTTAAATTGTTATCATTTTTCACTGTGAGAAAGCACAAACAGTGAGATTAAATAATTTACAAGTGGCATATAAGTGATAACATCATTACTCAAGTTTGGTCTATTTACAAACTTAAGATTTTCATCAGTCAACATGCATGCACCCAGTATGATTGAGCCTCTTAGATGCAGGGTGTTTCTCTTATGACTTATCATTTAATGTTCTAGATATACTAGTTCCAAACATAGGTTATTTGATGACTAGTTTAGAAAAGGCCATAAGGGAAAGATAGAGGTAAAGAAAGTAAGTAGAAAGGATGGAAAGAGAGATGAAGCAAAGGAAGATTGGAGGTAGAGAAGTAGGTAAGAAGTAAGGGGAGAAGAAAGGAGGGAGAGAAGGCTTATGAAAATAGTATTTCATTCAACATTCATAAAAATATCTTCTGTGGAAAACAAAGAATTAGTATTTGTACTATATACATTCATAAACAATTAATTATTGAAACATATCATTGTACATGTGCATACTTTCTTGTGTGTATCTTCAAGGTATATATTTGTATAAGCATTTAGATTGGTTCTTCATAATCCATGGGAAATTGGTTCTGGATCCTTACATATAATAGACCTATCAATGCTAACCCTCTTATATGAGATTTTGTAGCATTTTCATATATCTTTTATACTTCTCCCTATATATTTAGCTTAAATATAGATTACTTATAGATCCTCACCCTGTGAAATCTGTGTGATTAGTTGTTGCTCTATATGCATACAGCGTAACAGTGAGGAAGGGAGTCTGTACATGTGTAGTATACAGAGTTTTCTTTCAAATATTTTCTTTCCATGTTGGTTGAATGAAAGAATGTAGACTACACAGAGGCTTGGCAATATAGGTTTGAATATATACACTTATGGTAGTATGTGTGCATGTATAAATGGTTGGCCAGAGTTTGTCATCTGTATGTGATGTCATTTTTATATTTGAAGGATGTATGAGCTAACTCCACGTACAGGGATTAAATCCAATTGCTTTAATGACTGATTATCAAAGCAAATTAAATCAGAAAATTCTGCTCCTTTGGAGATAGCTTATCTGGTCTTGCTAAAAATCAGTCATTGGATACCATTGTTTGAATGTTTTTGTTTATTCAATTCTTCCTCTTTTTGCATAATGGTTGTTAGATTTTAATGAGAGAAGCAGAAAATTGGCTTTGACATAAAAGATCTACTTCAAAAGAGTTACTGGAGACAAGAAAAAAATTTGGACAGAACTGGAGCTTTTAGCAACTATAATTTTCTCTCTATAGTATAATGCCATGAGAAGCTTAGAGAATTTTTATGCACATGTAAGTTATTAACTTCATGAAAATAAATAACATTTAAGACATTGAAGTATACTTGGAATAGTTCTAAGATTTCATTTTCCTTTGCTAAGCAAGAACCCCACTTGAATATTTCAAACATTTGTTTGAAACACAGTTTAATAGTGGTTTAGATTATTTTGAGGGACAGAAGGAAAAGTAGTGAGAGCTCGGAAGACTTCTTTTAAAGATGTTGATTCAATTTAAGCATTTAAACATAGCTTAAAATTTCCTCTAAAATATAAGTATTCAAAACACATCTTAAAGAAAATTAAAATTTGAGGAATTGATGACATTGCCTTGCAAACCCAAGAGGCAAATCTCCTACTGTTTAAGAAGAACCTGCGTGTCCTGACCTAGGCGAAGGGCTTTACTGCCATCACTTGTAATTTTCTTTGTTGAGTTTCTCTTCCTTTTTGATTTATTAATTAAGACACCAGAGAAATGCATTTTAACCTGAGCATATGCTCATCTAACTGTCACAAGCACGATCATAATCAGAATGTAAAATTCAGGTTTGTGGCAAAATTAATCCTCTTATGAAGAACACAATGTGTACTTTGTGGTAAAATAGGCACATTGTTGAGGACGAGTGTTCAGCCTCAGTGCATCTTCCTAGAACAATGTTGAAGGTCTTAGGATCTATATCAACACATCAAAAAAGATAATTACAGAAATAAACACTAGGATAATACAAAGAAGCCCAATCTGATTTTTTGAAAATTGATTCAGTTACTCAACTATTTAGGATGAACAAATTTGATATAAACTTCATGATAAACCCGTTCCTATTTTACCTTTCATTACCACCTTTCTGACGATGTGGAACAGATAATCTACCATAAATATTGTCAAAGTGATTGAGTAAAGATCTCTTTATTTCTCAGAGAGGTGTGGCATGTGGTTAAAGACTGGACCAAAGGATTTTTACCTTTTAATAATATTCAGTAATCACAAGGTAACATTATATTCATGTTTTCTAAATTCTTCCACTGCTCCTTAAGAATTGAGGTGTAGGTTATCATCAATGTGCAACCTAGGCGATATATACAACTGGATATTGAACAGAAAGAAGTAGGCAGGGCAGGAATGTGGATAGACTGAGAGGTGGAACCTTGATATTGGAAGAAGATCATGAAGTTTTGTTGGGTTTCACAGGCCAGAATGATTTGATAGAGTTAGATAAATGAAAGCTGAAGTCAATCTCAGGAAAATGTATATTAATTTGACTAGAGATAATATGTACAGCAGGACATGGGTAAAGATAAAATGCACTCTTCACTTTCTGATATGTTAATTTCCAAATCCAGCGAAAGGTACCTAAATCCATATAGTGATTATTACGCATCTTTTTTTTTTTTTTTTGGAGTGGACTAAAATTAATTTTGACTGCGTCATTAAATGACAAGCGTCCCATCTTTTAACTGTAGCTAAATGCAGAATCTTACTCAAGATTTCCCTCCAGTAGCCTTAAGTGAAGAAGTAGATGCTTGGATTTCATTTCTTCTATTTCCATGTATGTTTAGTTGCTTATCACAAATATTCCTGGTTTTGACTTTGAAAATACTCACTTTTCATTTAAAAATGGAAACCTTTTATTAACTAGTTTAGCTGAGTACTTTTGCTTTCTTTCTCCTTATAATTTTTATTTAACAAAAAACTTAGTGCTACCATAATTTTACCTACGGATTTAGAACTTTAAGCTGTCAGTCGTCTGTTACCAAGTCGAAAATCAAAATAAAGCCCTTCATTTCTCACAAAGAAATATCGAGGTCTAGAAATTGAGAGATATGCGTGCCTGTTTGCTTTGCATCTCTGAAGCTTTGAGGCCTTTATTAAATCGTGTTATATTTTCGGATCTCATTGTTCAAACAAATTCAGTTCTAATTGAATCTCAGTACAGTTTTTATTTGTATTTCTCTGATGGTTAGTGAGTTTGAACAATTTTTCTGTGTATATCAGCCATTTGCCTGGAATTCTTTGAAAACTATCTGCTGATTTCATTAACCGATTTGATTATTTGGCTGTTCAAATATCTTGATTTTTTTAAAAAATTAATTCTTTGTGTGTTTTAGATATTAATCATCTGTCAGATATATAACTAACATGGATTTTTTTGTTGTTGTATATATGCTTTTGAGTTTCCTGAGTCCCCATGTGTCAATACTTGGCATAATTTCCTATAGTAACAAAGTGCTTTTCAGAAAGTACTTGCCTATACCAACATTTTGATGTTTTTCCTTCTTTTTTCTTTTTCAGTTTTAGAGTTTCACACCTTAAAGATTTTGATCTATTTGAAATTAATTTTTGTACAATGAAATAATTTTAAATATTTTATTTTAAAAATTAATTTATTATTAAATTAAATTATCATTTAAATTAATTTAATCTAAATTTAACATAATGAAAGAGATCTAGTTTCTTTCTTCTACTTGTGGATACCCAATTTTGGTATCACCACTTGTTGGAAAGTCTCTTTTCTGCAATCTATATTTTTGACATCTTTCTAGAACTCAGGTGGCAATAACTTTGTATCCACAGCTATTTTTGTTAGCTTCTGTTCTGCAGCGTTGATCTATATCTGTCTCACCTCAGTCATAATGGAAGTCATGGTGCTGATGGAGGATGAACTAGTATAGCTTGTATTGAAAACAGTGTGGAGGTTCATCTAAGTCTTGATTTACCATATGACTGACTATATAAGTTCTTAGCATTTATCAAAAAGATTTCAAGTCAACATATCCTACAGACACTTTTGCAGGAGTGTCTATTACAGAGCTTTGTACAGTTGCTACATTGTGAATGAATCTAGATGCCTAGTAACAGAGGACAAATAAAGAAAGTATAATATCACCAGGCAGTGGTAGCACATGCCTTTAATCCTAGCACTTGGGAGGCAGAGACAGGCAGATTTCTGAGTTCGAGGCCAGCCTGGTTTACAGAGGGAGTTCCAGGACAGCCAGGGCTATACAGAGAAACCCTGTCTCAAAAAAACCAAAAACAAAACCAACCAAATAACCAACCAAACAAAAAACAGAAAACTAAAAGCAACAAACAAAACAAACAAAAAACCCCAAAGTTAATATCTGTCTATCTGTCTATCTATCTATCTATCTATCTATCTATCTACCTACCTACCTAGAGAGAAATTTTAAGCCTTAGTAAAAACTGAACTTATGTCAATTCAGGAAAATGGACATTCTGCAATAATCATTTTAACCAGTTTCATAAAAACAAATATTCAAAATTTCCACTCAAGTGGGTCCTATGTTTACATATAGAAAACTAATATATGTAATTAAAGTGTAAATGGACAAGAGAATTTGGAAAGCAAAGCAGACTAATGAGAGACCACGATGAGAAAGAGGGAGGGAAGACAGTAGGGTGTAGAGGAAATACACTAATATACCTTTTATTCTTGCATCATAAGGGCCTTAGGTAAAACTTAATGGCTGAAAAACTGTTTCATGTCATCCTTGGTTCCATAGAGGGTTTCAAGCCCACCTGGATTACATGAGAACCTGTCTTAAAATAGTCTATCACGTAAACAACATCCCATCCACCAAATCAAAAGAAAACGGAAGGATGAACTGAGTAGGGAGTGCAAGAACTCAGCCAGGCTGCAGAATGTCTTTGGGAAATAATATACAGTGTGAGCAAAGCTCCCTCTCTGGAGCCAGCAGATCTTAGTCAATGCCTCTCTCCCAGGGGTTGGGATTAACAGCAATGGTGCTTTCTATGTGACCAGTGCCAAGCAACGTGCAAGAGCACTTATACTGGTCTTCTCAGGTGATCTATCCAGTGTCTGCTTGTGACCAGCTTCTGATGTCTTACCCTGCCCACTCACCAGTCATTTGGCCCTACCCAACACTGTCCTTTACTTAGGCACTTGTTTCCATCATGATGACTGCTCCTGCTGCTCTATGCCAGAGAGAAAGCAGTCCAAGAGAATAGTTTGCATTAGTGATTTTGGTAAGAACCCTATTTTCTATTGTTTTTTGTTATTATTATTGGATGACCACTTCAAAACTATTTTGATGGATATAAATGAAATAGAGAAAATGAGAGGAAAGAAGACTATGTGTCCAGAAGGCCTATGGAAATAAACTGGGAAACATTAAAGACATATGACTGTACTTCTCAGATACAGTATGACAGGAGTGAGAACTTTTGATTAGTGCATATTAGGACAATATGACACTCAAAATTGGTAGATGACAATGCCTGGAGGTAAGAAGACCTTAGGTTTTATTTCTGACTCTCTGTGGATCATCCAACAACTTTAGGCTTGGTTTCCATCAATCAAGTGAGGAGATTGAAGCAACTGATCAGAATGTTCTTTTCTAGCCCTGACTGGAGGTTAAGATATAATCTTAATTAAAGTCATAATCATGAAAGCCAAAGGCACAATTCTGCTCTGGTTGACCGTGTTTAGCAAATCTAAGATTAGTTACTCACATGTGGAATGCAAGCTTTAATTGGCACTGCATAGCAAGTTTGGAGTATGCAAGCATGGATTCCAGGAAGCTCAAGCTCAGTAGACAGATATACTCAGATGTTACCATGTTATAGAATCATGTTACCCTTGAAATGTGAGCAAAGTGCCATTGAATATATTCAGAAGGGGAGAAATAATAGCTTTTTGCTTGAGGGTTCACTTAGGAAGTGTCATAATAATTGGGACTTGGTATATAAGTTTCAGTCAGTCAAACAAAGGAGCTGAGGGTTAGTAGCTCAACCAAGGTTAAAGAAAAGGTCTAATATATAAAAGCCCATTGGTTAGTTCCCAACAATGTAAGAGAATTTTTAAAATGTGGAGTGGGATGGTATAACACAAGACCCCAAAGTTCCAATAAACTAAACTTCTGGGAAACACAATAAGTTGGTTATGCCTGTAAGAAATACTAGGACCAAATCAAGAACAGCTTTAAGGCTGAAGTGCAAATCTAAGCAACTTAAAAAGACATATTTGTAATGCCTGTTTTTATTTGCTTTGTCCTTAGAGATGAGGTAGTATGTGTTCAGTTACAGGTTCTCTGTAGAAAAAAATCCCTACCACTGTAGGTATTAGTGCAAATGCAAAGTACCTTTGTATAAATAAAAACTGAGGCAAACATCGAGTGAGTTAGTAATGGATCCCACACATAGCATCATAGAGTAGTATGGCAGCCTCACCACACAGAAAGAACAAATTAAAAACTGCTGAGAGCACAGATGTTAGTGTACCACAGTGAAATAATTAGTATGGGGTGATTTAAGGTATTATAAATTTTGTTTTAAATCATGTATGTGAAATTATAACTTTGTCTCTTTTAAATTTTAATCATGGCCATAGTCAGGGTCTAGCTTATACAATGCTGGAAAATTCACCAGGAATGAGATCACCTCAACAGTCTGCTGGGGTTTTGATTCTCACTACATCCTCATCACACGTCCTGTTTGTCCTATTAAAGCATGGGCTCTACCAAGCTTTACTTAATTATTCATTTACTTACCTGTCTTGTCTGTTAGAATATAAGACCACTAAAGAAAAGAAAACAGTTTCATGGGTAAATTTTCCAGGGTTTGCTTAATATTGTGTTTAACCCTAGAATAAATCCAGCAGGTATCATTTGAAGAAGAAAAAAAAAACACAGTTTTTGTAAAATAAGCAAATTGGTTGTTTTCATTATCCACTTACGCTTATTTCTAGGGACCAAGTCATTCTATTTCATAAAGAAAGAGCCACTCATGACAATTATGCCTCTGTGAGTTTCACCTTGCACACATTCTCAACTGTTAAAAACAGAATGTAGTAGAGGCTGGCTTTGTGCCTTTGGATGAATGCCAGTTTCTGTGAAAAACATCTCAGGTTCAATATCCATTCAAGACATGGAGTGGAGCTATTGAAAATCCTTTTGTACTGTTGCAGTCTTATTTTGTGAATTTATTATTATGTGAATAACCTGAGTACAACCACTTAAATTTTTTGTTGTTGTTGTTGTTAAGTCTATCAATTGAAACATATTACTGTGGGCAGCCATTGTGTCCTATGTCTGATATGTGTCCATTTCAGATAGTGCAGCCTCAGCTACATGCTAGCAACCCGAGATGTTCAAAAGCTAGAATTGACTGTTTTGCTTTGAACCCAGTACCACCCTAAAGATTCTTAAGTCACCGTCTAAAGCTTCAAGTAGATTGTCTGTATTTTCATGTTAATGAGTTAGCTGGATCAGTATGGTATCAAAGCTTTGCATTCTGCTTTTAAATCAGGATGTGGAAATTTGATTGCCATGTGGGATATTTTTAGTTTTATTAAAACTCAAGATCCTGACACTGTTTTACCTATGTCTTTATAGAGTACATTCAGCTGACAGACCATTTTGAGGACCGTGACATATCCTCTCCTAGATTTAGAGCATATTGTGTAATACATTGCAGACCATTGATGTAACTAGATGATTAAAATGGTTATGTAAATTGTTTACATGTAAGCTTTCTTTGGCAACCCAATGTAATTTGACAAATGAGACTCCTCATTGGCAATTACATTTCCTTAACAACATTTTGGTGAATGTACATAAAAGGTAATCATAGCTTCGACCAGCACCAGGTCCTGCACTGTGTCACAGCCTCAGATTCTGATAGTGTCTGACACTTATTGCTTAAGTCATATATTACTGAAGGCAGAGACCTCTGCAAAGTCTTTTCCCAACTGTTACTGTCTCAAGATGGAGGGGAGTCAAAGACTTTATACCTGCCATTTTCTATAGGTGCCATACACATTTATGAGAAATCCCTAATTTGGTGGATCAGGAGTTATTAAGTGGTAAATATGGAACACAATGTTTTCCTTTCCTTTCCACGATACTGCTGTATCCCTGTAGGGTTTTCCTGTCATCTGTCTAAAAAAAAATCTCTGTATCTGCAACAGGTGGATGTGATTACTCATGAGCAAAAACAATTGGGTTAAGGGTTAAAGGATAGGAACATGTTTAAAAATCACTTCCATAGTTCCTTTTATTTAAACAATAAAGAGGAAAACACTGATTTGCAGTTTCATTCTCCATTGAGCATGACTGGTCTTCAGAACCTGCCAGACAGAATTTAGTTACACAGTAGGTTAAAATTTGCCTATTACCAAAAGAATGTGGGAGAGAATGCTAATTTTGGAGCAGGACATGCAGGTGTGTGTATGTGAACGTGTGTGCGTATCTGTACAAGCATATGAAGCTTTGAACAAAGTCCATACTTCTTTTGTACTCCTGGCACATGCTAATGCACTTTCAATCCTCTGAGAAACCGTCTTCCCTAGGTGTCTGTGTGGACTCATAAGATATTTTCATTCAGTCTCCCACCTCTCAAATTCAGTTCAGCGTTTCTATAAGTCAGGGTCCAATTAGGAGTCAGGAAACATCCAACTATTTAAGACAAAAACTATATAAAATGATTAGTTATAAGAGGAGGCTGAAGTAAAGACTGGGACTGGTTTATAAGCATAATGATGTCATAAGCATAAGTCATAGTGAATACTCCAGAAACCCTTCCCTCAGCTTCCCAGAGCTGAATTAGATATTTCTGAGTCCAGTGGGTACAGTTGTTCAAATTTTCTCCTTTTCTTTTAAAAACTTACTTTTAATCTCATTATATTCTTCAGTGAGTTTTAACTCCTTCAAAGACAAGATAATAACTCATTGAAATGAACCAGAGACTTGGGGTAGAAGTAGACAGGATTCTTCTTCAGAATGGTTACTCGTACTTATTTGAACACATTGAACTTGACTCTCCACAGACATATCTCTGTAGGTTATTTCTGCTCAACTCTGGTGTTGAGCAACTAAGGCAGTCATTCCTGAGTCAGGACCTAAAGCCTATGCTGGATGCTGGAAGGATGAACAGTAGCGAGTCAGAGTTTTCTTGAGCGATAAGCTCAGAGAAACAAGAGTCAGTTGTAAGGTTTCTGTGACTTCTGGGAGAAGCTCTGGGCTAAAATGTTTCCTGCCATGAACGTGAGCATGTTGATTATTTTAAGAGTGTGGTCAGTGTGAAAAGAAAATGTAGAGTTTTAGAATATCCAGAAAGAAACAGCAACTGAAAAATAATATTATTTTTTCTAGTTTCCCTTAAATGAATGAATGGATGGACCTGGAGGGCATCATCCTGAGTGAGCTAACACAATCACAAAGCAACTCACACAATATGTACTCACTGATAAGTGGATATTAGCCCAAAACTTAGGATACCCAAGATAGAAGATACAATTTGCTAAACGCATGAAACTCAAGAAGAATGAAGACCTAAGTGTGGACACTGTGCACCTTCTTAGAATTGGGAACAAAACACCCATGGAAGGAGTTACAGAGACAAAGTTTGGAGCTGAGACAAAAGGATGGACCATCTAGAGACTGCCATATCCAGGGATCCATCCCATAATCAGCTTCCAAACGCTGACACCATTGCATACACTAGCAAGAATTTGCTGAAAGGACCCAGATATAGCTGTCTCTTGTGAGACTATGCCGGGGCCTAGCAAGCACAGAAGTGGATGATCACAGTCAGCTATTGGATGGATCACACGGCCCCCAATGGAGGAGCTAGAGAAAGTACCCAAGGAGCTGAAGGGACCTGCAACCCTATAGGTGGAACAACATTCTGAACTAACCAGTACCCTGGAGCTCTTGACTCTAGCTGCATATGTATCAAAAGATGGCCTAGTCGGCTATCACTGGAAAGAGAGGCCCATTGGACACACAAACTTTATATGCCCCAGTACAGGGGAACGCCAGGGCCAAAATATGGGAATGGGTGGGTTGGGAAGTGAAGGGGGGAGGGTATGGGGGGCTTTTGGGAGAACATTGGAAATGTAATTGAGGAAAATACGTAATAAAAAATATTAAAAAAGAAGGTAATAAATGATATATTATTTATATTATATTATTTATAGCCTCTGAATCTATTGTGATGTTTTATATTATTTTCTTAAATAGACATTCTTTATCCTAGAATATGATATTATCAAGGATTTAGAACCTGCTCTAAATTAAAAATGGAATGGAATTAAAGCAGAATTATTTTTCATGCATATTATTTTCCAGTTGTATTGTTCTTATTACATATACTTGGAAAATGGCAAATAAAAGCATTAAATGACCAACTTATGGTAAAACTAAGCACTAAGCCAAGATTATACACTTTTATAATAACATTGATCTGTAATTTACAAATATATGAAATTGTGGATAACTGAAATGTATATAAAAATTAAAAATTTAATTCTGAGGTTTCTTGAGCAATAAACTCTGCTTTTCCCCTAAAATATTTCCTGATATTTCATACAGAAGTTCCTATCCATCCAGTAAAATTGTGAGGTTGTACGAGGTTCTTTGGTGTTCGGCAAGGAGAAAACTTGTTTTGTTGAGAGGCATTGATCACCTTGAATGAAACCACATGCCCCAATGATGAGGCATATCCTGGCCAGCAGAGGGTTGTATGAAATGTTGCTAATCACATGACTTGTCCCAATAAAGCCAACTAATGTGAACCTTGGTTGGACTCTAAAGAAAAATACCTTTTAAGCTTGTAAGACTTCAGGATACCAGAGTGAGGTACTTACTGGCTTTATCATTCAAGACTCTTGATTTTAGAATGATGAAACCTAATGGCACATTGGTGAAACAATATTTTTATGGTGCCCTTTTTACATAGACTAGTGCTAAAACTTCTCAGCCTGTGTCAAATACAGTGTTGTTAGCAATGAGATTTATTTTTGTATGCACTTTTATAGTTAAATATTTCAATTCTTTCCCCCTTACTGCTTCTTCTACCAATAATATAGAAATAACCTTTTGCTATATCTAAATCTTATGACATGTGCTGAGTCTTTTGTATGTCTCTCTCTCTCCATCTCTTTCTGTCTCTAAATGTGTTCATATTCTCTGTATCTGTGAAAAAGCTAAATTTAGCATAAATATGACTAATATTATCTAGCAATGGGAGAGGCTTTTGTCATTTTGAGTATTCAATACTAAAATTTTGTCGGTGGCTTGTCAAGCTGTAGACATATAATAATAAATGATTTTAAATAAATGCTCATTCAAAGCACATAATAATCACACACAATCTTAGCTGAGCAAACATATAAACAAATTTGTGATTCTCACAGCAGGTTTTTTTTTGTTGTTGTTGTTTTGTTTTGTTTTGTTTTGGGGTCATGGACAGATGTTCTTATTTAACCTTTAATTTTTCCCTCAACAAGTTTGTAATCCATTGTAGAATTTTAATAAACAGTAGACCTCATAATCTTCCATACAAAGACCCCACATCTGATGAATATCCCATCTTTCTATGCCTGTGTGACTTAGTGTTCTTTCTATCTGGATAGACCCCACTTGCTCTGCTCATTCACTTCTGAGCATGCATTCAATGCCAACTGTGTGGCCACCCAGTGCTCACACACAGACTTGAACAAAAATACAATCTGGACTGTTTCCCCTGCAAGGAACTCACAGTATAAAAGGACAACATTTTCATTTTGCAAATTGCAATACTAAGTGGCAAATATTAATGACTACTTAATAAGAAACAGGATAACAGTATTTAATATCTGGACTTGGTTTTCAATCTCTGGCTGATCTTGAGTCATGCACTTTAATATAGATGTATTTTAAAATAGATGTATTTTATTTTTGCTTGTTCCTAAATAATATCATGTCCATGGTAGATGAGTGAATATTTTTGACAAGTCCCTCTAGGAGGTATGGAATACTTGATGGCCCCTTCACAAAAAATTTAAAGGCACAGAATATAACTATAACATATGGGCATAAGGTAGCCAAGCATTGTGGCACACAACATTAGTCCCAGCCTGGTGTACATGGTGAGTACATTGTAGGTCTACTTTATACCTAGGGCTCTGTAGAGAGACCTTGTCTCAAATATCAGAGGCAAACAAACAAATAAACAAATAACTATAGCAATCAAGAGCATGGGCATCACAGGCAGTGAAAGGCAGCATCCATTGTGAGAGAGGAATTAAGCTAAAAATATTTGTTTCAGGAAGTTTTCCACAACGTAGTGTATTAATGAGTATTGCAACTCATTTTGGGCTTATTTGCTATAGATATAAAGTATTTTTCAAACAAGACTTAATTTTATAGTTTGCTATACAGTTTATAAATGTGCTTTTGTTTTTATAATGATTATAATGAAATAAGAGAACTATTAACATATGAAACATATATTTAATCACAAACAGAATTTTCCATTTAAATTGTTTCTTAATTATAATCAGGTTGCATTTTTCTGCTTTGTTGATTATTCTTGTCAGGCAGAAAACTCCTTGGAATGAACCATGTATAGCTTAAAAAAAAAGAATGAGAGAAAGAAAGAAAAAAGAAAGAAAAGAAATTCTCTTAAAATTATCTCAATGGAGGAGCTAGAGAAAGTATCCAAGGAGCTAAAAGGATCTGCAACCCTATAGGTGGAACAACATTCTGAACTGACCAGTACCCCGGAGCTCTTGTCTATAGCTGCATATGTATCAAAAGATGGCCTAGTAGGCCATCATTGGAAAGAGAGGCCCATTGGACACACAAACTTTATATGCCCCAGTACAGGGGAACGCCAGGGCCAAAAAGGGGAATGGGTGGGTAGGGAAGTGGGGGGGGGGAGGGTATGGGGAACTTTTGGGAGAGCATTGGAAATGTAATTGAGGAAAATACGTAATAAAAAAATTATCTTAATCTACAACTGAATTAAGGCTTATTTTAGTCATTCATTCACTAATATAACTTACCTAATAACCCAATACTTTATTTAAAATCAAATACTTCTTAAAACTTTGTTTTAATGTTAAGTGGCCCAAAAGAATTCTTGCTGCAAGATTCTTACATGTGAGCATGAGACTTTCTTGGGGAATATTAATATGCCTTGACTCCCGCAAGTTATTCTCTTGTTTAGTACTGACCAAGTAATCCATAATTAATCTACCCCCTCTCTCTCTGTATCTATCTACATTCCATATATATTGGAAGAAGAGTGTCTTCAAATACTATATATATATATATGTGTGTGCAAATAAGAGCAAAAGTGTTTCTACTAACTAATAACACTTTATTTAGCCTATTAGGATTTTGCAGTTGAGAATAAGCAATGTATCAAAAATCAACAAAATCCTAAATGAATCCTATCTAATAAAGGTACACACTTCTTTTTTATCATAACAGTACTTATTTGTTTTCTCATAAGGATGAGGAGGAATTCAGCATATGACTTTCAACACAAAGATAAATTCTACATATGTCATGGGTATCAAATTTACAAGTGAGTGAAAGATAAATAAACTAAAAATCTCTTTGTCATTGTGCATATGTATGTGTGTGTGTCTGTGTGTGTGTGTGTGTTATATTGCAATAAGCAGTAGAGTGAAAATAAAACAGAGAAAAGGATAGAATAGTTATAGAACAAAGATCTCATTTTTAAAGAGTCTGCTCTCAGAAAGCATCACTGTAAAGCTGACTACAGTTAAGACCTGAGGAAGATAGACAATGGGACTAGAGATGCTCTTAAGTAGGGAACTTTTGCAGAGAAACTCCAGGAACATAATCTAAGAAAAGAATACGCTGGGTTTTCTACAGACATAGTCTGTCTATATAAACTACATGCAACAGGTCCCTGGCAGACAAGTAATATGAGTGAGATAAATACCCTTTCTTTGAAAGGAATGGGTGGTCGCTAGGAGACAAGCACAAGTGTGGCATGATTAGAGAGCCCTTTAACAATACTGCCTGTTGCAGTAACAATGGACTCATGGTGATAAGAGCAGAAGCATAGCTAAGAGTTCTCTGCAAGAAAATGGCATAAATTCCGAGACTGTCATAGGAAGTGTTTATTAATAATGAACTATAAATATTACTGATTGATTAGGTGTACAGTAAGGAAGACATGGTTTTGTTTGTTTTATCTTAAACTCAGCATTTGGAAGGGGGTGTTATCCCTTCAGAGGCAGAGAAGATGTGGAACAGGCTAGAAGCAAATGGAGAGCTGGATTTGGTTTTGGTTATGTCCAAGACATTTTTTATATACCTGTCTGTGTAGAGATATCAATGGAGATTAGCACTCGAAATTTTATGCATTTGCAAAGTTATCTTGTCTAGAGGTTGAGTTTAGACCAAAGGAAACCTGGAATGTGTGCTGAAAGACATGAATCTAGGAGAGTGAGTGGTGTAGCCACCAAAGAGCCATGAAATCAGTAGAATGTCATATTAGTGAGGACAGGGAAAATATATGCAAGAAGACTGTCTTATAGAGCCAAGATATAAGCTCTCATTTTCTAGATAGTTTGAGAATATATTTGGAAATAATTAGATTTTAATTTTCTAATAATAACAGAGTTGATCTTTGAGAAAATTAAAGAAAACACCTTAGAACTTATTATCATTATTTTCTTGTATAGGTGACATATATCATAGAAGATTGGCCAATAGAAGAAATCAGCATTGCTTACCTATTTGTATCAGCCTAAATATTAATAATGATTGATCAGGATCATTGCTCATAAAGCAAATATTTGGGATAGGAAACTCAATTAAACAACCAGTGTTGGTGTAGCATGGTGAGTGATTTGTTTATGAAAGATATGGAATTTAGGGTGTTCAGATCAAGCATACAAAATCTATTTCTTTCTTTATTCAATTATTTTTTAAACTTTTTATTGGTTCTCTGAATTTCATACCATGCACCCCAATTCCACTCTTCTATCTCTCTGCTCATATGCTTCCTCTACACTTTCAAACTTCCCCCTAGCAGAGGAAGAAAAACAAAACAAAACAATGTGAATGCTGTAGTGTGTCACAGTGTGTTCCAAAACATACCATATTGTCCATACTTCTCTGCTTGCAAATGTTCATTGTCATGAGTCATTGGTGTGATATAAGGGTTCTGGATTCTGCTGTACTATCAATATTGGAGCCTCACTGGGACTCCTAGCAGATACCATGTTGTTACCCTGTGTTATGGCAATCGTGTAGCTTTGGATCTGCAGAACTAGCCCCTTCACACAGTCCAGCAGTTTATTGATACGGTGAATGCTGGGGTGGACCAATTCTCAGTCCTGGATCTGGGCCTGAGAGGTTTCTGAGCTGGTCAGCCAGCCAATCCTCCTGCTCTCACCACTGGAGCAAACTCTCCTTCTCTGGCCTGGCTGGCCCATCCAATGCCTGTACAAGCAAGGGACAGAGCCAGCTATCCTTCTCCCCTGCTCTTAGGGCCAGCTTTACTGTGCTGCTTAGGCAAGGTTCAGGGCCCACTCTCCAGAGTGTTACAGGAGGTGAGGGGCAGGGCCAGCACTCCTGCCTACCATGGCTGGCAAGGGACTAAACATGAGAGAAGCATACCTCCCTTGCCCATGTCACAAGATGGCAGACAAGTGGCAGGGCCAGCCTTCCCAAGCTTACACTCTCCTGGCTGCCTCACCTGCATGCCTGCCACCAGAGTCAGCTCCACTGGGATGCCCAGGCAAGGTACAGGACATGCTCTCCTGAGTGCTACAGTTGGTGAGATGCAGACACAGCCTTTCTGTTCTCATGACTCTATGGCCAAGTTTTCCACTAGCCTTTGTGGGTAAAAGGGGAGAGGGAAGAGGATCTCTATTTCTCTCTCTTTTTTCATGCTACTGCATGGGAGATGAATGGGAGGGCCAGCTCTCCCACACTCATAGTCTTGGGCCCATCTTACATGCAACTCCACAGACTCTGATTTTAAGACCTTACCAAACATATCCCAGAGTCAGGCATCTGACATTGACACTAGATTTCAAGATTTCTCATGAGGACTTGAATATGTTCTTTGCTTCTGAGTTAGGTCTAGGTCTTCAGATGAATGTCTGAACTTGTGCTCCAGGCTCAGCAATAGTCAGGTTTCTCCTCTTCTGGCCCATACTCATGCTTATGCTTAGACACTTTCACATATAGTGCTTCATATACTGCACTTTGTAGCTGCTTGAAATGCAGTTTAGTAGTAAGCCGACGACAGAATTCCTTTAGAGAATTTAAAGCTAGCTATGATGAGAATAGCTTCATTGCTTCTCCAGAAGCAAGTCATTTCAGTGCTTCACCCACTTACCCATGAGGACTCTGGAAGGAGGAGTAAACATCCCCCAGGCCGACAGTAACCCTGGTGCCTTGCTGTTTTGGAGCAAAGCATCAAAATTAATGAAGTTATGAAGCATGCCATTGTTTCCACAGATTTTCTGTGAAATAGCTTGCAGGTTTTATGCATATGAACTTGATGGGGATTTCCAGATGTATCCTTTTAACCTACATAGCATTTATTTGTTGTTCATAAAAAAATAAATAAACCAGCCTACATAGTGTCAAAGCCGTATAGCAGTGAGTGATTGCCTTTCATTATTTCCTTAAAAGAACAAAGCCAAACAATTAATTTGCTTCTCTTTACAGTAATATTTACTTTTTAATATTGGAGGTCACATAAGTATGTCAATTAAGAAACCAAGTTCCTGTGAGTTATAATTTGCCTGCCCATGCTAGGCTGTGACAGTAAATCAAGAGCAGTTGCTAAAAAAGAGTCATGGTTGGAGTGTACTGATTGCTATTGTATAGATTAAAGGGCAAACATTGCAAGGAAGGTGGTTTTGGTGTCCTAGGCCTGCACTTACAGAGATGAGATGGAGTCAGATTAGATTATTTTGTTTGAGACACAGTAATGCAGAGATCACTGGGTAGACCTAGTTCTGCAGTGACAATCAGCATGTCTGAGATAGGTTCAAGGGGCTTGACGGTTACTTTGTCAGGTGGGGCCTATCAAAGAGGCAATGTGTCTTTGAATGCCCCTTGTCTCCTTCAGTGATACACTAGAGAGGTCTGTTTTCCCTTCTCTTTTTGCAGCTGATGTTTTTCTTTTCTTTTTATTGGATTATTATTCATAAATGGTGTAACTCTTGTGACAGGGAATCTACAGGGAAAAGGGAGGGAGTTGAGCCTTTTCTTTTTATAGACATAAGGTTTTGAAATGTTTACCAAGAAGTCTGTCTTCCTGGTTTTCTGTTGTGAGGAAGAATTATTAGTTCAGAAGGAGCCTGCAATTCTTTAACAATAATATTAGGAATCACAGGGTAGTGGTAGTTGTCAAACAGACAGTACCCAAGTTTGACTGAGTTTAGAGGCCAAGTCAAGAAGAGTAAATACTGAGCTTAAATATTTTGACATCTCACAGGAACTTTCCTGAAGCTGAAATGTTTAATAAAGTAATCCCAGGGAAGGAGTACAGCTAGCACAAGGAAGCTCAAAAGATAACAGTGTGGAACAGAACATGAGACCATGAACCAAAGACCAATGAACAACAACAACAAAAAGGCATTCAGGGTTATTTCCTAGATTGGTATCAGTTCAAAGATACCGAGCACAAATTTCTTGGGCCTTATGTATATTTTGTAATGGTAGCACATGGAGGAATGTTCTGATTTCCAGTACCCTATTTTAGTCACAACTCTTTCATTCTTTAAAAATATGCACCAGGTCATTGTACATCATACATACATATTAAGGTCAAGCATATGTGCAAAGGTTCATATTATTGGAAGTTTTTCATGTCATTTACTGCTTAAGTAGATGATCCTGGTACCAATGCAGCCTTATGATATCAAATTGGGAGTGCAAAAGCTGACTTCTTCCTTATTCCACCTTATTGATTGTCAAGAGCTACTTTCTAGGCATCTTATTTTGTCAAAACTCTGTACTAGTCTGTGCATATTTGATCAAAGATCTCAAGATATATAGTTTCAGATCATCAGAGCCTTGGCTGCTTATTATCATTCATATAACCATGCTCATTCAAGGTCCATGGCGCATTCCTTCCCATTCACAAGGATGTCTCCTTCTCTGTTTGCTGCAAATCCTATGCAAATCACAACATTGCTTTATTTCTTTTCTATAAGATCTACATATAAAAATGTTTGAACAACACACTAGACTATTTTCCTAGAATCTACAACAAAATCATGGTCCATTGAGACCCCAACCATCTCAGAGAGAAGAGAAGGACTTAAAAATAAACTCAAAATAGTATACTGTTTATAATCGAGTAATTTATATGCAAAAGGCCTCAACCAAGTAAAGTTCCAGGAATCTACTTTGTTAATGTCTCATTTTTTTTCAGTCTATTAGGTTAGGAAGAGAGCCTTCGACTTATCTTAGAGGGGAGATTATGCAAATGATTAACGATTTACATGTCTGCATTCTTAAAAGCAGTAATTATCATGCCTCTACCTATAGCAATCAGACTTCCTAATCCACACATATTATGAGTTCATTGCCAAGAAATCCCAGTGCTATTGGTCATGCTTATCTCTATATATCTTTTTTACATCATTGTAGTTTAGGTATGCATTAGTAGAGACAAATACTGCACAAATACTGCATTATTCTTGTAGAAAGTCTCACCAATTTAAAGTCTATGGATTGAAAAACATGTTAAAAGCAAATGTAGTAGATCGAAAAATGGAGATCATGCACCACCAAAATATCTGCTCTATCATTTCTCATATTCAAGTCCTGGGGATCCTGTCTCGTCAGAGGAATGTCTCAGATTGTTGTAAATTTTAGCAGCAAGTTTTATTTTGTTTTAAAGTGAAATCTGTGCCAAGATGTCTGAAGAACTAAGAAACACATAATCTGAGTGAAATCACGTTTTACAAGAAAATAAATGGAACAGGGTCTAAAGTAAATAACAGCCCGTTATGTCATTTTACACTAATGAGTTTTATTGTATAGAAATTAGGTTTGGGGGCTGGGGAGATGGCTCAGTGGTTAAGAGCAATGTCAGCTCTTCTAGATATCCTGAGTTCAATTCCCAGCAGCATGGTGTCTCACAACCATCTATAGTGGGATTTGATGTCCTCTTTTGGCATGCAAGTTTACATGCAGATAGAAAACTCAAATACATAAAATGAATAAGCAAGTAAGTAAATACATAAATAAATAAGTGTTTAACAACAAAAAAGAAGTCAAGATCTACTGTGTTTCTAAATAGCTGGGTAGATAGACTATCAGAGAGAATCATAGTGACATCTTCCTTTTTGTGTGAAGACAGTGACGTTTACCATGCCAGAAAACATAGTATTTTTGATCTCATACTCTCTCTCTTTTGCACTCACTTTTTTTGAGACAGCCTTTTTATGAAGCAGGTTGGCCTCAAATATTTGATCCTTCTGCTTTAGCCTCCCGAGTGCTGGGTATACCTGCATGAGCTTCCATGCATAGCTATGAGTTTTTCTTTGTGGCATTAGATACAGTCATAATCATTAGAGTTATGATTAATCATAACATAACACAAATATATTAGCAGAGGATGTAAAACTACTATAAAATGTAAATATGCAAAGTAAAGTGTTCATGAGAGAACGATTTGGTAAGACTCCACAGAACACATCGGGACACATACACAGAAACTGGCAAGGGAGCCAGATACTTGCTGCTTCTCACAACAGCCAGGGAAACAGCACAGTAGCAACCACGAGACCTTGCCAAATTTGCTTTGATTATTTCAATTGACTTGTGATTTCTCTATTCTCAACTGGATATCCTAGTGGTTGTCTAAATTGTGATGGAAACAAATCTGCTTACACTAACTAAAATTAAAAATGATTTTGGCCTGGGAAAGAACATCTGCCTTAAAGTTTCCATCCTTTTCCAGGCCTGTCCATGTTTCTCTTTAGGAGCTGTTTCTCCTTGTTTTCTTTCCTAGATACTGGCAAAAAAAAAAAAAAATCTACTCATTTCCTAACTTTAATCACAAACTCATTTTAGTAATGAATATTCAGGACATACATTCTTTTCCTTGCTCTCGTAGCCTACTTGCTCTTTATCCATTTGGGATTATGAGAGCCTAAGAGGTAGAAACATAAAGTCCTTTTTACAGCTTTCTTCATCACCTAGCAATAGAGTGAATAAATGAATGGCTTTTCATGAAATTGCCCATTTATGCTGGTGAAAGGTAGAGTAATGAGGTCAATGGGTTAGTAATTTGATTGAATGTGACATTTATGTTCTTAAGGAGTTTAAGTTTTTAGTGCAAACTAGAAAATGGGTACTTTTGAAAGAAAAGAATCTGTCTCTCTTTACACCAGTGAAATATACTCATAAATAACATATGTGAGCCTCGCACTGAAACTCTTCCGAGATAAGCACCATGGCATGCAGACTCATGCCTTATGAATATAGCTTGTCATCTGGAGGAAATTAACATTAATGTGGTCATGAAGATGACTATATATTAGTTTATTATTATGAGAGGAAGAATTAATCATGTAGACTATGTGAATAATAATTGCTGAGTTTACAGTTGTGCTTTGCTAGTATATCAGAGAATAACTCTTTGAGGATGTATTGAGGTGAAATCTGAGGGCAAGAACTTAAGCAGGTAATGAGAGGGAAGGGTGTGAGGGCATGGGGACTTTTGTATGCCATCCCAAGTCTGTTAATGAAGAACTTGACTAGAATATGCACTTGTCAACAGGAATAACCTAGTTTCTAATTTATGTTTTTCATTAACTGTTTTAAATTAAGATTCCAGATGATATTGAACTTCTAAAGCATGACAGTAAAGATGGTTGCTTAATCAAAGTCTCCAGGTTTGTTGATGACTTGTCTCTAAGAGTTTACAGGCTCTTTCTTACACTTTTCGATTTTGAATTGCCCATTGTTGGAATTTCAGGAACTATACAAATCCCAAATAACTAAATATAAATCATTGTAAGTTCTCAAATGCAGAAATAATCAACAATTATCTTTTGATGTATAAAAGCCAAGTACCTTGGCTGGTGTCAGTGAGCCTAGGAAGGTGGAGTTGGAATATAGAATGAGGTAAACTTAACTTAGAATTTTACATCATTAAACTCTGTTAGAAAAAGTGCTGTGTGCATGAACAGTTGTGGACGCCTGACTCACCAGCAAGGAGGACGCCACAACAGGATTCTTCTGCACACGCTTATTGGGAGAGCTTGATAGCGAAGGTGAAAGACCCCGAGCCCCAGAACTGGCACTGCTTATATAGGCCTAGGAGTAGCATAGTCTATACCTGATTGGTTGTGCTTTTCCTCATTTACATTCCCCAGGATGGGCTGTGACTTAGCATGAAACCCTTATGCACATGCGCACATAGGTTGTTTACGCGAACTCGTCTTGTAAAGGAATATGTGGCTTCCCACATCTCCCCCTTTTTTATTATTGTGGCCTAATCCAACGATCTAGTTGTTAGCCTCTTCAGCTCACAACGATCAAGAAGGATCTCGTTTTTTGGCAGTCCATGATCACCCTATCGCGTGCAATGGGCATAGCCTCAGCGATGTGCAAGGGCTGATCAAGGAAATCGAGTCTTACTCATCCCAGTGCAATGGGTACACAGACCCGTGGGGTGCTAGAGCTAAGGACTCGAATGCCTATTATTTATGTAGCATGGATAACCATACTTCAGAGGAGGCCCCTTGTTCAATGGCCATGAGTGCTTGGGTGATAGCCACCTTGTCACGTTTCTGTTGAGATCTGAACTTGCAAACCAACCAAAGCATGAATACCAATCCACAGCATATGGCAGCGCCAAAAGGAACAACTCTTACCCACTCCTTAAAGTAGGATGTGAAATATTTTGAATCATCTGAAAACACAGCAATCCCTTTAGCTGACCGCATCTACTCTCGACCAGCAAGAACGACACTACACAGTTGGAATCTTCTCAACAGCCTTTATTGCAGGAACGCCTTGATGCTTCTACAGGGACCCCAGGCACCCAGGGAGCCCTGCCTATATACTCTCAGCCTCCATCCACTCACAGCAGGCCACATCACCTCACCAGGCATGCAACTTCAGCCAATCAGGGCAGCAGGGGCATGTCTCCACCAAATATGGACTTGTTTACACTGCCTGCATCATGGTGTACCTGCGCAGCTCTCACGATGATCGTGGCTTACTTTTAGGTGTGTGAGGAAGTCAGGTGCAAGTCATAAGACTTAGCTGCAGTCCTGGGCACCATCTTGGGACTGCTGCCACACCCGCTCCTCACAAACAGTAGTGGCTTTAGTTCACTGGAAGTTTAATCAACTTCTGAAACCAAACACTAGTGTTATGCAATTGCTTTGCACCATCATCTTTACTATGATGTAGCATAATGATTCAAGTCTGAGAACAGACTGATATTCATAGATCTATTCTCCACACTTAAAAATCAAACTTGTAAAGAAAATTTCCAGCATTTAGATGGGAAATTCAGAAAAACAGAACCTAATTTGAATTTTCTTTAATGTTTATATGCTACAAGGTTCCATTTGTCTTGGAACTTTACATATTTTCTTCTGATTCTTATTCCCATGTATTTTTTTACCTGGAAAGATTGGAGAACTCTACTCTCTATAGAAAATCTTCTTTGCGGTTTAAGTGCAGCTGTCCTCGTGTGCATTTACTCAGCATAGAAGAGAACTGCTTAAATAGAGCCTCAAAGATGGTAAGTTACTGCTCACCTAGCACGAGATGGAGAACAAACTGATGCTAAGCTATGAAGAAAGACATCAATGTCAGATTTCCTCCTGATGCCTTTCCTATTATATAACACAATTTCCTTCTCCTTATTATTGATAATCAGAAGGTCAAACAGGGCCCTCTACCACACCTCACCATAGATTCTAGGGTTCAAAGTATATTGGCATTCATTAATTTGTTCGATAAAGGTTTATTGAACTTTTAGTAGATTTAGCATCGTTTAACTAAAACTTAACTTGGCCCTGATCTACCACACATTTTTATTTAGTTTTTTTTTTAACTCTATTTCCCCAGGTTCATACCAGGAGAATGTATCAGAATGCTCTTCTCTCCATAGGCTCTCCATGGAGCGTCTGTTAGCAACAGCTGAACTAGCAGCAGGCACATAATAAATTTAAATAGATTCCTTTATATTTCTTTATGTGCCTCTGTGATCAAATGAGTTCGTTCCAGAATTCCTGGGTGCCTAATATAATTAGGTCTCCCTCTGTCTCCTTTAACTTTTTGGCTTACACTCTTAAATTACATCATGGGCATTGCATCTTGTATGTGGTTTATAGAATTCCCACTCCCAGTGGTTAGCATCTCTAGGAGCACCACTACTGAAAAGATTATTTCTTAGTAGATCCTTACTTGGTTATTGTGTTATTAAGTCTAATATGACATCTCTAGATGTCTTGCTTGTGAACTTGCTGCTGTTGTCAGCCTAAAAATGACTAACATCATGTAAATTGTTGATTATCCTGTAAACAATTAGAAACCTAACAGAGACAATTATTGACATATCAAAAAAGAGTGAACTAATGTTGGCAGTGTAGATACTCCAAATGAGGATTCATATGCCAGCAAGATTTTGCTGACAGAACCCTGATATAGCTGTCTCATGTGGAGCTATGCCAGTGCCTGGCAAATACAGAAGTGGATGCTGACAGTCATCTATTGGATGGAACACAGGTCCCCCAATGGAGGAGCTAGAGAAAGTACCCAAGGAGCTGAAGGGGTCTGCAACCCTATAGAAGGAACAACAATATGAACTAACCAGTATCCCCAGAGCTCATGTCACTAGCTGAATATATAGTAGAAGATGGCCTAGTCGGCCATCATTGGGAGGAGAGGCCCTTGGTCTTGCAAAGATTATATTCCGCAATACAAGGGAATGCCAGGGCCAGGAAGCAGGAGTGAGTGGGTTGGGGAGCAGGATGGTGGGGGAGAGTATAGGGGGCTTTCAGGACAGCATTTGAAATGTAAATGAAGAAAATATCTAATTAAAAAAATAAAAACAATAGTGTAGAATATGTTATATATGTAAACATCTATGCATATGACTGAAAACATTTCAATTATGATTCTATGTAGATGCTTCAGTCAGGAACAGAAAACACCAATTTTTGTCTTATTATTTATATAATCATTCATGTTCATTTGTTTTGCTTGCTTTGAATAACTTACATATAATATATTTACAAATGTATATGTATATAAATACACAATAGAGTTCCTTGTTAAATTGAAATAGATTTGTAATTTAAGTAAAAAATGTGGAACTTTATCTAAGACAGCTCAAGAATAGTGAAAAAGTTTATGTTATTTTCTATTTAAAAGATAATAAAATGTTCATGAATTAAAAAAATAGATAAACAGGCAGATTTCTGAGTTTGAGGCCAGCCTGGTCTACAAAGTGAGTTCCAGGATAGCTAGAGCTACACAGAGAAACCCTGTCTCGAAGATCCCCCCCCCAAAAAAAAGATATACTTATTAAATTTATAACTTGATTCTCTCATTCATTCACTGGTTGTAGTTTTGTCTTATGAGGTGTTAGATACCTCCTGACATGCATGTTCACCACTTATAAGCCGTGTTCTTAGGTACCCATGATTATAAGAGTATTCATATAATAGCAAAATTTTATGAACTTGAAAACTAGAAATGAAATATTCTATGTAGTTTCTAAATTTCCTCTCTTTGGAAGGAAGTGTTGGGAGTCAGCATCATGCTTTTCTATTTAAGAATTTAATATAATTTAGGTGAAAAAAATACAGTAGTCATCATTTACCTAATAATTAGCAGTTCTGTATGATTTAACCAAGTGTCAATACAAATAGACTGATGAATATTTTATTCATAAAACATGTATTCTAAATATTTTCTAGATAATTTCAGCTCATCTCTTTAGCCACTAGAATTATGTATTATATAGGGCAGTGAAACAATTCCTATTCTTAATTACCTTCTTTTTAAGACCCATACATTCATGGATCAACTGCCATAATACTCTAAGAAGCTGTGAACTTGGTGCAAATCTCAGAACGCTTACCTCTTTCTTTCATTTTTTAACTATTGTTGACATGCCTTCTTTATATTCTCAGAAAGTCCTTCATATTACAATACCATTTGATTCAGAAGAGAAGAATCAAGGATATGGCAAGACTCTCTGACAGTAAACTGTACACACAGAGTTGTCCTATGTGTCAGCAGCACTTAACTTCTGAAAGAGAAAATCTAGAGTCATTGACAGGGAATGGAAGCCATAACTTGTGGTAGGACTCAGGTAGTTAAAGGCTTAGTAGGAAAGTAACAGGGTTCAGTGGGCAGAGACCAAAGTTTGACAGTAAAAAACTACAGGAGTCAAAAAATCTCAGTCCATGGGCTAACGTAAAAATGCTCTAAAGTGTTCACCATATAAATAAAATAAACAGATATGTGAACTGATGAATAATTATCTCTTGATGCTTTGTATCATAGTTAGGTTTGTCATTAAGTATAGGTAGCTATGATATTTTTTTCATTTTTATTGGTTATTTTATTTATTTACATTTCAAATGTTATCCCCCTTTTCAGTTTCATCTCCACAAACATCTGTCCCCTCCCTCCTACCCTGCCTCTATGTGGGTCCTCCTCCACCCACCCATCCACCCACTCCTGCCTCAGTACCCTAGCATTCTCCTTGGTAGCAATGATTTTTAAGGTAGGGTTTATATTGAGAAGTATAGTATTCTAGGTCTTGACATAACCCAATTATTACCTAAGATATGGCTCAGATATTCTTACTGGTCATACATTTTTTTATTTTAAACCTTTATATATTTAATTTAACTTTATGATTCCACAAATTCTAGGGAATGTGGAATGTTAATTCTGCTATATGTGGATAACATATAGTAATTATACTGTCAATATTGGCAAAACTATGCATCAAAGCTAAGCCAGCAAGGCTCAAAACATTCCACAGTACGTTCATCCTTCAAGTTCGTGTTGCTTTTCTACTGGATGAAATATTTCTCCAGGGGAAAATGCCTACAACATGTTTGACTGCAACAGATTTATATTTTAAAACTCAGTAGAGAGAGATCAGGGATCTTGCTATACCTTTGACTTTAGTGACTTTCTTACTTTCTGACTCTCAGGAACGTACCCCTAAACATAGTATTAGACCCAAATTAGTGCTTCTGTTGAGCTACTTTAGCCTGGGACAGTTATGAATACATGAGAGGAAATTAATATTTTGATCAGGTAGAGGTACATAATCTAGGGCACTGTGATGTCATGGTTTACCCTCAACAAGGGCAGTAGACAAATTAAAACGACAAAGAACTTTGCTTCACTGCCTCTATAAGGTTTAGTTCAAAGTTATCTCTTAGAAGGTATTCAGGGAGCCATGCTGCACTTTTAATAGCCATCCCCAGAGAAAAGAATATCTGGTCATAACCCCAGGCTTTCATTAACAAAGTCATTTTAACATGGCAGAAATGAGTCAGGACCAGCATTGGAGTTAAAATTGAATGGTTTAGCTAGATTGTGTTCAGAACACAAGAGCTCAGTTTATTTCTTTATTGTAATAAAATATCCATCAGAAGCTTTTATAATTAATTAATCTCCCTAATTTTATGTACTATCTATTTCTGTTTCTTTAAAAAAAAGCCTTAAAGTTTCTTACCTTTTAATAAAACAAAACAAAACAAAAAAAAAACCCTAAAGGATAGTAGTTTTTTTTCATACATCAACTGAACTACATTGTTAGTTGATTAGATTTGTGGTTCCTTACACAGCTGTTTGACCATCATAGCTGACCAAGAATATTTCATTGGGTCTGGGGAGATGACTCTGTGCTTAAGAGAAATTGTTGCTCCTTCAGAGGATCTTGGTTTATTTATGAGCAACCATTTGAGCTCACAACCATTTGTAATTCTTTTCAAGAGGATCCAACATGATTTTCTGAACTCTGCAGGTACTGGGTACATGTGGTACACATGCATAAGCACAGAAAATCACTGAATAAACAGGCTGAGAAAGAAATTAGGGAAACAACACCCTTCTCAATAGTCACAAATAATATAAAATATCTTGGCATGACTCTAACTAAGGAAGTGAAAGATCTGTATAATAAAAACTTCAAGTCTCTGAAGAAAGAAATTATAGAAGATCTCAGAAGATGGAAAGATCTCCCATGCTCATGGATTGGCAGGATCAATATTGTAAAAATGGCTATCTTGCCAAAAGCAATCTACAGATTCAATGCAATCCCCATCAAAATTCCAAATGAATTCTTCAACGAATTAGAAAGTGCAATCTGCAAATTCATCTGGAATAACAAAAAACCTAGGATAGCAAAAACTCTTCTCAAGGATAAAAGAACCTCTGGTGGAATCACCATGCCGGACCTAAAGCTCTACTACAGAGCAATTGTGATAAAAACTGCATGGTACTGGTATAGTGACAGACAAATAGACCAATGGAATAGAATTGAAGACCCAGAAATGAACCCACACACCTACGGTCACTTGATTTTCGACAAGGGAGCTAAAAACATCCAGTGGAAGAAAGACAGCATTTTCAACAAATGGTGCTGGCACAACTGGTTGTTAACATGTAGAAGAATGCGAATCGATCCATTCCTATCTCCTTGTACTATGGTCAAGTCTAAGTGGATCAAGGAACTTCACATAAAACCAGAGACACTGAAACTTATAGAGGAGAAAGTGGGGAAAAGCCTTGAAGATATGGGCACAAGGGAAAAATTCCTGAATAGAACAGTAATGGCTTGTGCTGTAAGATCGAGAATTGACAAGTGGGACCTCATGAAACTACAAAGCTTCTGCAAGGCTAAAGACACCATCAATAAGACAAAAAAACCACCAACAGATTGGGAAAGGATCTTCACCTATCCTAAATCAGATAAGGGACTAATATCCAATATATATAAAGAACTCAAGAAGGTGGACTCCAGAAAGTCAAATAACCCCATTAAAAAATGGGGCTCAGAACTGAACAAAGAATTCTCACCTGAGGAATACCTAATGGCAGAGAAACACCTGAAAAAATGTTCAACATCCTTAATCATCAGGGAAATGCAAATCAAAACAATCCTGAGATTCCACCTCACACCAGTCAGAATGGCTAAGATCAAAAATTCAGGTGACAGCAGATGCTGGCGAGGATGTGGAGAAAGAGGAACACTCCTCCATTGTTGGTGGGATTGCAAGCTTGTACAACCACTCTGGAAATCAGTCTGGCGGTTCCTCAGAAAATTGGACATAGTACTACCGGAGGATCCAGCAATACCTCTCCTGGGCATATATCCAGAAGATGTCCCAACCGGTAAAAAGGACACATGCTCCACTATGTTCATAGCAGCCCTATTTATAATAGCCAGAAGCTGGAAAGAACCCAGATGTCCCTCAACAGAGGAATGGATACAGAAATTATGGTACATTTACACAATGGAGTACTACTCAGCTATTAAAAAGAATGAATTTATGAAATTCCTAGCCAAATGGATGGACCTGGAGGGCATCATCTTGAGTGAAGTAACACAATCACAAAAGAACTCACACAATATGTATTCATTGATAAGTGGATATTAGCCCAAAACTTAGGATACCCAAGATATAAGATACAATTTGATAAACGCATGAAACTCAAGAAGAATGAAGACCAAAGTGTGGACACTGTGCACCTTCTTAGAATTGGGAACAAAACACCCAGGGAAGGAGTTACAGAGACAAAGTTCGTAGCTGTGATGAAAGGATGGACCATTTAGAGACTGCTGTATCCAGGGATCCGTCCCATAATCAGCTTCTAAACGCTGACACCATTGCATACACTAGCAAGATTTTGCTGAAAGGACCCAAATATAGCTGTCTCTTGTGAGACGATGCCGGGGCCTAGCAAACACAGGAGTGGATGTTCACAGTCAGCTATTGGATGTATCACAGGGCTCCCTATGGAGAAGCTAGAGAAAGTACCCAAGGAGCTAAAGGGATCTGCAACCCTATTGTTGGAAGAACATGATGTACTAACCAGAACCCCGGAGCTCTTGTTTCTAGCTGCATATGTATCGAAAGATGGCCTAGTTGGCCATCAATGGAAAGAGAGGCCCATTGGACTTGCAAACTTTATATGCCCCAATATAGGGGAATGCCAGGGCCAAAAGAATGGGAATGGGTGGGTAGGGAAGTGGGGGGCGCTATGGGGGACTTTTGGGATAGCATTGGAAATGTAATTGAGGAAAATATGTAATAAAAATATTAAAAATCAAAAAAAAAAAAGAAAAAAATCTTAAAGAGTTAAGGGAAGGACTGAAGTGGCTGAATGGGTTTGCAACTTGGTAGGAAGAACAATAATATCAACTAACCCGGACCCCCACAGCTCCCAGGGATTAAACAACTAACCGAAGAGTACACATGGGTGGGTCTATGGTTCTAGTTATATATGTAGCAGAGGATGGCCTTATCTGGCTTCATTGGGAGGGGAGGCCCTTGATCATGTGGAGGCTTGTTGCCCCAGCATAGGGGGATGCTAGAGGGGTGAGGTAGGAGTGGGTGGGTGGGAAGAGGGAGCATTCTATTAGAGTCAAAGGGGAGGGGGGAATCAGATGGGGGTTTGATGGATGGGAGACCTGGAAGGGACATTTGAAACAATAAAATAACCAATTAATAAAAAAGAAAGGAAAATTAAAAAGAATATAGAATTGCATAAGGAGGTGGGGAGGATTGGGGAAACATAAAATATATAAAAAATTAAACAAAACAAAAAGGAAAAAAATTAAAGAAATTTTAAAAGCTCATCATCAGCCTGTTTTATTTTATTTTAATTAGGTATTTTCTTCATTTACATTTCCAATGCTATCCCAAAAGTCCTCCATACCCCCCACTCCCCTACCCACCCACTCCCACTTCTTGGTTCTGGCATTCCCCTGTACTGAGGTATATAAAGTTTGCAAGACCTAGGGGCCTCTCTTCCCAATGATGGCCGACTAGGCCAGCTTCTGCTACATATGCAGCTAGAGACACGAGCTCTGAGGGAGGGGGGGGGTACTGGTTAGTTCATATTGTTGTTCCACCTATAGGGTTGCAGACCCCTTTAGCTCCTTAATGCTACCTATAAAATAGAGCTCATTGGAAAGATATTTTTCTCATGGAGATATTAATAAATGCTGCACAGTAATTGCTAGTTCCTCTACTTAGCTAGACCTCCAATGATTTTAGTGCTGATTGTAGAGATATCAGAGAAATTCTATCAAAGTAACTTCATTCTAGAGTTCCTTTAATAAATGTTTGAATGAATGTTTGGATGAATAATGTAAGAGCTAAGTGACTTTTTTCCCTTGCAATTATAGTACCAGAAGCACAGTGGAAAAAAAAAAAAAAAGAAAAGCATATGATGAAAATGGCAGATTTTTTTTCAAGAGGAAAGCAAATTAATTTTTATGTGATAACTTTTTCCAGTCAGGACTTCTGTTGAGTAATGCGTCTCACCCTTGACATTTGAACTCCCACACAATTTTTAGAGCAGATAGGATTTTCCTGTTTCTTAAGCTTGATATAAAGGCAGCCTCAAGAATCTCAACCAACATTTCTGAAAGTGAATTGAAAGCAATGTATCCTGTGGCAGAAATGTTGAAGACACTCAGTGTCCCAATGTCTGAAGACAGAGGAGTAAAAGTAGCATAGAGGGATTTTGTTCCACTTCACTAGAGAATGCTGTCTACTCACCCAAAGGAATGGTTTGTCAACAGAGATGGTAGGTGGCTTGTTATATAAAACTGGGTACCATAAAATACAAAACTGGCACAGATAACTTTAAGAGCAATAGGTCAGAGTGCCCTTAGCTGCATTCTCTTTATCTCAGAGTCAATGTGCTGAGTGGGTAAGGAAGTTGAAAGGCATGAAAGAGCTGTCTCTTAGAACCTATTTATCAACATGTCAAAGCCTACAAGATTCTATTGTGAGCTCTCAGTTCCTTCTTATCCTTTCCTAAAATCTTTATTCCCTCCCATCTCCATGTGTCACCTTCCTTCATTCAATTATTCCCAATTTCCTTCCTTTCTTCCTTCCCCAAATGTTTCCTTCCTGCATTCAATCCATGTTATTCTCTCCTTCATCTATTTTCACGGTCTCTCATACTTTCTTACCTTTCTATTCCATCTTCCCTCAGCTCCTGCTCTCTCTGCCCTTCTCCTACGTCCTGCATTTCTAACAAGGATTTTCCAATAAGGCTAGCCTTGCACAAAGAACAAAGTAGATTGGCAAGCAAACAAATACCTGGGGAGATTGTAAATTAGCAAGTATGCCCAGGACAAGAAAGATGGACAGTTTCCAGTCCACTGGGAACCTAGAAATATAGTCATTATTGAATGTAATCCACTACTCTTGCAAGAAAGTTTAGAATTTTCATACTATTATCAAAGGAAACTATTACCTCAAAACTGACAAGATATGACATCAGGCTATATTTTTTAGACTATAAATTAACTTCACATCTTATTTTTCAGAAGGGAAAGAAGTTGATGACTGAGAAACTACTTACGTCCAGTGCATCTGCTATGGAATCCCATAGTTAATTTTAGAGCGCTAGCAACTTCAAAATACACGAAATTCCTCGATTCTTTTGTCACAGTGCTCACATATGCCATTTTCATTCTGGGTTACAATTTTTAAAAGTGACTTAACCTGTGAAACAATCTTTAAGAATGAGTTAAGCCTGTGAAATATCCTTTTGCCAATGCTCCTACTGAATATAAAGCAGTTCTTACATATTGTTTATACTGTTGCTTTTTTTTTTTTTTTTTTTTCTTTTCCAACTTGATACAAGCTGCGGTTATCTGTGAAGAGGAACATTCGGTTCAGAAAATGCTCACATCAAATTGGCCTATGGGCAAGAATGTCGGGGCATTTTCTTGATTTATGATTGATGTGGGAAGGCCCAGGCCACAGTAGATGTCACAATCCTTTGGCAAATGGTGTTGGGTGGTATACAGGTTGAGCAAGCCACAAGGAGCAAGATAGTGAGTAGCATTCCTCCATGGCTTCTGTTCAATCTTTGCCTCCAGGTTTCTGCCTCGAATACAGAATACATGCTCTGTTTTCCCTTGATGGTGGAATGTTATGTGGAAGTATAAATCAAATAAACATTTTCTTCCCTCAAGATGTTGCTTATGGTCATAATGTTTTATCACAGTGATAGAGAACAAACTAAGGAATATGACAAAATATGTGCTCCTATATTACCTGTTGCCTAAAAAAACAAAACAAAAGCACAAGTCAACTGAAATGACATTGTTTTGATCTTTAACAAAATTGCAGTAGCATTTAAGAAGATTCTACCATGTGTTCACAGGGCTAACATGGTCCCTTTACTTTCCTTGGTATGTACTTAAGAAAAAAAGGCATTCCCCATTAGTGAAGTAGTAATAAAAAAAGGTGCAATACAACTTTGAAAAAGTATCTGTAAAACAGATGCATTCCAATATAGACTTTCCTCATTTAACTCTCTGCTGGGTTAGCTCTCCGTTGCCTTTTCTCACATGAAAATGAAAACTTAGACACCATGACTAACTCGAACAAAGTCATGAGCAACCTGGTAGAAGAGAGTCTTCATCTGCAGACATTTTTCTGTATCCAACACAGAGAGTAAATACCCAGTCAATTGTATCATTGTTTCTCCTGGTTTATTAGGAGAGAGAGAGAGAGAGAGAGAGAGAGAGAGAGAGAGAGAGAGAGAGAGAGAGAGAGAGAGAGAGAGAGAGAGAGAGAGAGGAGACAGACAGAAACAGATGGAGGAATACAGAGAGACAGAGACACACAAAGAGAAACAATGACACACAAAGAAAGACAGAGACACACAAAGAGAGACAGAGGGAGAAAGAAAGAAAATTATATTGCTTAATGGCACTGAGGCCATACATTTACAGACATCTTTGTGAAAACCTCATTCTCAGAGCCCATATAACCAGAGCTGTGCTGTGGAACAAGCATCAGTAGAGGTGAATTTGGGCTTCAGTAGCAAAGTAAAGAAAGAAACTTTAGACTGTCTCAAGACAAAGACAGTGGGAGAGAGAGCTTACCTACAAAGAAGCCCACATGACAGAACTTGAAGCAATGTAGAATCCTTCTGTCCTCAGTTTTAGGCAAATCTTTAAAGTATACAAATGCCCAGAAAACAAGTATCTCTTTACCAAGGTAGAGTTGAAAATGTGAGTTGCAGCCTTTTTATTTTTGCATAGAAAAATACTATATGGAATACTAATAGATATTGGATAACAACACAATTCATAAGAAAACGTACTTATTTTGCTCAACTGTACCTTTCTAAGTTCCTTAGGAATAGTTTCTAGGACACTTTTAAAAATCCCCATCTTTTTTTTTAATATTTATTTACTTTGCATCCTGATTGCTGCCCCTTCCCAGTTGACTACTTATACAGCCCTTCCCACAAACCCCCTCCTCTCTCCTCTGAGAGGGTGGAGGCCCCCTGGGTCCTCCCACCACTAGGTACATCCGTTCGTTCCTACTGAGGCCAGACAAGGCAGCCCAGTTACAGGAACATATTCCACACACAGGCAACTGCTTTTGGGATGACCACCGCTCCAGTTGTTGGGGGATGCACATGAAGACTGAGCTACACATCTGCTACATATGTGAGGAGGGGCCTAGGCCCAGCCCATGCATGCTCTTTGATTGGTGCTTCAGTCTCTGAGAGCCCCTAAGGGTCCAGGTGAGTTGACTCTGTTGGTTTTCTGCACAGGAGCTCTTTAGGAAGGGAAGAAAGGATAGAACCTTCTAGATAGAGAAAGTACAAAAATTAAAAGGACAGGCAAGGCGATTTTTTGATCTGCTCAGATCAAGAACCATGGTGCCAGTGTCTATAAGACACTGTTTTTCAAAAGATGGCCTAGTCGGCCATCACTGGAAAGAGAGGCCCATTGGACACGCAAACTTTATATGCCCCAGTACAGGGGAACGCCAGGGCCAAAAAGTGGGAATGGGTGGGTAGGGAAGTGGGGGGGAGGGTATGGGGGACTTTTGGGATAGCATTGGAAATGTAATTGAGGAAAATACTTAATAAGAAAAAAGTCCCCATCTTTTAAAAAATATTTTAGAATGGGAAAATTTTTATAAATCAAAATGCTAATGTCAATCTTAAGTCATATTTTTGTTCAAAATATATTAAAAACATTTATCTGCTGTGGTTTTGATGGAGTCCACAGCAGTAAAAGGATAATTAGAGCGTGTAACCCAAATCAGTATGTAATGTGAGTTTGTGGGGTCTGCTTGTATAGGAGGCAGGGATGCAGGCTGTGATATCCAACAGTTCTTCAAAGCATGACTCTAAAGATCAGGAAAAAACCTGCCAAACACATTTAACATGTGATACTTAATTCTGAATTTAATATGGGTAAATTGTTTGATCTTTCTCACCTGCATTCATCCTATCCTTTTTGTGGAATAAAAATATCCACTTTTATAGAGTGTGTGTGTGAAAGAGAGAGAGGGAGGGAGAGAGAAAGAGAGAGAGAGAGAGAGAGAGAGAGAGAGAGAGAGAGAGAGAGAGAGAGAGAGAGAGAGAGAGAGAGAGAGAGTGTCTGTGTGTCTGTGTGAATATGAAGATCAGTTTAAAAAATTCAGAACATGTGTTTGATGATGTTTTCTGCCTTTAGAGATAAAGCAGGTGCTTTTAATATTTTCTTGTCATGGAGCTTCTTTGTGTGTTATGTCACAACCCCATTATTTTTCCTCTTTGACTTGATGTTACACTTCATCTCAAACATTTGAAAAGTAGAAATTTATCAGTTGAGATGTGAGGCACCTTCTCATCTCCAACCTCCAGGAGAAGAAGGCAATCCCAAGTGCCTAGTACTCACCCCCACCCTACATTGGCTGAGAGGTATACATGTGAGTAGGTCAGCTGCAGATAGACCTGAATATGAATTCACAAGTGCATTCTGAAAGGCCTTTAGTACATGCTCTGCCTTGTGAATTTAATGCTTTTACCATGCCTGAGAATGTGCAGTTTGCAGACTGCATTAGGAGGCTCTCTTTTACAGCACACACTTAATGTCAATGTTGTCACACGTTTGTCCACTGACTGATTTTCCTGAGGAAGGTCAGAGCCCTGCATCGCTTTGTGATTCACCACCATGCCAGAGTCCTGAATATTTAATCTAGCCACTCTGATGAGAAGGAGCTCTGGCAGCAAGTTCCAGGGGGTCCTGTGCAATAAGATCATCTTAGACTGATTTCAGAACTGCTTCCTTAGAGCAAGCTCAAGGACATTCAAAGGTCAGGAGAGGCCTGGCAGACATTCTTTTCTGTGCTGTGTTAAGGCTGCATATGAGAGAGGGATCTGATATCCAGAGGATTTCATGTCTTTCTTTTGACTATAGTGTGAAAAGTGGCTTTGTGTAATTCCAACAAGAAAATGGATAACTTGGAAGAATGGTCGAAGTTGTATTTCATGTTGGCATAGTCCTTTGCTTCCCAAAGAGTGTGTTCTCTTGTGTAGTGTAATTTGAAAGCTGTGTGTGGCCATCATTGCTGGTTGCCATTGTATGGAGAAGGTAATTATTAGGTATTAGACTTGCCTGGAATATGGACTTCTGTACTGCTTTTGAATTTTTCTATTTTTAAAAAAATTTCTGGGAAATGGCCTGATGTATTAGCGAAGTTATAAAACCTTCAACAAAAAATGGCAAAAACGAAAATTCTTACTAAATGGAACTATAACCTGGTGAAGATGCTTCGCTGAGTATGTATATTTATTTGATTACTTAATGCCCTTGTGTCTGATATTTCAAAATGTTTCTATAGAACCCTTTCTTTTATGTGTATAAGTTTGGCATATATGGCTTGTGTATGCAGATGTAAATGTTTGAGACGTGTAAGGCGTTCATGTATCCTGCTTATTCAGGTTCCAATTTATTCCTTTGGGATAGGATCTCTCACTGAACCTGGAGTTATACTGGAAGCCATCAAGCCTCAGAAATCCCCCTGTCTCTGAACCACACATCACTGGGTTTGTGTGGCTTTTCATACAGAAAATGAGATCCAAACACAGCCATAACTGTCACTTACCTATCCAGTCTGAAGAAATTCCTTAGTACTGAAGAATCAAGAGAGCTTCTATCTTTGTTCCATTTTTCTTATCTCTCTGAATGGTTAAATTAGTTCTTTGATTTGACAGCTACTATTTTAACCATTTTCTACTTTTGATTTTAATTTTGATCTCCCCTTTCCTTTGAAAAGAAACTGACATCTGTTTGTTTGTATTTGTTTGTTTGTTTTGTCATAAATAGTTTCAGAGAGTTCTATCTTAAGTGAAAAATAGTGTGTGTCTATTTATAACTGAAATCATGTGACCATAGCCTTGCAGGGTACCTTGGTTCTCTTGAGAAACTCTATTGACATTCACCTCAAAGCCTTCTTCTACAAGACTGACATTGGTCTGACCTTTAGCATTGACCTTTCTTTTGATATTCTCCAGGATGCACCTTCATATCATAAGACACCTAACTCCCACTGTCTGTCTGGTAAATAGAAACTTAATAAAACTTGTAAATCAAGTCATCATTTATGTATGTCAGATAGGATTTAAGAAGAATGCAACCAATATATTGTTCTAAGTATGCTTCTATTCTTTACCTATAGAATGCTCATAGTTGCACTTTCTCTGAGCTTGCTACCTCACATGAAAATGAAGCAGACATTTTCTTGCCTCTTCCTTAACAAGGAAACAAAGACATTGTTGGGAGTTCAGTTTACTTTTAATTTTTACTAGGCCAACAGTATCTCTGTATATAACATAATGAAACAATAATGAAAACTAATCTTCAACATAAATTAGTAGAGTGAGGGATTGTTGAATCCTAAGCCTAATTGTTCTTCTGAAGTCAGTAGGCATTCTAATCAAAAGGGGAAGACAGAGTCTCCAATTCCTGTGAGTGCATTCCATTTGAACAGAGCAGACAGCATTACTGGATGGACATAGCTGATGATTTCTCAAAGCCAAGTGAGCATCGAATTGTTTGAAAGCTGCCCATTGATTGCCTTTGGTGTTAACTGCAAATGAGGCTGCCTTGACTCTTTGAGCTGTGTTTTGACATAGAAGGCTGGTGATTCCTTCCCAGGACTATACCTCAGACTCTCAGTCCTGGGGGTGACTTTAGGAGGACTAACTGGTGGGTTAAAGGGACTTTTATTGAGTCTTGGTTTTGTGATCTTCAGTTTACAATGTGGCTTTTCATTAACTTTTCATTCCCTGTAGGTGACTGCTATATGCCACTTTGATATTCACAATGGTATGTTTTATAAAAACTTAGGACATGAGAAATTACTGATCTTTCCTATGTTATGTCAAGAATTTCCAAGTACATATACATAAGAATTATGGGAACTTGGGTGTTTTTAGTGCTTCTGAAATATCATAAAAAGGTTGAAAACTTTACAGAATTAAGAAACATTGTTTTAAGACTTCCAGTAATCTCATTGGTCAGGCTTGAGACCAAATAGGTTCTTAATCACATAATAAAATGAATCTGGGTTAAGGTACAGTTTGATGCATAATTCAAGTGATAAAGTGTAGCCCCAAATTCCTTCTTTTGTATCACCCAGCAAAAAAATTTCTCATGAAGAAAATAATTGATATATATTTCAACAGGACACATTTTAGGCTTGTTTCGTGAAGTACTGTACTAGGGAGACATTCAGACTGTCTTTCTTAACATCTAGATGTGAACTCATGGAAAAGAACCTACCTCCCATTCCTCCAGCCTTCTGAAATGTCTCAGACTGACAATGAGATTCTTCTTCAGGCCCACAATGTCACCCTTTGGGCTGGATGTGTCTCTTTAGCATCCTTTTAGGTTTTTGTAAGTACAATGTATACAGCTTTTTTTTTAACTTGGCTCTCTCTGTCTGCAAAACATGTTTTGTCCTAGCTTGTATAGCAGTAACACTAAGTCATTAGACTTGACTGTGAGGCAATGGAGTCCCATGAGACTTTCTTCTAGATGTTCATTTTCAGCTGTCTACCTTTCCAACACATGTACAATCCCATTAGTCCTTTGACTTTCCTGGGAACACTTGAGTGGTTTCCCTCTCCTGAACAGAATATAAAAATATGCTTTAACCTCATTTTGTAGAAAGGTTTTCCTTCTTTGTCCCTGTTTTAGTTAGGGTTTCCATTCCTACAAAGATATACCATGACCAAGTCAATGCTTACAAAGGGAAACATTTAATTGGGCCTGGCTTACAAGTTCAGAGGTTCAGTCCATTATCATCAAGGCTGGAAACTTGGCAGCATCCAGGCAGGCATGGCACTAGAAAAGTTGAGAATTTGACATCTTGGTCCAAAAGCAACCAAGAAATCACTGGTTGGACTCCACCCCTACAGTGACTTCCTCCAACAGGCCAAATCTCCTAATAATATCACTTCCCATGGGCCAATCATATTCAAAATACTACTTTAGTTTTAGGCATTTTGTGGAGGTGGGCTGGAGGTTACTTGTTTGTTTTGCTTGTGTCTTTGGAAGCTGAATTTTACCAGGTACTTCTGTGAATCTATTTATATGTGAATATTTGTCTATGTATTTTCGTTTTAATGCTAAGGTGTGACAGAGTCCTCATCTCTTCAAAGATTTAGTGTTCTTTGGATGACATTAAATTATGGCAGAAATGTTCATATGTGCTTTAGGCCCTACCCAGAATAGCTTTTAGAAAATTTTGACCTAGGCACACCAAAGAGACCCTTCCTGCTGGAAGGCGTGATTTTGACTTGCTCTGTACTCACAGAGCTGTCACTGAAGTGGATACGAGCAGTCACAGTATGTTGGCTTGCTCTTTATTCACTGAAGTAGGTGACTAGTGATGTTTCCAGAATAATAATGGAGCTGGCACGGGACATTCTTCTCTAATGGACAGCAGCTCGTTTGCTATTCTATCAAGACCCACTTTCAGAGCCTGTGACTTTGCCGCCAGGCTGTGTTCTGTTTCTCTTTGCAGCTCCATGGTGTGCTATTTCCACACGGCACATGTTTAATTTTGTGACTTGTGACAATTTGAAAAGCATAACAATATCTACTCCCACTGAGATACACAGATTGCTCCAAGATGAATTGAGAGGAGTTGATTTGCGAGGAACACTACACTGTGACAAGAATCTTCTTGGAATCTCCTGGGCTCTTCCTTTTATTTTTGAAGAGAAGCCAACAGACATTGATTTCCATTCTAAAAAGAATAAGGGGCAAATACATGCATTTGTGATTTGTTTATACTTGGGTTTTGCCTTCTTTGACAGATAGACTAAGAAAAAAAATCCTTTAAATACAACTAAATGATGTATATCTATCTTTAATAATACCCAGACTTTAAAAATCCCTCCCCCCTAAGTTTACTAAGATCAGGAGCTACAACGTGGGAGCTTTCACCTTCTATCATTCTTATCTCATGGTGACCTGGTGAATGGGGTTTGAGTCTAAGTTAAATGTCGTTTTAGCTCTGGTATGAGGAAGGTTACTAGTCTCTATACCACATACCCAGGGTGTCGAGGGTAAACGTTTAACTTCATGAGCGATTGTGCAGTTTTCTCATATTTGTGTGCCAGTTACTGAGGCTTTGGTGAAATGACTTTGAAACACTAAGGGCACCAGCTTATAACTGACACTTAAATTTTATATTATTGTATTTAGTGGTTTTGGTTAATCTAAATAGGCTGATTTTTTTTTTTTTTTTTACTTTTCTAACTCCTGCTTTCATTTTCTAATTTTCTTATATTTAAAATTTATCTTCCTAATTATTTTTTTCCGTTTCCCTGTGAATTGGATGATTTCTCTTACATCCTTCCCCCTATAGGCAATATATTTTTGCTATGTCTAGAGGAAGTCCTGGTTATGCTGAAGATCTGTGCTGCAAAGTAAAAAGTCAGTTCCCACAGTCTATTCTGAGAGTTTCCGCACAGAATTATGCGAATGTTATTGACTGACTGTCCGGAGAATATAAAATTGTTCATGTCCATAAAGGTCCTATATATACATTCTAGATAGCTACCCCTTTAATATGTCATAACTGGAATGAAATTTCCATACAAGAAATTCTAACTAAACTATAGTACAGGATTGGATGGTGACAAGGAAAATTCATCTGTGTGAAGTATTATGTATAAAAGAAGCAACACTGAGAGTGAGAGAAATAGTTTTCTCCACAGAAGAGCATACCAACTGGATATTCAATACCAGATGGTCAGTCCTGAAAACATCATACAGGCTGAGCAGGTTGCCTTAGGAATACATATGTATGTCCCCATATGCATATAAAAACACTTGATGAAAAAGAGAGTCCATGAATCTGAAAGAGAGCAAACAGGGATATTTAGGAATTCTTGGGGGAAGAAATGGAAGAAGGAGTATATGTATATATATTTATTTTTTAGAGTGGTTTTATCATCTTACATCTCTGTTGTTATTGTATGAGCAATCAAATTTACCAGTATTGTGTCAACAATTCTTCTTGTCTCAACTTTCATCCTAGATATTTTAATAGAAATATTTTGATGTTCCTATTGCAATTTTCCTTTGGAGTATAATCATAATAACATAAAATATATTTTTATGTATTTATCACCTATATTTCCTTTTTGGTGAAAAACCTTTGCATAGTTTTTGCTCTTATTTGAATTGGATTTTGTACTTTTATGTTACTGGGTTTTGAAGTTCTCAGTATATTGTAGATTCTATTTTTGTCAGGATGTATATAGTAAATATTTCATTATGCTCTGTAGCTTGCCTTTTAACTTCTTATGAAAATCTTTGATAACAGAAGTGTTAAACTTGATGTTATCCAATTTTCAGTTTCTCCTTTTAGAAGTCACATATCTGTAGCCAAGTTTTAATCTTCTTTGTGTAGTTACTGAAGAGTTTCTTCAAATTCTTTTTTGATTAAAATTTTGTTTATTTTGTTGCTTTTAAAAATAAATCACTTTTTATATCCGCTATCCCACACTGTCCTGCAACTCACTATTTTGTCCTGGCTGACCTCAAATACAATATCCTTTCATTTTACCTTCCAGTGTGAATGAATGAAAGGGATACACCATGATGGGTGTCTTTCTGAAACTTCTATAGCTTTACATTTTACAACAAAGTTTAGGATTAATTGTGAACTACACTTAAAAAAAAACTACATTTTACACTTTTTTCTGAAGACACAGGAACGTTATCTAGATCCATTTTCCATAGGGATGTGGACTGCTCCACTGTAACCTATCACCACCCTAATGGATGGTTTTCATTCCTTGAATACCAACTGCAACTTTTTCAAAAACTCTGTTGTTAATAATCAAATGGTTGTAATGTTTTAATCTCCCCAAAGGTTCCACAACATGAGATATATATGTTTATTTAAAGAAATAGTCCATCCAATCCAAGATGCTCAATTTTATTTTACAGTAATTTATTTTACACTAATATATTTTCAGTAATATTCTTTGATGTGCATGTGAGTACATGTGTGCGGGCATGTGTGTGTGTATGTGTGTTGTGTGTGCATGCATGTTTTCCTTATTTCTAGGTACATACGAATAAAAGTGGCACCAAGTGTGATTTGTGTGAAGGTGATATTTAGAAGACAATTAGGTTTAGAAGGTGAGAGTTCTATCAATAGTACCAGTACACTTGGAAGAGGGAAATGTTGTCATTAAAGATATAGTCCTATTGATGAAAATTAGTTTGCATATATAAACAAGGTACGCTAGAAACTAGAGCTTGCTCTCTATCCCATGAGTAGATACAATGGTACATCTTAATTTCACAAATCAAGAAGAGACAGGCCTCACCATGATTTGAAGATGTGGGTGCTGATCCTGAGCCTTGTCATCTTTACAACACTCAGAAATAAATGTGCTTTTGTTTTTAAGTCATCTAGTCTCCCTCATATCTAATATTGAAAACAAGCTGAATACTATATAGGCTCTTATACCTTTGACATCTGGAGGTTCTATAACAATGCCATTTTCATAAATATTTAAAAATGAACAAATAAAAGAATATGCTTCACTTCAGAGTAAATTTGAGGTATTCTAATTTAAAATGGGTTAAAAATAGAACCTTCGCTTTTCTCAACTTCAAAAGTGCCCTGTAGCTCTTAATATTTTTCTTTATTTAAAAATTTTGATTGATGAATGAGTTCATATATTTTTCAAATGATATAATGTGTATATGTAACATTAGATCATCCAGTTACTATGTATTTATAAGTGATTGTACTTATTTATTTTTGATAAGAGTATTTTAAATAAACTCTTATCAGTTTTGAAATATAAGGGTAAACGTCTTTGGTTAGCATGCTACATAATACAACAATAAAACAGTTTTTTGTTATTATTGTTGTTTATTGTTTTTATTATTTATTATTATTGTTGTTGTTATTTTATATGTGTCAAATTTTACCTGTTCAATGCTTAATGAACACTTAAGTTCCTTTTATATCTGGGATATTATAAACTATGCTAAAATGTCTACATGGGTAGCAATCTATTTGGTATTTGTTAAATTCAGTTTTTTTTTTTAATGAAGACCTGGATGTGATTTTGACAAAGATATGATAAACACATAATTCGGAAAAGATATTCTCTTCCACAAAGAGTATTGCAAAGCTGTAGGTACTTGTGAACAAGAGCAAAATTTGGCTCTCACGTTATGATGGAAAATAGGTTAGAGACTAAAATTAAGACCCAGAACTAAAATATCTTTGAGAGAAATATATAAAAAATGTAGTAGGAGGTTAGTTTAGATAACAATTTCCTATACAAGAATTCAAAACTGCAGATAACAAAAGCAAAAAATATAGTAAACAAAGAAATTTTGGCAAAGCAAGAAAGCAGTTAAGAGAAGAGAGAGGAAGAAAGTCCACATCTTGGGAGGAAATATGTACAGAGAATGTTTATATGTATGCAATGTTTATATGTACATATGTTTATATGTATGCAAGAAATGTTTACAGCACAAGAACAAGAAACATTCCAATTAAAATGGGAAACTCTCTTTAATAGACATTTCTTAAAAAGACTGCATATGATCCAACTGACTTGTGAGAAGTTGTCCAGTATCACTAATCACCAGGAAAATATAAATGGGAATCACATGTGCTATAGTGCACAATTGATAAAATGACTATTAGCAAGATGACAGACAATAAATATTGATGAGGATATGGAGGAGAGGAAACATTATCAGAAATTTTAGAATAAAAAGCCTGTGGAGTTTCTAAAAACCTGAAAATCAAACAGCCATGTGCATTTTAATTGTATATGATAGCATTTCAACAGCTAATTGAGTGTGCCCACTAATTATTTAAATCCCAGTCAAGTTACTCTTAATCCTTTTTCTTTTATGCCCTTGGTCAATGTACCAAACCCCATGAATTCTGTTTCCTTGTATATCCAGAAACAGACCACCTTTATCCCTACTGCAGGTCATACATGCCTCCATCATTTCTTTCCTTGACCACTTTCTGCCTTGTCTTAGATATTCCTTCTTCTCTTCTAGTTCCATTGAAGGTCATCTTTACCTAGCAGACAGAAGGCACAGCTTTCCTGTTCAGGGATTGCTTAAAGCACTGTTGCCACTGTCTTCCTCTCATGAACACCTCCTAGGAGTCTCTCCTGAGTCAGTGTACTTCAGCAAACATGTGGGTCTTGCATTCATTTAAGTATGCTGATCATATTCCCACCTTAGCATCCTTGCACCAAGCTGTTCTTTATTTCTCAGATGCTCTCAGTAGTTCATGGTGAGTCCCTCCCCTGTTTTATGCACTAGCTTCTCGCTTTTTACTTATGCCTTTCCTATACAGTTACTTTAATGGAGCACTTACCCATATGCGATATATTCTTGTTTATTATTGGTTGGTATCTTCCTATAACTTCCTGGTTATGCTGAGGTATAGATACCATAGGATCAAAGTCATTACCTTTTCACTACAGTGTGCCCACTGTATGGAACTGTGTCTGTTAGGCTGCTCAGTATAAACCCATTAGATAAATACTAGAGATATATAGTATATCTTATATAGTAATTGTCAGTTGATGCCATATATTTGGAAGAAAATGTTAAAATTTAGTTTTGTTTTAAACATGTTCAACTGAATTTTAAAAAATATTCCTCAAAAGTATGCTTCTTCATTAACACTCTTCAGTGGGTCCATCAGTAAGACTGTGGATATTGAAGGGAAAGTTGTAGAGTATATGAGTTTCCACTTAAATGATTTTAAGCCTGAGATTTCAAACATTTTTTGTTGTTGTTGTACAAGAACATCACTTCATGCATAGCATTATTGAAAAATACTAGTTCCAAATAGAACTATTACATGTTTCAAAAATGGGGGCCGACAGACTTTTTAAAATAAGGAATTTGAATTTCCTTTTTGTACTAAATATCACAGAGCCAGAATTTATATTTATACAAAGCCAGTAAAAAGCAATAAAAACCCAGGAGTATTAATTAAGAATGTAAAGCAACCCGAGAAGCTACCCAAAGCCCCCAAAGACTTCTGAAATAATGACACTTTCAAAGATGCAAGCATCTGGTTTTCAGGCATTTATTACAAACTGCCTGTGTAGCGCCACTCTCAGTACAAAAGTGCTTTATGCACATCGCAAGCCCTACAGATTGCTCTCCTAACTTAAAATAATCTGTAGGGAAATAACAAGTTGCATTTGCCTTTTAAGAAGAAACTGAGGCAGCTCCTGCTTTTAGCATAATGCAGCAAGTTAGCTTTGGGACTCTTTTGCCTGGGTGCACAGTATAGAACTCCACAACTTTGGCTTCCAAGTTAGTGTTTTATGAAAGCAGATAATGACTTCCGGTTTCCAAATATCTGAGCCCAGAAACAGTAGCCAGTTTGGAGTATCAGCTTGCTTTCTACCACGGAGCCAATGGGTTTGAATATATCGTTCTGTGGAACAGCAGTATTGCTTTATTCTTCTGGTAAATCCTCAACTCTGATGAGAGTCAGCGTTCGTCTCGGCTCTCTGAATATAATCATCACTGTGTACAGGAACAGCCTGAGTTTTGGCTTCAGGCAGTCCCTTTCCAATCTCTCCTTGATTATCTAGACACATTTTGGACACCCTTGGACCCCGAGATTTCTCCCCAGCAGGCCTGATTGTTTAGCAGGATCTTTTATTGGTTTCCGAAGGGCTTTAGCCCCAGTGACCTGTCATCTGTCTGCTCACCTGCTTACATGCTGATTCATTGATGAGCTGGCATCTCAAGCCCCGCCTCCCTCGGCATGGTCCGTGAGGTTGCAATTGCTTCAGGAGAGAGGATGCCGAGATGCACCATAGCAGGGTTACTACAAGTGTGAAGCAGCAGCTTATCTGTTGCCACAGAAGAACTTGATGACCGTCCTGAGAGGCAGCGCTTTCTCAGTGCCCTGTTACTCTTGCATCTGCACTGGCTGCTGTACCTTCTGACTCAGGCACTCAGAGCTAATTCCCCACGAGTTGTAAGGCAGCCTGCTCCATAAACTGAGACAGAAGTTTCCCCCCAGAAGCTGCCTCTTTTTTTTTTTTCCTTTTTTTTTCCTCCTCTTTCTATTGGCAAAGACTTCTGACTCTCCTCAGAGGAATACCTTGTTGCTTAAGATGAGTGGCTGTAGGAAACGGTGTAAACGTGAAATATTGAAATTTGCCCAGTACCTTCTCAGGCTATTAACAGGTTCTCTTCATACAGGTAATGACTTTTTTTTTTTTTTAATCAAGGCTGGCAGAGCATGGTAACGGAGTTGAATCAGAGTAGAAAACGCTCAATATTTCTTTGTTGTGATTTTTTTTCCTAATGCTGCTAATAAAATGCAGTCTCGTTTGCTGACATTCCTTCTCCTAAAGACATGTGCTGGGTAGCTCTGATCTGGGGGGTAGAACTGGATTGTCTGAATGTATCTTTTATGTCCTCCAGGCAGCACCACTGTTTGCTGCGCCTGAGTCTAAGGAACTGTGTCTGTGATTAAAAAGAAAGAAAGGAGGGAAATGGCACAATTGTGTGAAGGGGATTCCCCTTGCTTGCTGCAGTTTCTGGGAAAAGCATAAAAGCTGCCCACCCTGCAAGCAGTTAAAGATTCTCTTCAACTCTTTGATCATTATAATCCATAGATTGTTTGTAGTATTTGATCTTGGTGCGCGGCAGTGAAGGAGTTAAGGACATTTCTTTGAGGATTCTGAGTTCCTTGGAAAAAAATGTGAACAAAATGTGCAAACAGCTGAAGAGTAACGTGCTCTGAGCATTGATATTTGTTTCATTGTGGTGAATTTCAATGTTTAAACATTGACATAATTGAAATAGAAACTCTATTTTCAGTCTATGTGCTGGTCGCAAGAAAAGATTTTTAAGATGTTACAAAATGCTGAGATTATACCAATAGATTTGTTACCCATGAAATTCCTGAGTGCTGCCATTAACTTAGACCCAGGCAGGACCAAAATTAGCCCCCACTGACAACAGATATTGTTAATGGACCATCAAACTTATGAGAAAACAAAGCTGTGTTAATATTACACTACACCTGGGTTCTAGCTGCATGGAACTATTGGGAGTGTAGTGTTTTTCAAGTCTGAATAATAAGGAAAAAGAAACATAAACACAGACAGTGTAATACAAGCATTAGAGATGAATTTGTGGCATATATCTGGAGAAGATGTGGTATGTTTGTTAGCACACCTGGATATGTGATGACATTGGCAATCTGAAAGGGGAGAAGTATCCTGAGAGGATAACTGGAAATCAGAGGGTACCACTCATTGTCCCTGGATAGTAATAGGAGTCCTATTACTCTTGCTCATGTCCTGTTAATACTCACATGCTGATCCTGAGCAGTGCACAATGTGGTGAATCTTAATTACTTAAGATATAATTATGGACACCCTGTGCCCAACTTTCCCAAGTTAGGTGTATTTCTAATACAGTATTCAGATTTATAGTATAAATACTTACTTTGATCAATATGCCTATATTAGTATTTGTTTATTTGCTTTTTACTTTCTGCTAAGGATGGTATGTCCTTTAAAATACCATATTGGTCACTAACGCTCAATACATGATACTTGATTTTGGTATGAAATTAGAGAAATCGTATATAAAAAAGTCTCCATGTGGTCCAATAGCTTTATCTAGCATTTTGAGCTTGGATAATGCCTGGTACCCTGTGTGTTTATTCTGTTTGCAAAACAGTTTTCTTGAACTTTTAAATTCAAAGGCCTTTGTGGAGATGACAATAGTTTTGAAGTTGTAAAGCATAAATATTAATGCTGAGTATAGTCAGCACACAGGTTGTCTAGTGACAATGTGGGAAGCTAGGAGAGAAGCAGGGTTTTAAAACTTATTCATTGCACATTTAGAAGTCAGTGTGGGTGGGAGCTGTTTCCTGGTGCTGAAGCACAGGAGGCCGTGTGCCTTTGCACTTTGAGAAGTAGGAGCTAAAGGTTCTCATATTAGGTGTTAGGGGAGATTGGTATCCTAAGCACCGTGGTTATGGCAAGTAGGTTCTTGTGAAATTTTCTTTTCTCTTCTGGCATGGTAGTAACAAATTTGAAACTCAGCTGGATTCTTCATAACTGTTCAGAATTCTGCTTTCAAGTGCCAACATATGCATTTACTAGTCGCCGTGGTAATATACTTTGTTCATATTGTGGATTCTAATGTAAAATTCATTAGAACACTTTTGGGTCCCTGAGCTAGTAATTAATGCGGAAGCTGGAAGCCGGGTTGAATCAGTTTAAAAATTTTGCTTTAAGGTTAAATATGCAAGAGGTTGCTAATTGGATCCTGAACTATCAGCATATGTCTTTGTAGTTATCAAAATTTTGAAATGGGATGAACATGGGTTGACTGACATTTTGTTCTGTTCATCAAATCTCTTACCTTTAGTTCCTCAGTTGGCATTATCTGAGAAGTTGTAACATTCCTTTTACACTTAATCAGGTTAATTTTGAAACATTAAGTTTGTATTTTCTGGCTATTGCATCTCATTTGTTATGAAATATACACAGAAAAATTATTACAAAGCTATATAAATGTGAATAATTTTTGACATACCTCATTAGTGATGTCATCAGCAAGAAGAAAACAATTTCCTTAGCTGCCAAATTTTCATATAAGCTTGACAGTGCCTCCAAATATTTATGTGTGTATAAATAAATATGTACATCAGTAAATAGATAATTTTATAAAATAATTTTAAGGGGGTGAGTAGAGATTCAATTGTAACTTTATTTTTTCGTCAAGATATTACTTTCCAAAAACTTAAGTACATTCCTTTCTATATTAAATCACTTCTCAGAGAGTGGATTTTTAACTCAGGGGCTGCCACATGAGCAAAGTGAATCCCAGCCCTTGCTGAGTTGCAAAACAGAACCTTAATGCAAAATGAAGTACATGTAAAAACACATATGTTGTTGTTACTTAAAATTGTAAAATCTTTAAGAGATTCTAAGTTATAGAAATTGGAGAGCAAGTGATACAAGTTAATGGCCTCTGGTACAGAGTATCAAGATTGAATGCAGGGTCAGTTAACTTATTTCTTCTCCATTTGATTCTTTTTTTCCTGATATACTACGTTGGATTTAATTCTGGATGGGGCTTCTGATACACAGATATTCTAGTACATGGAAGTGAATGGAGATGGGTTATGGAGATGACTCTACAGTCATTTGCTGCCCCTATCAATGGGCAATTTGTGTATCCACACTCTATTTTATGACTGTATGCCATCACAAAGATGGGTGATGGTGGCATAGTCACCAAGTTTTGAACTGCATTTCCTTTCATCTTGTAAAACAGTATTGGCACTTAAAATTTTTATTTGAACATTATTGACATTTATTACCCCAAATTATCTATATCATGTTCTCTAAAAAGCAAGACCTGGACACATTTTCCTATTAGGAACAATTTCCTTAACATATGCTTGAAGTAGATATTGCCCTGAGCTCTGTTCAGGCTTCAGGTCTGCAAGCTCTAGTTGTATTAAAGCCCAGTTCTTCACTTAAGGGAAGCAAAAATGACTTAAGTAGAAAATTCTGATAAGCTTTGAGTTGTTTAACTAACATATCTAAGCCCTTCAGATTTAATGAAATTATACTATTAAAAGCTAAAATAAGGATTCATCCTATCCCATACAACTTTAGCCTAGGGATGGAAAGTAAAAAAGGAAGGGAAGAAAAGGATAGACCCACAGATATAGAGAAAACATGCATTTGTCTACCAAACTGGAATAAAAGAACTCTTAAATCTTTCACAATACCATTTGGTTCTTGTGGATCGAGCCCTCACAAGGCTAATCATGTAAGGAGTTAAGTACTTTTATATTACATTTAAAAGCATGATTAGGAAACAAGAGCTATTAACAAAACGTCAGAAATGACAAAATTACTTTCTGGCCATGTGCCCATCATTTTTTATCCTCCTTCCCCCACCTATAGGGTGATTTTTTTCCTGTCACCAGCTTTCTGTATCCCCTCCCTCCTGCATCTGAAGACATCCTGAAATTAAATATTGACAAACTTCAGAACCCATCCTGCCAAAACCGCTAGGACTTTCTATTTCTCAGATCATGTGGCCCTGGCAGTGAAAAAAAAATCTATTAACGATCTCATGATCTGTCAGTTCTGAAATCCATTCTATTCATTATTCTGTTTTACTTTGAAATTAATCTCTTTGACTTTTTGATTAAATTTCTTATATTATATGTCATCTCCATCATTTAAATGCATACAAAATGCATTTTATTATTTGTTTTTATTATTAATTATTAAGTTTATTATCATTTATTGTATTGTTATTTCTTCTTTGTGGTTTTGTACATTTCTGTGTTCTTCTGCTCAAACTTGTTCTGGCATAAGAACTTAAGATGATATTTATACTTGTTCATCCATGAGTGTCTGAAATTGTGTTTCTTTTTCAAGCAAGAGTTTACATGTTAAACTTTGTGAAAAGAACTATTCTCCTGATTAACTTCTCATGCAGGAGTAATGAAGGGAGGGCTCTTGCTTAAGACTTTGCAAGTCTTCCTTTCAGACAGTCTGATTAAGCATACTTGATCACTGCAGACACAGCAGCTGTGTGAGTTACTGGTCCCTCTTTAACTTCACAAGGAAATCTTCATGTTAGTGCTGTCTTTCTCTTTGTATTATCTAGTCTTTCTTCTATAATTAGGATATCAGGTAAGCCTGGAGGGCTTAAATACTCTGCTTTACAGATGGAAGACTGTTTTTTATAACCTTGACAATTTCAGAGCACTGGGAAGTCTGATCTCATAGTCTTAGACATGATTAATTTAAAGCTCTTTTGTGCACTAATTGACTAAATTAATCAATATGTTCCACAAGGTCTAAAGTGAAGAACTAAATACTTGTAAGAAGTGCTTTTACCTCCCCTGATTAAGGGAACCAGAGCTTCCACGTCAGAGAACTCAGTTCCAGGGCCTCATTTATGTATTTGGAGAAGCACCTGGGATCCCCAATATAGGACAAGACCACTGAACTTATTATGCAGGCAGCACCATACTGTGTATCAGTGATCCTTCTAGCTGGAGAGAGATTTTACATGTTGGAAAATAATCTTAATAAAGTGACTTCTAATATGAGCAGTATATAAGGAGCTGATCAACACAGTGTTTTCTCTGAAGCTTTTGAAAATATAAAAAGGTGGAGAAGCTCCTTCTGAAAACTGGAAAGGGAAACCACAGAGAACTGTTGAGTAGGAGTGGAAATTCCAAACAGAGACACTCGCCATCAGCAAGGGTCATCTAGGAAGGAAAGATGCTAGTGCTGATCTTTTTCTTTCTGATCCAAACTTTCCAGGTGACCCTGTCTGTGTTTCTGTAACAGATACCCAAAGGGATAAACTTACAAGGAAGTTTGAATTTGGCTCACTACTTTGAAGGTTTTGGTCTGGGCTATGTTGGTTTCTTTGATTCAGGATCTATAGTAAAGCAAAACATGCAGGCAGAAACCAGTGGCATACCAAAACTCCTCCACGTATTTCCTGGGAAGTGGGAGAGGGAAGAGGAGGAGGCATGGGGTCGCACTCCAGGGACATGTCTTGGTGACATAAATACTTCCTACTAGCTTGTATCTCTTAAATATTACACTTTTTCCCAATTGGACCAAAGTGGGGACCAAATCTGCATTATATGAGCATTTGTGAGACATCCCAGGTCTACAGTGTAAAAACACCACATCACTGATGCTGGTGGGGAAGCTACTCATAGTTAGAGAAATGTATTCCTGTGTGTGTTATTTTGCTTTCAACCTAGAACCCCAGAGCAGTTTATCAAATTAGGATTCCTTTGCTTAACACAACTAACAACTGTTATGCTATTCCTACTCTAAAGAGACAGTAGAAGGATCATATGCAAGCTGATCATATCCCCGGATATTCATTTGATTCCTGTATATCAACCTCCACTATTATTGTATTTTTTTGTAGCAAAACAGACTGTTTCAGAGAGGATATTACTGTAATCAGTCAAACTCAGTGATGCCTAAAGACAACATGATGTGTGTTTTGTAGCAGATGGTATCACAGCAATGTGAGATGTAGGTATGCTTTGTGTCTGCTGTGTAAATGTGTGGACTTTCCTAGCTAAAGTGTATTTTCCCCAAATTATTCCGGCACCAAAAGGGTCTTTTTGGCAACGCATGCTTTAGTATGTATCTGAGTTCTGAGAAGCTGCCCTTTATTGCAGAAAAAAAAACAAAGTCCAATTAACCACAGTAGAATTTATCAGCATTTCTAGGATTTTTACAGTAGATGCTAAATGCTTTTACAAGCAGTTTTATCAAGACTTTCAGAGTATCTCTGTAATAGCATTCCTTCTTCCTGCCTGATAGAAATATTTTAGGAATATCAGGGTATTTCAAGATGTTCATTTGCGTGGACTGGGACTATCTCTGTGTTTTAAAAGGAGAGTAGCTACTGATAAGCGTTCAGCAATGTCTGAGAGTCAGCTCTTTGTCACTGTTTAACTTCAGAGAGAATGATCAAGGGAGAGCTGAATAAATGTCCATAACTATGGGAAAAGGAGTGTGCTAAGGCAGGGTTAGGGTGAAGACCCCACCAAAGGGGTCCATCACTTGATCACTTCTTTTATTGTTATTAATAATAAAAGTTATATTTTATGTATTACAAAATTACTACTAGTAAAAGTTTAATATTAGTTTTATTTCTCTTCTATTGTTTAAATCATGCACACACACACACACACACACACACACACACACACACACACATACACATATGTGTGTGTGTGAGTGTGTATGAATGAATGAATATGGCCATGGCCATGTACCTACCGTAGCTCATATGCAGAAGCCAGAGGCCTATCCTCTATAGTTAGTTCTCGACTTTCACCTTGAGGTTGGGTCCTTCCTGGAGTTTCTGCGGTTGCATTTGTGTACTTCACACTTTCTGGCTCATAAGTTTTTGGGTTGTCCTCTTGTTTCTGTCTCTAATTTCACCATAGCAGTGGTAAGATTACAGATGTATACCAACACAGCTGACTTTTCACATGGGTTCAGAGACTAGAGGTTAGGTTGTCAAGTCAGCAGGGTCAACGTTTCTAAGCTTTCGCCTCTAACTTTATCACCATGTTAATGACAAGAATAGATTTTATGGTAAGAAAAAATCATATGTTGAATTCCAAAAAATGTGTTTCAGGAGAACAGCTCTCTGCTAAATCCTGAACTCCTGCAGTGTAGCAGCACACATAGGGGAAGGTTGAGCAGCCTTTGACTGGACTTCTAGCTTTGGCCCTGTCACACAGCTAGGCCATCAGTCCACTGCTGTAGGGAGAGGCACGTTTTGGCTAGGACAGATATATTTCTTGCACATCTCTGTTGCCACGAAACATTCAACAAGTACTTACTTTTGAAGATATTATTTATTCTAGCAAGTATAGGTTATCCTGCTCATTTTATTCAACTTAAAATTTCAGCAATGAAAGCTAAATATTTAATCATGATTTTACTTCGAGTGGTTTGCAGTAAATGAAAAGAGAGTTGTATAAAAAAAACCTGCAATTTTAAACTCATTGTCTTTTTTATATCAATAATAACTATTATCTCCCTTTATTCATTTAAGCAAAATGTATTCAATATATGTTAAGAGCTGACTTTTGTGGCTTTGTGAGCTAGTTTCCCACTGGTTCCCCACTGCCCTGCATTGTTGTATTCATACAGCAAGTGAGTATGGTGAGGTTAATGAGGCAATTAACTGGCAGGTAATTCTGCTGCATTTGCTATGATTTCATAAGACAGAAGAGAGATTTCTCTTGTGGTTCTCACCATCAATAGCCAAGGACAGTGGAGAGCCAAAAAGAGGCAATGAACTTGAACACAAGGGAGAGGGTGAAAAGAGATATGTCAAATGAAGATTATAAGCAAGGAGCTATAGAAGAATCAATGACATTATTTGTATGTAAAGGATACTGTACTTGAAAGCTAAATTTCACATATGACCAGATAGCTGTAGAAGCCCCAAGCCAAGAGTACCAGAGGGTCCTCTTCTTTAGCTGGAGAGAAATTGTGGCCTTTGTGAATGTCCAGGTAGTGAAGGTCACATTTCATCTATTAAACACCTGTGCAGAGCTCATTTATCTTCCCCATGGAAGATATTATCCTCTCTTTCACTCTGCGGAATTTGCTGATTTAATTCCTTTTTGAGCTCTCATAATACAAGTCCTTCCCATATTATTCTGCTTTAATTACTCATCAGTACTGCTCTATTGAACAGAGTCAGGTGTTCATGTCAGAGCTCTAAGTGCTCAGCATCTTCTGACAGACAGACATAGCATCTAATTCTGCTTCTCCAGCACAGCATAGTGTTTATTGTACAGCAGTGGTTAAAACATACAGCCTAGTATTTCCTGGTTTGGGAGAAGATGCCACAAGGAAATCTTATGTGTCTTTGTCTGTACAATTTAATGTGCCCATTTCTGAATCACATTATTGGATGGAAGCCACACCAGTGAGTATTTTGCATAGAATCTAATCCAAGTTGTGAAATTCTGGCACAGGCTGGGGATGAGATCCAAAATACATGTCAGGCTCCAAAATACATGTTTCACTATGGATTTCTTCTGGTGAAATTCAAACTTTCTCTTAAGAGCTAGGACAAGGCTTTTAATATTGGCTGCAGAATTTGGTCTTATTTTCTGATCAGCCAATCTAACCCAGTCATTCCTACCATGAGTTTCTTTGATATCAGCTTCTGAGATTTTCTTTAAGAGAACCGTAACAAGAGTAGCTGTGAGAGTTACAGGAAATAGCCTTAAAATGGCAGAAAGCAAAGACAGGTTTAAATGGCAGAGATAAACTTGGAAATATATGTGTACATTCAATACACATGCATACTAACATTCACAGGTGCACACACATGTACTCCTGCATACATACATACACACATTTCACCTTCTTCATAAAACAGCACACCTAAAATCCTTCAGATTAATCACAATTGTCTTTAAAGGTGGCAGAAGTTTTAGGTAGTCACGTCTGTTTTATGTGTTGTTTGTGCCATGCTTAAATAGGACTTCAATGTATATTCACTTCACATATACTAAATGAGAGATGACCAGTACCCCTTAGGGAACAAATGCACATCAACTATCACTTCCATTTCTCTGTGTGCATTCCCAAAGGTGGAAGCTTTGTGTCTCTTGCCTCTATCATTCCTTCTCATCTTGGATCTTGGGCACTTGAGCTCCTCGCTCTAACCACTTTTAAATACTTTTCTGAGCAGTGGATATCTTCTTGTTAAAGGAGATAATTCAGAGCACTTAAAGTCACTGTATTTATAATTAAAAGCAAAGGAAGAATAAGACCATGGTTTTAAATGCAGGTAGGGCTCATTTATTTTAAAAACCACACATATAATATATGAGTTATACATTGCTGTGTATGTATTTGTATTTCTAATAATATATGTTATATGGATTTTAGTATTGTTGCTATAATTAAACAGATATGTACATTCCTATAGGTATAACCAAAGCTAGTATATTTAAATAAACCTAAAATAATGAATAAATACTTTATAAAAAAAACTAGGCATGCTAGAACATTCCTGTAATCCTAACACTTAAAAGCTAGAAGCAGGAAGATCAGGTCAAAGTCTGCTTACATAGGAAGCTTGATGACAGCATGGGCATACGTGACATTCTAATATACCAACAAGACTCATTTTATTATTGTTTTATTTACTAGTATTGTTATTACTAGTATTAATTCACTTTACATCCTTTTCACTGCCCTCTCTCTCAGTCTCCCCTCCTACAATCACCCCACCAATCCTCCATCTCCTTCTTCTCTTTGTGAGTGGAGTCTCTCTCCTCCATCCCCCGGTTATACTCCCACTCTGGAATATCAATACTCTGCAGGAAGAGATGCATCCTTTCCTACTAAGGCCAGAGAAGGCCACCCAGCTAGAAAAACATAACCCATAGACAGACAACAGCATTAGAGAAAGCCCCTACACGAAGACCAAGAAGCACATCTACATATACAGCTGGGTGTGGTCCAGCTCATATATGCTGTTGTTGTTGGTTTCATCTCTGAGATCCCCAAGGGTCCAGGTTAGGTGACTCTGCTGGTATTCCTGTAGCATTCTTTATCCCTTTGGGGCCTTCAGTTTTTCCCTAGTTCTTCTATAAGAGTCCCCAAGCTCCATCCAATACTTGGCTGTTGATCTCTGCATCTATCTGAGACTAAGCTTCGAGCTTGTTTGTTTTCTCTCTGCTGTTTACTTTTCTGTGCGAAGTTGTAAACTTCTCTGCTTAATATTTTTACCCTCACAATGGAAGATTTCATTTTTTTTCAAGGTCACTAGGTTAGGATGAGAGTCCTGAGAAATCAGTCATGTTCTTGTTCTATGATATAATAAGTTGGATAGACCCAGTTTTATTTATGGTGATACATAAAAGAGTTCTCAACTGTTTTATTCCCTGAGCCAAACAAAGCCAAAAGGCTTCCAAAAGCTATGAAGCCAGTTCTATTTAAAAAAAAAAAGGCTTTTATAACTGTAAAGATCAGTTTTATTCTGTGTCTACTAAAATTCCCTCAGGGAAAGGAGACTGCCAACTGCTGGTCTTGCTATCAAATGCATGCAAAACACCACCTTCCAGTCATGCTGTCCTAGATCACCTCCAAGTTCAAGCATATTCCTGGCACTTTGAGGTAAGGACTCTTTTCAAACTTCAAGTTCTGTCCATGCTTAATGCAGTGACAGTGACAATGGTGCCATTATGCATACCATGTGTCTTGCTTTCAGGTCAGTGTTTGCATCGGGATACATTAATAGAGACTTGACATGTCAGAAGTCAGCTTGTTTTAGGAGTCATGTGGCATAACTTTTTTTTTCCTTAAGTGACTTTTCTTAGGTCTTAACAGCAATAGTCTAATGCTCTCATTTCACTAAACTTACATTGTGGTTAAGTTCATTCCTAAGACATTGGTGCTCTCATAGGAATACCTGGTCTTGGCAATTGATGCCTGAGCTCAAATCTTAGCACAGTCTTTCCTTACTAGGTGGGCTTGAGCAGGCTTGTAGCCTTCTGAAGATTGGGACACAGGAACTGAACCCTGCTCAAATGACTACCAAATACATTTGCAATTTTCTGCCTCTTCCTCTTCTTCCTTCTTCTAATCCTTATATTGATTCATTGAGGATCTTATGTAACATATTTCAGTGATATTTTATCTATCTTCTCAGCCCAACTCCTACCAGATCATCACAAACCCATCCACCTTTTTGCCCCACCTCTTCAGTACATGTTGTTGGGTGTAGGCTTACTCTAAAGCACCATCAGTATAGCAGGTGACACATCCTCCCTCTCCCAGTGTTACCAAATACCAATGGATCTTCATCTAGAAGTGGGACTTTGTGTCCACCCCTCCTACTCTATGCTTGAGCTTGCATTGGTCTTGGGCATGCTATCACAATCACTATGAGAGCTCAGTCCTAAATGGGGCATCAATATTATACCTTTTTCATCAAGGCTCAGAATCCTTGCAGAAGAGGACGACGAAAGAGTGTAAGAGCCAGAGTTGGTGGCTAACTTAAAAGAAACTGTTTTCAGAGCTCAAATCAGCATTTTTAAAGACAGATTTTAGAATCTGTATGCCTTCACAAAGACTTAAACAATGTTTCAAATCATTACAAAGTAGTTTAACTAATTTTATATCATTGTTTTTATGTCCTCAGACAAGGACAAACTGTTTCTATGGTACCAATTTAAAATGATGGAAAGCTGACATATTATCTCACAGAAATGTATCCTTCACACATGGCAAAATTTACAACTTAAATGGTTTGAGAGTTGTAATTTCATTCTCTTTTATAAAAAATGACCTTTTGTATAAAATAATTGTGAGATAATTTATATATTGCTGTCATATATGTAACAGATACTTTAGCTAGCATTTCTAAGACTAAAGCTCTTAACTACTTAAATATAGTAATCTAAGAAAGTTTATTGCTATCAGATCAGAAAAAAAGATTAATAACACTATCATTTTGGCTTTCCTAGAAAATAAAGTTTAATGAAATTTTAAAAAGAAGCAATGAAAAGTAAAATTAATTACCCTAGAACCCATTTTAAAAATCAGACTGATTAATTAAATTATTTTTGACATGTAAAGGGAAGGGACATATGTATAGATATTCAAATCTCTTTAAAATGTTTATTTATGTGTATTTGAGTTTGTCTGTCTGTGGGTATTATGCCCCTATGTTTGGGTGCCCATGGGAGGCAGTAGAGGAGTCAGGCCAGAAGTGGAATTACAAGCAGCTGTGATGTGTCTAACATGGGTTACCGGAATTGGACTTGGAGCCTCTGAAAGAACAAGTGCTTTTAAACTCTGAGCTATCTCTCCAGCCTCTATAAAGATTAAGACTGAGAAAACCAAAGTTATGTAACATATGTCAGCATTTTATGTTTAAAAATTTAAATTATTAGCATTAAAATAAGATTTGCAGGAGAATTTTATAATTTCATACTAATTTGAAAAGGAAGCTGGGAAGTTGTTTTGGTGGTTAAGAACAGTGCTATTTTTCCAGAAGTTCTCAGTTGGGTTTCCGGAGCTCACATAAGGCAGCTCAGTACGGCCACTAGCTCCAGTTCCTATGGATCAGACACCTTCTTCTGGCCTCCAAGTATCCATGCTGGTATTCCCTTAGATACCTACCAATATGTATAAATAAAATGAAAAATAAATCTAAAGTATATTAAATAAGGGCAATGAATGCAGCACCTGCTTATCCAATGATAAAAGGTCAGCCTTGAAAACATACATACAAATAACACTATGTGAATAGAAAAGTTGTATAATTTTTCCTTTTATCGAGAAGAGGTGTTTTTCACACAATATATTCTGATTATGCTTTCCCCTCCCCACCTCCCTTCCCAACTGTAACTAAATCTTTTCTGTCTTTTGTTAGAAAACAAATAGGCATAAAAGGAATAATAATCAAATAAGGCAAAACAAAAACAAATCAGACTAGAAATACCTATGTATATAATTATGTATGCAATAACAATTAGTGACAAAAAGGTTATGAATTTGAAGCAGAGCAATGCAGGGGAGGTGGGAGCATTTGGAGAGATGAAAGGGAAGGAAGAAGTATTGTAATCATTGTCTCAGACTTAAAATTTGAAAGAGAAAGAATCCAGAGTTGATATATAACTTTGAAGTAGATTATGTGCTAAGTTAAGACCAAGACAAGCTGCCATTGGAAATGTCATCAGTCCTGTCAGGAGCCTAAACTAATTTAAGAAGTTTGGCCTATATTTATTTGCTTTATTGTATTCAGCCTGGTAAAATTTTCATTTAAAAGTAAGCATTTCAGGGGCTGGTGAGATGGCTCAGCTGGTAAAAGCACTGTCTGCTCTTCCAAAGGTCCTGAGTTGACATGAACTCCCAGAAATGACATGGTGGCTCACAACAACCCAATTATGAGATCTGATGCCCTCTTCTGGTATGTCTGAAGTCAGCTACAGTGTAATTATATATAATACTAAATAATTTTTTTTAAGTAAGCATTTCTTTTTCTTTACTGATGAGACAGTGAAACAGAGAACCTGATTTTCAGAGTTGTTGATCCAGGTTTGGAATCTGGCTCCATCAAGCACTGAAGACAATGAAATATTTACATCCTCTTTTTTTAATCATAATGTTAATGGTATGAATTATTTACAGTAGAGTCCTACAGAATATACCCACTAAAAGACGGTTTTGTAGTAACGATCTTCATAAGTGTAGTCAGAGTTTATGGTATCTCTAACATGTGCAGTGTGCTCAGAGGGTACAGGAAAGGAATTGAAAATGCTCAAGGCAACAGCTGTACCATAAAGGAGTTTGACATTTAGTGGAGAAGATAAAACTTGTATTAAAAATATAATACAGGAATCAATGCATTAAATGGCACAGGTGAGTTACAGATTGTAATAGAAGAAGTCAGAGAGAAGCTACTTCATACTGGTGTTAAGAGAGTCATTCTTAGTGGCAGCAATATGTGAGTTAGGTTTTACTGGCTCTGAGTATAGAGATGGTAAGTTGGGAATTGGGCCTCATGGGAAGAAAGACAGAGTGAAAGGCTGTTAAGTGATACATTCTCAGGCTTCACATATAGAGCAGATATTTGAGTGCTAGCCTTTTTCAGGTGGTATTCAGGGGTTTGGAATATGTATATACACACACACACACACACACACACACACACACACACATATATATATATATATATATATATATATATATATATATATATATATATACACATGATCATATATACATATGTTTGGCCTTCATGGAGAAGGGAGACATTCATAAATGGTTTGGAGAAAGCTGAAGAGAGATAGTCTGTAGTGTCTGCTATGACTGTTATAACAACATACTGTGACCTAGGTGGCTTAAGTAATAGATATTTATATCCTCTATGTTTTGGAAGCTGAATGTTCTAATAATGTCTAGAAGCTTTGATTTCTCTTGATATGACTCCCTGATTTGTAAATAACTAGTTTCTTGTTATGTCACATAGATTTTACTCTCTGCATGTGTGCCCTCTTCTTTTGTTTATGTGTCTCAATGTCTCCTTATAAGGACACCAGCCAGATTTTCAGAGATTCACCCAAAGTTCCTGTTTTATCAGCATGAATTTCTTGAAGGTCCCATTTCAATACTATAGGTTTATGGAGCCCTGATCATTAGCACTTTAGCTTGTAGAATTGTGTAGGTAGGTCCAAGTCAGTTCACAACAAAGTAGTTTCATTTTAAACAGTGAGTAGGAAAGAGTGTGAAATGGAATTTGATCAAAGTCTTGAACCATGGCTAAAAGCCATGGCAATATAGGAGAGGGGTACAGTTCACAAGTCAAGAAGTCAGCAAAGGTCCCTCGGTCGCTGAGCTTTGGTGGCTTCAAGAACAGAGACAAAGTGTGGAAACAGAGACTGAATGAAAGGTCATCCAGTGATGGTCCCACCTGGGGATCCATCCCATATACAATTACCAAGACACTATTTTGGATGCCAACAAGTGCTTGTTAACAGGAGCCTGATATAGTTATCTCCTGAGAGGCTTTGCCAGTGCCTGAAACATACAGAGGTGGATGCCCACAACCATCCACTGGACTGAACACAGGATCTCCAATGGAGGAGATAGAGAAAGGACCCAAGGAGCTGAAGGGGTTTGCAGCCCCATAGGAGGAACAACAATATGAACCAAAAAGTACCCTCAGAACTCTCAGGGACTAAAGCACCAACCAATGAGTACACATGGAGAGACCCATGGCTCCAGCTGCATATGTAGCATAGTGGGACATCAATGAGAGGCCCTTGGTTCTGTGAAAAACTGATACCCCAATATAGGGGAATGCTAGAACAGGGAAGCAGGAGTGGGTGGGTGAGTGAGCCGGGGGAATGGGGATGGGATGGGGGGGGGGTTCAGAGAGGAAATGAGGAAAGGGAATAAGATTTGAAATGTAAATAAAGAAAATATCTAATAAAAAATCAGAAATCAAATCTGTTGTCTAGAACAGAAGAAAGTCAGAGATGAGGGGGAGACAAAGACAGTGAAGCCAAGGGCAACCAGAGTACACAAAAACTTAACTGGCTGCCATGAGGGTCCAGCATTTGCTTTGAGTAGGTGAGAGGCGCTATGGACTCATGAGCTGAGGGGTTACAATTAACTTGGAGAAAAGCACCTAAAACTCTAGCATGTGGATCAAAACTAGCTCCTGGTCTATAGTCTACTGGTTCATTTTCTAAATATTAACCTTTATATTGTCAAATGATTGAAAAACCCCGAAAGGATTAAGAATATTCTACACAGTTGGAAACTTGAGAGAACTATGGTTTAATTTCCATAAATAAAGTTTTCCTAGAATCTGACTTGTTCTTATTCATTTACATATTACCTGTAGCTGCTTTTACATTGCTGTGGTAGAACTCAATTGTTGAAACAGAAACTATTCAGTCCTCAAATCCTAGAAATTTCCCTGACCCTTTGAAAAGTCACCTGTCTGATGCTTTACTCTATAGAGTCAATGGTAGATTCAGGGCTATTGCAAGCGGTGAAAAAAGCTGGCTTGTATTACTAGTCAGTCAGAAGGGGGACTGGAAACATGAGTGTAAATGTGGTGGGTTGACTATATTCCAGAGAAATAAGAAGCCCTGTAGGCCTTTGAGAAGAGGTGTTCTACTACAGCAGCTCCACTTCAAGGAATCCTGTTGGCTGCAGACACGGCAATGGCAAAGCCAAGAGGCATAGCTGACCTGGAAATGATAGGAGAGAAATACAAGAGGTAGAAGCTATAGCATCCTGAACGCACTGAGCAATTTCTTCATTTTCTGTGCCAAGGCAAAAGCTTCTGTGGTGATTTAGCAGTTTTCAGACAACTTTAAAAATATCACGAAGTGCTAGGTTACTAGTATTCTAATTATATACCCTTTGAATTAAAATAGAGCTCAAGTGACTCGGGCCAGATGCTGTTTTACAATTCTTTTGAGCGTGTGATATTGAAAATATGAGCTTAAAAGACCACCAGTCGTCTTTCATGGCTTGAGGGATCTTCATCCCAGATTTCTAGTTTAGTCAATTACCCTTTATTTATTACCAGCCAATATGTTTAACTTGTCATTTCTAGTTTGTTCTGTGAGCTACTTCCCTTATCTATATCCTCAATATTTGTTTTAAATTATTTTTCTAGCATACATCATCTATATGAAGATGAGTAGGTTAAGTTATTTTATTTACTTTTATGACTCCTTGAAGGCTTCTCCATGCAAGCTCTCTAAAGATAATCTTTTTCCTTCAAGTAGAAGGAGATCTTTAAATTTTAGGTATGATTATAATAGTAACTCCATAATCTTTCTCTCCATATTTCAAGAGATAGTCCACACTTCACAGATTCTTTCCATGTTGCACATTTTTTTTTCAGTCATATACTTTCCAAAGTTACAGAATCCCATTGTTATGTATACAAGCTCTGATCAGGGATGGTGAAACTCCAAATATAGTCAAAGTAAGATGTACTCTTCGGCACTTGATCTGAAAAGCAGTATCATAGAATACAATAGACTTTACACAAAGAGCTAGCTGGACTTATTCATAGATGGTAAAATGTTTCTTGAATGACTACATTTTGGGAGACAGAATATTTCAGACATGAGTATTTTGAAATTGAATTTCTACTGGTGAAAAAGAACTGTGAAATATTTCTGCTGAGATGGGAAAGGAGTACGTCTTGCTCATCTTGAAGTAAACATCTTTAACTAAGAGAGGAGAGGCAACTATTTCCTAGGATTTCCACAGGGAACAGCCATCTCTGGGCATAGTTAGAGTCCAGTTGGAGGGAGAAAGTCTGACTCTGATATTTGTATTGAGGTAATAAAGTTGCTTGGAAGATTATAAAAAAAAAATAACGTGGTTCTTATTTTTCTTTGTGGGGAGAAATTTATAATGGTTAGAAGTTCTTTACTTTAGAAACAAATGTAAAACTTTGAGCTAAATACTGGTGGAAAACATTCCAGAAAGAGAGTCTGGAAATAGAGTAGTTGAAATCAGAGATGCTCTCCTGTATCCTGTCACCTTCTAGAGGAAGCTAGGGCCCAGGATGTCAAGTGTATTAAATGTCAGGGCTTAGTTTGTATAGTCATCTCAGTATATTTTTGTTGACAGACTAGATGTGCTTTATACTTCTGTGTCATTCTCCTGGTAATAATTCATTGTTTTTAGTCTTCAAGAGTCAATAGCCATCACTCTATAAGATTATTATGCATTCTTAGGTAGATACGAACTTTACTCAGACTTGCTGCTAAAATGTAGTTGGATAACATAATAAAACTTCCTTTGTGTTTTCATTTAGTCCTTTGGTAGCATCAGTGGCCTCTGAAATCCATACCTTCTTCACCCCTCAACAAACCTATGCCTCACTGTTTGCATCAGCTCACAGCCAGACAATGGAGGGCTTCTAAGCTCTAGAAGAAACTGAGCTATTGCCTACAAAATTATTTTTATAATATTCTTGTATTTATGGAAATTGTATTTGTTTTTGGAGAACTGAGTATTTTATTGAAAAGAAATCAGTGTCACTGAGACTGACATTTTAAAATTGCATCAATTCAGTGGTTGCACCCATCTGTCAAATCTCAGAAGGGAAGATTGGATAGGCAGTACTGCACCTGAGAGCAGGACAATGAGGAATGAAGTTTAAGTATGTGTCTTCAGGCATTGCAAGATGCTGCATGTATAATGAAAGCAGGAATGTATTAATGTGAAAGTCTTAGAGTAAAAATTCTTTCTTGTGAAAGAAACTCAACCCAAGCTCTGATTCATACAGATATAAAACAGGAGAAAATGCCTTAATATTCTGTACAGGAGCATTCAGGCAACTTGGGGATATGAGAACCCTGCCCTAAGGTGTACTGCTGACAACCATTAAGAACCATCACTCCTCTTAATATCCACTATTGGTCAGACTGACCCCAAAGTTACTGTATGCTATGACCTCGTGACAGTTTGTTGTTGTTGTTCCAAATCACGGAGACCAATTTGAGTTTATTATAGAAAAAGTTCTATGAACAAGGTAAAAAAAAAAAAAAAGTACTGTGTATATACAATCCTTTCCCATCCCCAAAATCTCTAAGCTGTGACCTTACTTGTGTATCAAGGCCACACTTCAGACTATTCTTTTAAGATACTTGGGCTAGCAGTGAACTCACTGAATACTTCAAAGAACTCTAAATATTCCCATAATTCTGTTGGAAAGTCACTAACATCTGCATCCCGAATCTTCTTTATTGTTAGAACTTTCATTGCTTAAATGTTTGAGCTGATGGGACAGTGTTTCTCCTTCATTTTTATTTTCTCATGTGCCCAGTGAAGACCGAGAACATAGGCTGTTTTCTTTAAGTTAAATGAGCTGGAGTTTGAAGCTATATGTAGAACAGAAACACAGTCATGGGGTTTTCCAGTTAACTCACAAGTAGACTTTTGTGCTTCACTAACCCCAATTACAACTCAGTTAAACAGGAATGGTGGGCCATAGAGTGTCTAGTACTTATGCTGAAACTCACTGTTAGAAAACCAGACCAAAGCCAAAAGAAAGCCATACATCTTCCTAGCAATGGTTACTTACTTGGACTTACAGGAGTGTAGTTTATTGTCCATGATTTTGAGCTAATCTTCCTGTACACAGAGCACAGTTATAGTTGCCGCAAAGTTAGAATGATTCCTTTTATAGACAATGGACATTGCAACAATCTTCTTAATTCATTTTCCATATTGACTTTTTAAAATGATCTTAGTTTTTCACACAAAAAAAATTTGGAATGTGGCCTAAATATGTGGCATTAAATAGATGTACCTTTTAAGGTCTTCTAAGTTTAAAAATTCTTTTGGATATATTTATTTTGTGTGTGTTTATGTGATATGTATAAGGTGGTTGTGAGAGATTATATTGATGTTGGAAACAAATTTGGGATCCTCTTCAAGAACAGGAAGTGATCTTAACTATTGGACCATCTCTTCAGCCCCAAATCTTTTATATTACATGGACATTTTCTATTCCTTCTGTCCTAACGTGTCCTTCATTTTCTGTGATCATAATTATCAACTTTAATTTATTTATAAAATCAGTAGTATGTTTTCCTTTTTTTCTCTTTTTTTAATTAGATATTTTCTTCATTTACATTTCAAATGCTATCCCGAAGTCCCCTGTATCCTCCCCCCCACCCCGCCCTGCTCCCCTACCTACTCACTCCCACTTCTTGGCCCTGGTGTTCCCCTGTACTGGGGCATATAAAGTTTGCTAGACCAAGGGGCCTTTCTTCCCAATGATGGCCAACTAGGCCATCTTTTGCTACATATGTGACTAGATACATGAGATCTAGGGGTACTGGTTAGTAGAATTGGGAACAAAACACCCATGGAAGGAGTTACAGAGACAAAGTTTGGAGCTGAGATGAAAGGATGGACCATCCAGAGACTGTCGCACCTGCGGGTCCATCCCATAATCGGTCACCAAACATAGACACTATTGCATACTCCAGCAAGACTTTGCTGAAAGGACCCTGATATAACTGTCTCCAGTAGTATGTTTTCCTAATGTAAAAGATCCTCTTGGTTTGCTTTAAAATCAAAATACAAGTGTGTGTGTGTGTGTGTGTGTGTGTGTGTGTGTGTGTGTGTGTGTGTTGAACAACTAACTATCAAGAGCAGGTAAGAAAACTGAGAGATGCTGTGTAAATGCTTGTTGCTGTGATATCTCTTGGCTCATGGTATTCATGGTTATATTCAGTACACCACTCTCCCTAGCATTGCCTCTGTATGACTACCAGACTGTGGCTGACCTGATGCAGTTTCTCTCCTAAAGTTGTGTTGTGTCAGACATTGCAGCATTCATCCTAATCTCCTTTTCCCTATTGAGTCAGTGACTCTGAAAAAGCTGGTGATTTTGGCACTAGATCACTACCTGGAGAAGCCACTTAGATTGAAAGTAAGCTTTCCAAATATAGATCTGCACGTGAGCTACCTGAGAAGCAGTCTGCTGCTTTGTCAAGCCTTCTGATGACTGCAGTTCTGCATCACATGATCAATTTGTGACTGTGACATCCTCACTGACCCCTGGATAAGTATGACGGAACTGAGCTTTTTATAGTTCTGGAATTGTCAGATAAACGCTAGTTGTTGCAATCCACTACATATCAAGTAATTATTTGCACAGAAATAGGTAACAAAGGTATAGGTAATTAAAATTTTTTTATCTGCTCCATCTCCCTTATAAGGAATGCTATGATACTTTCTTGATGTCTAAACTTCATATAATCAAATTTAAAACAAACATACCCACCATCTTTTATGGTTAGTTAATGAAAATAAACACCATATAAATAAATAAATAAAGGTCATACCATGCTTCATGCTTTCATCAATAAAGGTCATACCATGCTTCTAGTTTTTAATGAATAATAATTAAACTATGATCAGAAGCTTGTTAACTCAATTTAAGCTCCCCAACATCTCTAGAAATGAATGTTCTTGCCACATCATAGAGGAGAAAACAAAAATTGTCAAAAATTAGATTATTTCTCAATCATAAATAAGTATAATATGAGGTTAGGATCTTATTCAAGATTATTTCATGGTGCTTTCTTTGCTTTGTATAGTAAAACAGCACCAGTCAAAAATCTCTTTTTAAAAATTATTTATTTTTACTCATATATACTAGTATTTGGTTTGCCAGCATTTATGTGCACAGTGTATTTGCCTGTTACTTGTGGAGTCTAGAAGACATGTCATATCTCTTGGAACTGAAGATAAAACCAGTTGGGAACTGTCAAGCAGTTTCTGGAAATCGAACAGGTCCTTCACAAGTGCAGCCAGTGTGCTTAACCACTAAGTCATCTCTTCAGTCTCCAATCAGACCCCTTGAAAACATACTTGTTTGTTTGTTTTTTGCTTGCTTGTTTGTTGTTTGTATACTCATAAATACGCATAGTTGTGTTTATATGTAGAGGTCAGAGAATGACTTGTGTAAGTTGGTTCTATCCTCCCATAGTGTGAGCTACAGGGACCAAACTTTGGGTCAGGTGTGGCAGCATACAGCTTTACAAACTGAGCTACCTCACTGGCCATCAATCATACTTTGAAAGAGGGCTCATGAAGTGGTCAGATTCCCTGATGAGAACCAAACAATGGGTTTCAGGGAGCTGTATTTATAAGTAAGCCTTTAAGAGGATATTCTGTGAGTATAATTCAGCTTTGAGGGTATTTCATATTTCCTCATGATTCATTAACCATTTAAATGAGTATGTATTTTTTCAAGTGTTTCCAATTTAGTTTTCTTCCAATGTGTGCAGTGGAGCCCAGTTGGAGACCCTGGGGTACATTTCAAAACATCTTAAAAATCTGTGTCTATGTAATATATTCTAAAGGAGACTCCATCAACCATGTAGATGCATTAACAGCTAATGAAAAATAATGAAGTATATAGCCAAGAGAAATGCTGGATTTTGCTGGCAGTCAGAGTGTGGTGAAGAGTCTATGAAGCAGAGATAATGCTATGAGGAAGTCCATGTAGAGAATGACTGTGAATTTGCCACTGGGTAGACATTTCCTCTAATGTGGACCGGCATCCATTATAATTCTATAGCAGAGCCAAATAACTTTGCAGAGTAAATCACATCAAATGCCCATAAACAAGGAGGCCCCTTCTAAGAACAGTATACTGAATCTTAAATATTAGCATACATATTCATTGTACAATTCTAATTATTTTATATATCTACATGTGTTTCCTAAATAGGAGTGACTACATTTGAAGACTATTTGATCTTATAACCAGACATTCTTTTCAGACTTAAAGACATAAGTTCTGAGTGTTCATAATTCAACATTTTAGTGACACATCTTTAGGTGTCTAAATCAGTTTTATGAGACATGCAATAAAAATAAAATCAAAGTCTGAACAATAGTGATGTTCAGTCATCTCTGAATATGACCCACAGAAGCAGAGGAGAAGAATAAGATGCTGATATGCATGTCTGTATAGTTTTAATTAAGAGAAAAACGTGCATAAGCCATTAGAAAATGTAAAATAAGTTATTAAAATTGTAAATGCTTCTCACACAGAGCTATAGCTTCTCCTCAAGTGTTATTTATCACATGGAGCCTAATGGAACTGTGGCTAATTATGTTGTCATCCAAGTATAATGCTAATACTATACTTCAAGCTTTATAAAGTAAGTTTGGTGTGATGTTTTTTCTTCATGTTACATATATGTCTGTTTTCAGTCAAAGAACAAATCTTATGTATATATAATATTTTTCTATGCTTGAAAAATTGGTATGTTATCAGTTCTGGGTAAAGAGTTTATCACAGTTATTTTTTTATGAGAAAGGCAAAGATTTATACATAAGGATTACTTAAAATGATATTTTCAAGAAACAGTTTAACTAAGCATGTGCATAATTGTATGATGACTAATATCTCATGGTTCACTTTTAAAATCTCCATTATTCCAATATGAAAAATTTCAAATGAAGTTGAAGAGAAAGTGGATAAGGAATTTCACCTCAGACAGTTTCAACTTAGCCATTCATGTTTATAAAGGATTTCATGAGCAGTAAAAGAGCAATAGAATTATAGCATCATGGTAGACTAAATTTCATACGGCATAAATTCCACATGCTATAGATTCCTTTACCTCATTAGGGTTCCTTGTTCCACTATCTACCGTGAAGACTAGCAACTTCTAGAATGAAGATGCAGAGATTTTTCTTACCATTTCTAATGTACAAAAAATTTATTTGTGCAAATAGGAGATCTTTATAGATTGGAAGTTTTTACTCTATAAAAGCCACAAAAAGCCAGGCATAGTGGCACATGCCTTTAATCCCAGCACTCTGGAGGCAGAAGCAAGCAGATTTCTGAGTTTGAGGTCAGCCTGGTCTACAAAGTGAGTTCCAGGACAGCCAGGGCTACACAGAGAAACCCTTTCTCAAAAAAACAACAAAACAAAACAAAACAAAACAAAAAAACAAATAAAACCAAACAAAAAACAAACAAACAAACAAACAAAAAAGCCACAAAAATGTGTCTGGATTATTTTTCTTACTGGAGTCATATAGAAGGTGGTACTGACCATAGCTTGTCTGTGGCTCTCTATTCCTCACTTTGTCTCAGCACTTCATGATAACCTACTAACAATAGTATTACAACCACAAGGTCCATGAGCATATAATTTATGTGCAATGCTTTTATACTGAGATAAATACATGGAGGATTTCCAGTAGATGTTTTCAGAATTAATAAAATCATGCAATTATAAAGAGCTGTTAAAGACTAAAATGGACAGCATATTCTATCCATAGATAAGTGGAAATGGGGGCTTTGGAAAGATGCTGTAATGTGAGCAGGGACTTTTGTTAAAGTCTAGAGATTTGTCTTGTCTTCCTGTGGCTTTCCCTATTTATGTTCTTCCATCTTTATCTTATGCACAATTTAGCTGGAGGCTGAAGTTGATTTTCTTTCTTCTTCACCTGGTTGCTTGGGGCAGATTAGCAATGGAAAGGATACATACATTTGTTGGATTGTTAATTCCTCAGATTCCTGAGTGACTGATGGTGGTGATTTAGCTTCTTTTTTTTCTTTGAATATATTTTTCTTTACTTCTTTTTCCCTCATCTTGTCCTGCTCCAAATTCTTCTTTGCTATTTATTTTCTTTAGTTGAATGGGGTTTAGAAAGGTCAAGAGTTGATAAAGGTTAAGGAGAAGAAAAGCTCATTCAAGGTGGCTATCTCCTGTCCTATTTATTCAGTAGCTGAAGTATATCCTTTAAAAAAGACCCAAAGGAATGTCTACAGAAGATTCCATTATTGCATTTTATCTACAAGGCAGGTTTGGCATTTTCATTTAATGTCTGTAAAACTGTGCTTTGTAAGTAGCATGTGAAACACAGAGATTAGTGTTGTTAATTTAATGCAGCAAGCTTGGAGTCTTTATAAGATTCCATCTCCTTTTGAACTTTGTGTTTAACTCACGAGGGGCCTGCACAGAGGTTTTAGCAGAACAATGATTTTCCTGCTTTATATATTAAGCAAATAGAAGGGCCAGAGAAAATACAAATACGTGGACTTTAACATTAGCAGACATAACCTTGATATACGGGAAAGTGGGTCTTTTCACTTTCCTTTATTTTTTCTTAAAAGGCTTCCAGGAGAATGAGATGAATTTGCTCTGTAGATAATGGCGACTATAATGTGGAGAGATGATCAGCAGCAATGCATTTGGGAAGAGCCTAATGAGGGGAAGGCTCAGCTCATTTGATGACTTAGAGCAAACAAAGGTTATGGACAGAGTGCCTTGTGCCTTATCACCATCTGCTGCTCTGCATCAGTAACAGGCAGTGAGAACTCAGCAACGAAGTACATCCCTGCGTTTCAAAAAGCAGCAATCTGGGGGGATTCTGATTTTACTTTTATTCATAACTTTTCAAGCAATATCTTCTTTTGCATCAGCAAAATGTTTGTAATGGAAACAAACCTCTGTAGTCAAGACCGACATCTGTGAATTCAGTCATGGAAATGATGACAGAAAAGTGGTCACAGGAAAATATAGGCCTTACTGGATGTTTGCTTTGACATTGAAAAAAAAATCTATCCATTCTTACTGTGTTTTAAGTCATCTGATGTTGAAACTAGTTTCCCACATTTTCATCACTTGAAAATAACCAAAGGCCAAAGGACCATCATGTGTTACAGGGGAAGGATGGAGCCTTCCCTTGCTCCAAGGACTTGGCTTTCAAAGATCCTGCTGTAGGCAAGGAAAACCTAGATAACAGGGTTTTCTGGTTCTGGCATGATTTGGAGAACTTGTTCAAAGTTTGCTATTTGGCTGGTATGTTTTCCTAAATGGCATTCTTGTTCATAGCATAAAACACTCAACAACAGCCCGTCCTCCCTGCAAAGAAATGCCTTTGCTGGAATGAAGCGCCATCTGGCCGGGTGCCCTTTAGTCATGTGGAAAGCTTGCTTTGCATTTCTCTATCTGCCTCCCTCTTTTAGACACAACTCTTATTTATTTATTTTTGGCATTCGTGTCACTAAGCTTTGACAGGGAATGCACATGGGTTTCACTATGTGAAACCCATCATTGACTGCCCCTAAGCTTTCCCTGGCCCCTGTCCAAACTTACAGTTATGCAATATAACACTCTCTGTACTTCTATTCCTGTGCATCGAGCGCTTCGGTGTTCATCCCAGTGTCCACTGTTATGCTTTCTCTTGTCATTATCTTTAATGAAAATAAAGGTGAATGAGCACCAACTACCCCCACCCCATCCTTACAAGAGAGGCCACCGGCAGGGAGAATGTCTAGAGATAGAAAGTTGTACCTTCTACCCATTTTATGAAACACATGGGTCCACCAACTAAGGAAAGAGATGGTAATATGTGCAAGAACACAGTTTCATTCTGAACCATAGCCTCAGTGACTGGTTAAGTTGCTACTATTCGTGAGGAGCATTGATGGTTATTTGATTATCTTATGTAATCTTAACTAATGCAGACTACATGGTGATCATTATTAGCCAACTCATGCTACAGGCAAACTAAATATCTGTGAGTTTAAATAAGGAGTTTCCCATTTCTCTGAGAAAATATATCCATTGTTTTCAGGGTTTGAGGGCATGTTAACAAGAAAAAAAGAAAAAGAACCAAATAAGATCATAAAATTGTGATACTTTTGAAATTATATTTGTAAAAGAAAACTTGCAAATATATGAACAATGCCATGAAGTTATGTAATGAGCAAATGTTTCACATTGCATATTTAAAACATGATGAAGTATTGGGGGGCAGGAAAAATATGACTTTTATGCTATAGATGGTATGGTCAGATAAGGTAACAGGACTTTAAAAATATATTTTTTTCAGTCTCTCCTGAGTTTTCCTGGACAGGGCCATAAGAACTAAGGTTTACATAACCTGCCTGAAGTCACACAGATAGTAAATAGCAAAGACAGCAGATGGACTGAGGTGTCTGACCCCAGAGTCCTTGCTTTGAATGGCTTTGCTATGTTACCTCCCTAGCTGGGTCCTTATTCTGAACTTTTGTAACCTATCATGAGCCATTCCCAACTCTCACACTGTAAAAGACAAGGGGAATTAGTTATCAGGCTTAAACAGTTCAATGAAATAAATACTTTCTCAGTCCTTGCTATTATTTGTCTCTGATTATACTTTGGGTGTACAAAATGCAGTGTACCTTTTGGTTACTTCTTTTTATTTTTATTTTTATTTTTTATTTGATAGAAATTTCTGCTGAAGTCCAGGTGGTTGTAGTTGATTAGTGCCCATATCTATACTGCAGGGCAGGAGCTACTCAGTGAATTTGAAATCAAAAAGTTTTTCCTTCAGAAGTTAATTAGCACCATGACCTGGGGAAAGTTGACCATTGCTCTATATCTTCAATTTTTTTGCCAAGAAAACATTGTTTTTATGGGAAGGACACCTCAGAAGCAACATGTCTGTCTAGTTCACGGACTGATAGAGCTTTTCTCAGGCTTTTCTGAAATAGAAAATGGCTAAAGAAGGTTTTAGAGCCGGTGTAGAAAATCCTGGAAGGAAATCACTGAGTTCTAAAGGATCATTAGAAATTAACAGATGTGACACTCAATGAAAGACATTAGAGCTTAGCACAAATCAGGTCATAAACACAGACTCAAGGCTTGTTTGAGTCAATTAGTAAAACCTCACGACTTCTTTTTTTGTCCTAATAATTTTATTGATTATTTGGAAATTTTACATCATGACCCCAATTATATTCAGGTACCAGTCCTTCCAGGTTTGTTCCCCGGCGCTGGTGAACTCTGCTCATCAAAAGGATGGAGAGCCAGGAAGAGGAGAAGGAGGAGGAGGACGAGGAGGAGGAGGGGGATGAGGAGGGGGATGAGGAGGAGGACGAGGAGGGGGACAGGGACGAGAACAAGAGGGAGAAGAAGAGGAGTCTAATAGGTGTTGCCCATATGGAACATGGTCGACTGCCCAGTGTCCAGTCCCTCAAAGAAAACTTTAAGAGTCTCTCCCCACCCTCATGCACCACAGCAGAAGACATCATTTGTGGAGAGCTACACTTCAGTATTCTTATCACAGTTTTAAAGAATTATTTTCTATGGCTTTTTATCTAGGCTGCTACTTTTCTTTGCCAAGGCCAGCTAACCTCACGGTTTTCTATAAAACTGGTGGTATGCTGTGAAAGACAATCAGAAAGTGGATAGCAAACCCCCGTGCTTAGTCACTGCTGGCCTCTGCACATCCAAGGAAACAAGTGCTATCCAAAGTTTCCAAATACACACCCTGCCAGCACCACTACCACCCACAAAGCTTGGCTTCCTCAACAGTGCACAGCATTTATCTTCTGTAGTTAAAACTCTGTCCTCAAAACTCACCATGCACACTCTGGGAAAGGACTTTGTTGAAGAAGGTTGCCATCACATTAATATGAATTTTAATATCATCCCTGTATAAATTTATTCCTCAAAGTGATTAAGAGTATGAGGAGAAACATTGTTGACAAGGACTACAGTAATTTTTTTTGAGAACTAATTTACAGTGAGTTTACAGGTTTTATCTGGGAGAATTGATTTTTCTTTTCCATTGTGGTATAAAGGAGCCTTTCTTCTCAGGTCTGATTTAAGCTTCTACCACATTAGGGCACCAAATTTGTCCACAGACAAGTTCTTTTATGCAGAGGTAGCCATTATATCAACATTTTAAAAAAGTTATTGTTTCCTTTACCTGTGTTCAAATTATAAATATAAATTATATTTGCTAGTATATTGTTTATTTTATAAAGTAAATTTATGAGAATTGCTGACCAAGGTCTGTATTAGAAAATAGAAAATCCCGGAGGAGTATAGTAAATATCTTTCTCATATCTCCCTCCTCCTTTCTTGTGTACCAAATTCCTTTGTATATGCCATGGCAGCCTGAAGTTTTCCCTTGGTTGATGTTTTGGTCCCCTTGTTGATTCTACATGTGGGATCTGTTGCTCTTAAGAGTTAGCACATATAACTTCAAAGCTGTTACAATTGTTTTTATATAGAATCAATTATTTTAGATCACAATCCAAACTTACACAGAGATAGTGTTACGTAGGAGGGCTAAGCAGAAAGAAGTAGGATGCTAATTAGTGCTGCTCCATGCTATTCTCATCGCTGGGGTGGATTACATAATGCTAAATTTATCATTGGAGGCACACTTCCAGTGCTCTGTAGCAAATCATTTCACGGGCAGACGTTAGGGAGCTCATCTTTCTGGCTAATGATTGACGGTTTTTTATTGCATGGTATGCATGGTTAGGGATAGCCCACTATTGTGAGTTGGGGAAAGAGCAACATGCATCCAGGTAGCAAACTGTGTGATCTTGAAATGACTTGTGAATACATTTTTTTAAATATCTGATAGAAATAAAGAGGAGATATAATTTTTCATCATTTGAAGGGGTTTTAGAAAAAAAATAATAAAGCAAATGTCAGTATCATTCCAAGCTTGACAGGTCTGTGAATGGGAGCTCTTCCACAACTCTCCATCCTCTCTCTCTATTCTGGGAAGCCTCGGGATGAGGAGGACATCACGTTCCTCCACAGGGTCTGTTCACAGGTGAACACTCCTTTGGACCAGGTGTGATGTGCAAGTCATCATAGCTTTCTCTGGTCCTTGGACTATTCCTGAATTGCAGAGAGCACTCAGCCTGCCCTGAATCTTGTCTAGTCTGAGAGCTCTCCCCATACTGAGATAGCTGCCCTGATTCATTTTAGACCAAAGCTCCTTTTCTTTTTCTTGAGACATAAAGGCTTTCATCTCTCCCTCAAGCTGATGTGCAATGGTAAGTTTCCTTTTGCTACTGGTACAAATACATTTTTATTTCATTATTTATCTCTCAGCTTCTTATAGATGGTACTTCTGAAATCAATGAAAAAGTAATTCCATCCCCTGTGTATAAACAAGGTGAGTGTAAGATTCAGGAGAAATGTTTTGTTTTGTTTTGTTTTGGCACCTTCTATGATGTAACAGTGTGAACGAGCCCGAGCTAGTTCTGTTAGCCATGTGTCTGTGCAACTTAGATGCATCTAATGACAATAATATTCAGGGGTAGGGTTGCTAGCCAAATGAGATGCATTAAATTGAGATTGCTATAGGATTGAGCAAAAGTACAATGATGATAGTATGGTTTCAGCTACACAGCCACCATTGGAAAACGGAATTATGTTTCTAAACTAGACTACCCATTTACCTTCAGTTTAGGAAAAATATCTAAACAAGTGTGAGTAGTGGAGGAAGAATTCAAATTCAAGAGCCAAACACTGGCTTTCATGTCCTACTAGATATAGTTACGTTTATCACTTCTTTGCGGATGCCTTTTGCTAGATATCAGAAGGAGAGTACACCAGACCTTTCTGCAATTTCCAAGGCTATGCTTAATCTTGTCTTCTGCTGTTCTCATGATACCTTCTCTTCCATGGATATTTGAAAAAAATATGTGGGTCAACCAATGGAAAATAAAACACAGTTTATATAGTACACTTGATGTGAATGTTCCTAAATATGGAAATTAATTGAGATGTGACATAAGGAGATATAAAGTAGAGTACATCTTGTACAGAACAATTATAATATAATAGGATGAAGTTAATGCAATGTTTCTTATGTGCCAGGAACTGAGCTAGATCATTGAAGAGGAGGGAAAGAAAATGTCACAACCATCCTACTTTTTCTAGTAATAGAAGAAAAAAAGAAAGTATATCTTCTTTTTTATATGTTTAAGTACTATATTGGTAAAACATAAGAGGATACATAGAACGCCAAGGACCCAAGTGATGCACCAGTCCAATCAATCTTAGTAAAAGAAAATATAAGTGGAACTTGGAATGGTGCATATTGAGAAATGGGATCAAAGAGTAAACTCTGGGATTAGTTTGAGAAAAACTATGGAAATGATAGACATACTGAGCAAGTGGTGACGGGCCCATAACTAGGATATAGCATGCAAATACAATAAATAGAAAGGGTATGCATTCTTTTAATGAGTTTGAATGCCAGGATAAGAAGTACTTTTTTGTTTCTTTGCACTAAATGTATTAATTCTAATATACCGAATCAAACTTGTCCTTAAAGATTTGTTTGTTAGCTTTATACTGTATCCTAAAATAGGATTACACATGAATGATGGCTTCTATGCTTTCTAATTGGTGGTCTAAACCAAGACAAATAGCCACAGTTAACAAATGCCATATGTTTTATACCTTATCCTTATATTTTAGCATTTGTGGTGTGTGTTAGTGTGTGTGTGTCTATGAGAGAGAGAAGGAGAGAGACAGATGACATAAACACATACATACACACACACACACACACACAGATCGAGAGAGAGAGAGAGAGACAGAGACACAGAGAAAGGTTGATTGCAGCAAGATTCAGGATTTAAACCTGTTTTAAAATTATCTTCAACTCTCACACATGTGTATATATGTGTTTGTGTGTGTGTATTATGTGAAATTGTGTGCACATGTGCTAAAATTTATAAAGCAGCTTTTCTCATATCTTCATATGGTTAGTTCTGCAGGGCTGGTCTAAATTGTGTACTACATTTCCATACATATAGGTGTTCTTAGGTTTTAAAGAAAATGCAGCACCTTATGAAGCACATTAGTATATTAAGTAACTTTATTGTCTCTATACCTGGTTTTTGAGACCCAGCCACATTCAATCTTCATATCTCACTCAGGACAAACTGTTGGATGGCCAGTTGTTATAGAGACGCAGGATCTTGGTGAGGTCAGAGATTTTCTTTGCAGTGTATTTTTGTCTGACTTATAGTCTCTTCTCAATAAACATTGTTGGCTGAGTGAATCAATGCATGTATGAATGAATGAATGAATGAATGAATGACAAAATTCAATTATAATGATAAAGATTTCTAATTATTATGGGCTGAAAACCCTGCATCTTGTGACTTATGTGAAGTTGTCAGCTCATGAAGACAAGGCAATTTTCTCCCATGTGACATTATATTTCTTATTCAATAGGACCACTTTTTTTATAGCTTTATTTTATGGCTCTTTAGTTACCTAGGAATGTATAAAAGCTCCAAATATTATAGGCTATAAAATTTCCTTTTTGCAAAATTTTATTATATGGTATGTTATTAATTATAGTTCTCCTAGTGAGCATTAGGTTTCATACTAAGCAATGCAACTTCACTTTTACAAAGAAAAAGAAAATTATATAAAGTAATAGATATACTGATTTATTTTGGTTAAGTAATCTTTTTTCTATATGTACATATGCATTTTAATTTTAAGCTAATAAAATTTATTAGTGTGTGCATGGCGTGTATGTGTGGTGTGTGTGTGCATTTGAAGGTACATGCTTGCTATGGCATGCACATGGAGGGCAAAGGACATGTTCTGAGGCTAGGTTTTCTTCTACTTCACTGAGGCAGGATATGTTCTCTACAATGCACCATGCACTGTATTTGCACCTCCCAACCAAAGCATGTGTCATTGAAGAATATATGTCAAGTACAATTCCATAGGCTGGAGCTTTTCTGCATTTCTCTGCATGTCCAAAGGATCACAATCTATCACTTAGATACAGTGGCAAACATGATGTAAATGGTGTCAGTTTCTTGTGTCTGTATCAAAACTTCCCAACATAAACAATGTTAGGGAGGATGGATTGTTTGGGCTTATGGCTTCAGAGTTTTTAGTCCATTGCCAGTTGGCTCTGGTATCTGAACCCATGCATGCTAAGGTATAGAATTATTTAGGGAGCATATGGTAGAAGCACATCAACCCCTTCATGAAAATAAGAAAGGGGATACACACACACACACACACAAAAAGAGAGAGAACACAAGAGAGTGCAAGGGAGAAACAGAGATATCAAAGAGACAGAGACAGAAAGACAGAGAGACAGAGACAGAGACAGAGACAGAAACAGAAACAGAAACAGAAACAGAAACAGAAACAGAAACAGAAACAGAAACAGACTCAGTTCTAGATGGTCCATCCTTTTGTCTCAGCTCCAAACTTTGTCTCTGTAACTCCTTCCATGGGTGATTGTTTCCAATTCTAAGAAGGGGCAAAGTGTCCACACTTTGGTCTTAGTTCTTCTTCAGTTTCATGTGTTTTGCAAATTGTACCTTATATCTCGGTATACTAAGTTTCTGGGCTAATATCCACTTATCAGTGTTTTGCAAATTGTATCTTATATCTCAGTATACTAAGTTTCTGGGCTAATATCCACTTATCAGTGAGTACATATTATTTGAGTTCTTTTGTGATTGTGTTACCTCACTCAGGATGATACCCTCCAGGTCCAACCATTTCCCTAGGAATTTCATAAATTCATTCTTTTTAATAGCTGAGTAGTACTCCATTGTGTAAATGTACCACATTTTTTGTATCCATTACTCTGTTGAGGGGCACCAGGGATCCATCCCATAATTAGCCTCCAAATGATGACACCATTGCATACACTAGCAAGCGTTTGCTGAAAGGACCCTGATATAGCTGTCTCTTGTGAGACTAGGCCGGGGCCTAGCAAACACATAAGTGGATGCTCACAGTCAGCTATTGGATAGATCACAGGGCCCCCAATGGAGGAGCTAGAGAAAGTATCCAAGGAGCTAAAGATATCTGCAACCCTGTAGGTGCAACAACATTATGAACTAACCAGTACCCCGGAGCTCTTGACTCTAGTTGCATATGTATCAAAAGATGGCCTAGTCGGCCATCACTGGAAAGAGAGGCCCATTGGACAGGCAAGCTTTATATGCCCCAGTACAGGGGAATGCCAGGGGCAAAAAAATGGGAATGGATGGGTAGGGAAGTGGCGGGGGGGAGGGTATGGGGGACTTTTGGGATAGCATTGGAAATATAATTGAGGAAAATATGTAATAAAAAATATTAAAAAAAAAAAAAAGAAAACTCAGTTCATGGTGAGCTATACAGTTCCCCCAGGTAGGGGTTTCTGAACAGTGTTAGAGAAAATAAAGCTTGTGAAGAGCAAGCAAGTAGGCAAATAGGCCTGTGTGCAAACAGTTCTCTGCACTTTACTCTTTGTTTACATGGTTCACTGTTTGAGTTCCTGCCTTGACTTCTTTTCAATGACAAACTGAAACTTGGAACAGTAAACAGAACAAACTATGCCATTAGTTTGCTTTTGTTTCCATAGCTACACAAATGATACTTGGACTGAGACTAAGATGCACTGTTTTACTTTTGGTTTCTTTTTTTTTAATTAGTTATTTTCTTCATTTACATTTCAAATGCTAAACCCAGAGCCCCCTATACTGTCTCCCCACCCTGCTCCACAATAGACAGAACCTTCACTGCATTAATTTTATAAGTAACAATAGTACTTATTGTATCAAGAAATGAGTACCTTCATACCTGCCATAATGTGAGGACTGATGTATCTATGAAACTTATATAAAATTTATTGCCCAATAATTTTTCGAGATACGAGAAAATGAGGATTAGAAATGAGTATCTTAGCTTCAGATTGTTCACTGAATGCAGGATGTGTGGTAGGAGTCCAGTGCATAACACCAGATCTGCAGATGTGCTAGCACAACAAAGTGTATGTCAGAAGATAATCAGCCAAGAGAGGCAAGGCATTAAGATTCCAGAGCAGTCTTCACTTTATTTAGTTTACACTACTCCATAAGATTTTGAGAGAGATTTGAAAAGGAAATGATGCTGGAATAGGGCTGAGAAGTTTCAGCTGCGCTTCCATTATTACCTTACGATTGTTCACTGTGGCTAGCATTCATCTGCTTCTCATATAATTATCACCTGTGATACTAGAATAATAATTATTGATCTGGACCAAAGGAGGCTTTCTGAAGGAATGGAAATTGCAGCGCCAACCAGATTGAAAATTCACTTGAAATAAGTGCATGGTCAGGGATGGGGACAGTAGTGGTTGGGAGAGCAATCTAACTATGCAGAATGGTTTACACAAAGATGCAAGCTGATATACGATGGTATGGAAAGAAGCCATACCATCATTTAAAAAGTGGCCACAGAGAAAAGTAGTAAGAAGGATGAAGACTCTATAATTGGTACATTAATGCAGAAAACAAAACATCAATGCTAACATGCAGGGGAGGGGGCTTTGTAAAAGGCATCTGGAGCTAAGGATGTAGTTCAGATATTCAGTGTATGCATAGCCTACACAAGTTCCTAGTTTCAATTATCACCATTTCCAGCAAGAATAAAAGTATCAAACACTACCAGAGACCTAAAGATGGCTATGAAAACATTCACCTTAGGCACAAATTCTCAAAGGGCAAGACCATTTGAGGATGTGGCAGTGCTTAGGAAAGTGCATCTATAATCAAGGAGTACTAAACATTGCCCACAGGAATCAGAAGCTATTGACAAGCAGGGAAGATATTCTTCCTCCTAATCAATAAAAGGAAACCGCCCTGGTGTTGCCTTGATTTTCAACTTCTTATCTCCAAAAATTTTCTGTTTGTTAAGCTACACAGTTTGGGATACTTTATTATAGCAACTCTAGGAAGTTAATAAAGAATATTAAGATGTTTAAAAGCATGCAGTTTTGTATATTGAGTATTATTATTAATTAAGGAAATATTGTCTCCTACCAACTAGTAAGAGGGAAGAAAAATATTCAAGATATTTTAGAGCTACAAATTCATAATAATCAATATATAATAAAACACCTCTACTATTAACATTTATGAGTCACAATCTATTTAAATTACAAATCAACGATTCTTGACTTTTCTTGGTTTTCAGGATATTGAAAAAGCAAGCATTTCTTTAACATATATGATATGCTATGTTTTCTAGGACAGCAAAGAAAAGCTGGACTCTGAGAACAGAACTAAGTAGGAACTCCATATGATAAATAAAGGCCTTGGCAAATGTCCTTTCATGGGATATTATTACTCTCATCAGCATATACTGAATATGCAGTATACACATACTGAGATCACAGTAGAAATGCGTTTAGTAAAGAACAAGGTCTGTATGAACATTATTGACCTTGTTGCTCTTATGTTAGTCTACAGTTAAAGGAGGGTTCTATCACCCATGTCTGTTGGTCCCACTTGGTGATGCAATGCATTGGCATTTGCTGGCTCCATTTCCTTGTTCCTTTTGATGGGCCCTGATGATCAGATGGTCGTGATTAGTTCTTTGGCTTGCACTGTAGATTACCTATTAAGTAGCCATCTCTTCAGCTAGTGAGGCATATGGTCAGCACTTCCAGGCCTTCAAATAAATTTGCATTTTTAACTTGGAATTTTATTATGTAAAAGAGAGCTCACGTGGAGTTTAATCTTGTTATTTATTATGTAGCACATGTCTATTTGAGGCCTTCTGGCTAGGATAGTGCATTAGGCTCCCGGGTCTTCCTTTTAATTGACATAGCATAGATGTCCTTGGAGAGGCCATTCTAGGATGTGGCTTCCATGCTAAATTTTAAAAAGGAAAGGAAAGGAGAGAAAAAAAAATAGAATCAACTTGCCCTTACTTTTTCTGCACATCCATCATTTCAGCTTGTTTCAGTTTTCTTCCATTAAATGTCTATTTATCATGTTCATGTCAGATGTTTCATTGGGTACTTGGGTGATGGTGAACAAGAGCATGATGCCCTGATGTGTAGAAGCAAAAGTCACCATTGAGGTCTGACTAGGTATAAGGCATCCCTTCTCTGAGAGGATGTGTTTCTGTCCCAGGCACATGACGTCATAAAGAGAATGTGGAATGGAAGTAACACTTCCTTAAGTGGCTTTGGAGACAGAATAAGACTAAATCAATTAAATTGTAAATTAAACAATAAATGGGGGCCTGGGACAATAGTTCAGTCATAGTCCGTATCCCAAGCAAGTATGGTGACCTGGGTTTTAGCTCCCTAACAACTAAAATGCTAGATTTAGTCATGCATGCTTACACATGTGGAGGCAGAGAAATTTGCATTCATGTCACTCAAGAAATAATCAGGATAGGGTGCTCATGAGTCCCAGGCCAGTGAAAGGCTTTCTCCCAGAGAACAAAGTGGATGGTGAATGAAAATCAATTTCCCAGGTTAACATTTGACTGCATGCACAGAAGTTCAGGTGCACCTAAACATGCAATATGTATGTTCCTATATGCGTGCATGCCCCCCCCCCACATACACACACACACACACAATCACATATACATACAGTCAGCAAATGATGGACACAACTATTAACTCTTTCATAGCAATAGAGCTGCTTGGTTTGAGGAAGTGTGCACCCTAGAGATAGTGTCCCATGATACACTGAGAACTTCTTGTGGAAGAAGTAAAAATTATTTTTCTACCCAATGTGTGCTTCAAACGATACTTAGGTTTTATACTTTAAAATCATTTTTGTTGTTGCTGTGTGACATTGTTGCCGCTGTTGAAAACCTAGATTATAATAAGAACTAATGACAAGAATATATTTATAAATTTTCTTTCATAACTATTTTTGATAGTAAATAAAAGCATTTTCTTCCTCCTCCTCCTCCTCCTCCTCCTCCTCCTCCTTCTTCTTCTTCTTCTTCTTCTTCTAATTATTTCTGTAGAATATCATTTATAATAATATTTATGGATGGATTGCCATCTGATTTACTAACTAGTACAAAAATAAACATAATAATAGCACTGAGAGCAAATGTTCAGGTTTTGTAGACTTCACTGGTTGGGATTTCTAGTCTAACTTCATTTTTTCTGTCTCGTATGGCATGGAAAACTTAGTAATTTACACATTCAAAATAATGCTTGGTGTATTCTTTGAACACTGAGAGGATTAACTGTGATAGAGAAGTGAAGTGATAGCATTGTCTTTGAAAACTCGGAAATGGCAGTGCTGCTGATGGTGTAGGAGCTTTTAAAACTCACAGGGATCCATAACCTACTCAGAAAGCATTGCATACAGAGATGAGAAAATGAGTTTCTGCTATCCGATTCTGATGGAAGTAGGTTTAATATAAATAAGACTGTGCGAGTGTGCCTTATATAATCATTTGTATGTACATGTACAACTGAGGGCATATTTATGTAACAAAATAAAAATATAAACTAACAAACATGTGAATGGTTTAGACCCATCCTATGTTCTCCATGGTAATCAATTCCACTTTAAAATTCTAAGAGAAAGGCTTTACTGTGTGCATATTAAAGACTAGAAAACTGTGGCCCAAAGAAGATATCATGCTGTCAGTAAACTGCTCAGGCAGAATATCAACCCAGGTACTCTTCCCAAGGTAGGTGACCATTGTTTTTCATTTTTTTGTTTACACTGAATGATTTATTTGACTATTTGGTTTCTTGGACTTTTTTGTTCTCTCTCTCTCTCTCTCTCTCTCTCTCTCTCTCTCTCTGTGTGTGTGTGTGTGTGTGTTTGTGGGAATGTGTATATTGAAGTCATAAGTGAGCTCATAAGAGTCAGTTCTCTTCTGACACCATATAAGTAAATGAAGCAAGTGAAGGTCATCAGGCTTAGAAGCAAGTGTCTGTAGCTACTGAAGCATCTCCCCAGCTCCTGCCCTTGATCTCAACTGAATTTCCATGTCAGTCTCTTCTGCTAATGTAGGCGTATAAAGACTCAGTGCACTATCCAAACGCAGGAGAATGAGTGAGGGAATATGTGCTTGTGTGCTCTAACAGGTGCATGCATGATAGGTTTGTGGAATGCCTCTCCTTCACAACACCCCTGAGTTCTGGAGATGTATTTGCTTTGCTCCTGTTTGTGGTTCCCTCTCTCTCCGTAGCAGGCTAATTGGATTATGTAGTACATCATATGCAAAATGAGACACTAAATTGAAAGCACGGTCTGTAGCCTGGCAATGATTGCTTCGTATTGTTTGGTGTTCTGTGAAGCACATCCCTAGGCATTATCATCCTTGTTTGCTTCCTCTTGCCCTCGCTCGAGTTACTCTTACAGTGACTTTATATCCAATTAGATTTCATCAATAGGCAGAGGATGGCATTAATATGGATTAAGTACTTTCCCCAAGCAGCCTAGTGATCTTCCGTCTTCAATGCTGAATGCATGGATGTGTTACTTAAAACTTGTGCTTGGCTGCATTTAAAGGAATTTGACCATTTTAACTTACCTAGAGAGGAATTTATTTTCTGCACGTATCAGAACTTATGCACATAGCCTTTCCCACCCTTATTCTCAAATTCTCAAGTTACCAGTCGCTGCCTTTGCGTACTGAAGTCTCTATCCTGAATCTTCCTTTTCCTATTTATGCCTCAAGGTCATAAAAGAACCGTCCCCATCCCCGAGCTTAACTTTACACAGCCATAGCCAATCTTGATAAGAACGGCTCCTACTTGTTTTAACCAGAGCCATACCTAAATGTGTAATGAGTCAATGAGTGGGACATTTCCCTACCCAGGCCAAATCCTGGTTCACTGCTAAGAAGCATAAATGTATATTGTGTAACCTGCAGGCCACTTCTGCTGTAACTGAAGAGGCAAACTACAAGGATCCTTACTGTTCATGCTGGCATGATAGCCATTCCATCTGTATAAAATGCTTACCATGGGCCTAGAAGTACAGATCAATGAATTTACCTCAAGTACAGATCAATTTTTTACCTCAAATTTTTTTCATCATCATGATTTGGTGGACATATTAAGCTATGTTACAAATTATTGTAGTATATATGTGGAGATTTTGAATGTCAAGATTTGGATTAACACACAGAAGCCTTTTATTGTTCCTATAAAAATTAGTATTGTTCCTGTGAATAATTAGTGGTAGTGAAGATGTCTGGTTTTATTTCATATAAATCACATTAATGATAATAAAAAAATATTTTCTAAATTATTTGCACATCTCACATATTTGCATGCATTAAACTTAGATTTTAGTCATGTAGCCTGCTATCTTTTTAATCTTAAGACTAGTCGGTGAGGCAGAATAAAACCAAAGAACTTGCTCAAGATCAAATATTTGAAAGTTTTGGGTCAGACACACAAATACATCCACTTTGTCTTTAGAGGATTCTTAATTTAAGCCCCATGCTAGCAATACTAATGAGGTCTGCTTTTATGTATTTTTTGTTGGTTGATTTTATTTTTCCAAACGATAGGAAATCTTATATTTGGCTGCTGTCAGTGATGTAGAGCCCTGTGCTGAACTGAACATCCCTCATGTTTGTCCTTATCCAGGATCATCCATCATCAGCTGGTTTACGTACTTATAGAAAAATGGCACTATGTTAGACTATTTTCAGTTAATAAATGGTGCATTCTATTAACTAAATATTCACATTTCCCTAATGTGAAAAGGAGTACTTTTCAGGGTCATTCTTTGGATGATATATCTTTTGTATCTCTGATCTTAATGGGAATTCAGCTATTAACAGCTATGAGTGTACATATTGCCTGAGTTGCTTTCTCCTTGTAATTCTGGCCAGTCCTTTTGGTGAAGGGAGTTTATTTACCTTGGTTCTATGCCAGGCTTCAATGATTATGAGGCAGACAGTTCTACAGTGACCACAGTGACCCACACACTTTGCTTTGACAGGGACCTGTGGTTGTGATTGATTGTGATTTGACACCATGAAACCCTCCTATAATTAGCTTTTATCCTTTGTCATTGTCTCCACATTGAGAAAGATTATGTTCAGTGGGCACATTCTAATCAAGTTAACACTTACATATACTTAAATATATGAGGTTCCATGTACCTACCTCACACCCACACACACACAGCAGACATCTTTCTGGTGATAGGGATTTATAATATGAATGGTTTTGACAAGAGAAAGATTCTCCATTGCTGACTTTTAAGGATCAGGAGGTTAAATGATAAGAAACTGTGGATGTTCTCAAGTTGTTGAAAACTATCCTACCTGTAATCAGTGTAAAAAAATAGTAATGCCAGTGTTATAATTGGAAAATATTAAATTGTGGTACTTGCAAGAGGACCTTGAATTTAAGAAGCATGCAAAAACCTAGTGGCACCATAATTTTGGGCTTTTGCAATTAGAAACAAAGAACCTAGCTATCTTCTGCCTGCTTGCATCCTGACTCACTGAAATTCAAAGATAATAAGCTAATTTTATTTTAAGATGCTGAATTTTCAGTAATTTCCTCTTCACTAAGAGATAGTTAATATGCTTTGGCTCTGCTTCCAAGGTCTAACTTCTGTACTGACCTCGAATGTGAAGTATAGGAGGTAATCTAGGACATTTCTATTAGAGAAGAATTGGCCCAAACCATACTAGAGGCATTGAAGTCAAGATGAGGAACAGGATACAAATAGCACTGGAATGATTAATTATACTTTTATATTTAATGATTGTTCTAGCAAGATTTAACCATGCATTCTCCCATCTTGTGTTCCTCTGTTGCTACCTTCAATGACAATGTAAACACACACACACACACACACACACACACACACACACACACACACACACTATGAAACACGGACTAGAAGACATGGTTCAGTTGAATAAAGGCAAAGGCAAGGTTAAAGAAAGTTTGAGAAAATCCAGAATTAGTATACCATTTACTAGGGGGTTTCTGCACAGGGAGAAACACAATTCAATCTTGTTTTCCTGCTGGGTAAAGTACAGTGCCCGTGAAGAGGGTTGAGAATATGAGTTCTTTTTTCTGTTAGTGGCTGCTTCATGGGGTTCTCTAGCAATTTCTTTTAATATTAATTTAAATGTGAAGATTAAGCTGAGGGTTAATATGTTTATAGAAGACATCTTCTAGCCAAACTCACAGTGGATTCACATGGAGCTAGAAAGACTAAGGATAATGGTCATCTGAATTGTTGATAACTGTGAAGATGGAATAAGCCACCTGCTTCTGCTAATATATAACCCTCACACATTCTTGTAAATTGCTTTTGCTCAGTCACATTTAGAGGCCATTTGTCTTCTTTCCCTTTATGGACGGACATTCAACACATTCCCCACAATTGATTTGGCTCCACAGTTTAGAGTTGTATAAAAAATTTACAAAGTGCACTTGGAGAAAAATGTCACTTCACCACAAGTTAAAACTGTCTTTATTCCAGCCACAGAGAAGTATGCAAGATGCAAAAATGATGAGAGAGAGAGAGAGAGAGAGAGAGAGAGAGAGAGAGAGAGAGAGAGGAAAGAGAGTGAGAGAGGAGAGAGAGAGTGAGCAATGTATAAATATCCAATAGATGAGCAATTATTTCAGTCTATTTGGGATTTTTAAAGACTCTTACAATAAATATTTTCCCATGCTTAAGATAGACAAGGAAATGTCCCTAAGCACATTCTTAAGTACAGTTATGATGTGAGAAAGCACTATTTCATAAACCATTCTACTCATTGTATGATCCCTTTATCACCAAAGAGCTTCTTTTTTTAATAGTTGATTTTTACTAGGTATTTCCTTTGTTTACATTTAAAATATTATCCCCTTTCATGGTTTTTCCTCTGCAAACCACCTTGCTCTATCAACTCTCCCCTCACCCTGATCACCAACCCACCCACTCCTGCTTCTTGGCCCTGTCATTCCCCTATACTGGTGCATATAACCTTCCCAGGACCAAGGGCCTCTCCTCCAATTGATGCCTGACTAGGTCATCCTCTGCTACATATGCAGCTGGAGCCATGAGTCCCACCATGTGTATTCTTTGGTTGTTGATTTAGTCACTGGGAGCTCTGGGGGTACTGGTTAGTTAATATTGTTGTTCCTCCTAGGGGGCTGCAAACCCCTTCAACTCCTTGGGTCCTTTCTCTAGCTCCTTCATTGGGGACCCTGTGACCCGTCCAATGGATGACTATGAGCATCCGCTTCTGTGTTTGCCAGGCACTGGCAGAGCCTCCCAGGAGACAGCTTTATCAGGCTCCTGTCAGCAAAACCTTGTTGGCATCTGCAATATTGTTTGGGTTTGGTGGTTGCTTATGGGATGGATCTGCAGGTGGGGCAGTCTCTCAATGGTCATTCCTTCAGTCTCTGCTCCACACTTTGTCTCTGTCAGTCCTTCCATAGGTATCCTGTTGCCCCTTCTAAGAAGGATCGAAGTATCCACACTTTGGTCTTCCTTCTTCTTGAGTTTCATGTGTTTTGCAAATTGTATCTTGTGTATTCTGAGCTTCTACACTACTATCCACTTATTAGTGAGTGCATATCATGTGTGCTCTTTTGTGATTGTGTTACCTCACTCAGAATGATATCCTCCAGATCCATCCATTTGTCTAAGAATTTCATAAATTCACTGTTTTTAATAGCTGAGTACTACTCCATTGTGTAAAGGTACCACATTTTCTGTATCCATTCCTCTGTTGAGGGACATCTGGGTTCTTTACAGCTTCTGGCTATTATAAGGCTGCTATGAACATAGTGGAGCATGTGTTCTTATTACAAGTTGGAGCATCTTCTGGGTATATGCCTAGGAATGGTATTGCTGAATCTTCTGGTAGTACTATGTCCACTTTTCTGAGGAACTGCCAAACTGACTTCCAGGGTGGTTGTACCAGCTTTCAATCCCATCAGCAATGAAGGAGGAGTGTTCCTCTTTCTCCAAATCCTCGCCAGCATCTGTTGTCACCTAAATTTTTGATCTTAACCATTCTGACTGGTATGAGGTGGAATCTCAGGGTTGTTTTGATTTTCATTTACCTGATGACTAAGGAACATTTTGTTAGGTGCTTCTCAGCCATTCAGTATTCCTTAGTTGAGAATTCTTTGTTTAGCTCTGTACCCCAATTTTTTGATAGGGTTATTTGGTTTTCTGGAGTCTAACTTCTTAAGTTCTTTATACATATTGGATATTAGCCCCCTATTGGATTTAGGATTGGTAAATAACTTTTTCCAATCTGTTGGTTTCACTTTTGTCTTATTGACCATATCTTGTGCCTTACAGAAGCTTTGCAATTTTATGGGGTCCCATTTGTAGATTCTTGATCTTACACACAAGCCATTAGTGTTCTGTTCAAGAATTTTTCCCCCATTCCCATATCTTTGAGACCCTTCCCCACTTTCTTCTCTATAAGGTTCAGTGTCTCTGGTTTTATGTGGAGTTCCTTGATAGACTTAGACTTGAGCTTTGTACAAGGAGATAAAAATGGATCAATTCACATTTTTCTACATGATAACTGCCAGTTGAGCCAGCACCATTTGTTGAAAATGCTGTCTTCTTTCCACTGGAAACTGTGCATTCTTAATGAGAATTCCTCAGTTTTCTCTTCAGTGAGAGAAGGTTGTTCATGTTTAAAGCAGTGGATTCATTTACTCTTCTTATATTCAGTGCTGTGTGTTAAGTAACATGGGAGGTGCAAGAAGATTTATATTAAAAGAGACCGAAAACTTGCCATAGGTTAAGGGGTCAATTGTTATTCAAGATGGAGATTTCATGTCCCTAATCTATCATTTTAATAAATATACATACTGGATTTTACCTGTGTCATCCAGTGAAACTCTACTAAGTAATAAAGATGAGGTGGGCATGGGATCAGAAGAGTAGGATAGCACATTTTATAGGATGATGAGAAATAAATTAGGCTAAGTAAAATGCTATTCTAGTAATGGGAACAGCAATAGCATCTCAGACCCATCATGGCCTGGTTCACTGAAGATAATAAGAGGGTATTTGAAATTTGCAGTACACAAAGAGAGGCAGGGGATTATAATGAAATCTTTCCTCTTGATGACTAAATCAGGGAGGAGATGAAAGATATAAAGCAGGTGACAGAATGCTAGGATTCAGATGACAGATTATCTATTGTAACGATAGGGATGCAAAGGACCATAGACATGGAGTCAGCTCTCCATCTAGTCTTAGGAATTTGGTGATTGTTGTAAGCAGTAATAGGAATGAAGCCACTTGTTATGCATAATGTGTGACCCAGTTCTCTTGCTCATCAACTATTACAGTCATCTGCTTATGTCAATTTTAATTTGTCAATTGTTGCAAAATTATTTGCAAGATATTTGCTTGTCCACACAGAGTGAGTGTTTTCTGTCTGTCATGAGGAAGCGCAAGAATGTAGAAGTCCCGTCTTGCCTCAAGCAGAAGCTAGGGTACAGATTTCAGACTCAGGACTATGTTCATGGCCCTGGTATTCAGAAATACATTAGGCATTCAGAAATAAAGACAATGACTAATAACATTATCTAACTTTATTTGCAGACTATGTTACACGATTATTTGATTACTAAATATTTATTCTTTTTGTGGGCATTTTTATGATAAAAAATACTTTCCTATACTTCACCAATTCCTGGGCATGTATCCACATTATCTCCAAAAGTTTCTTTTACTAGTTTTCCTACCTCTACCAATTTCTGACTATCTACCCATTGTACTCCTGCTTCTAAGTAGGGTAGAGAACTAGGTTTCCTATCAAAACTAATGTCTACTAAGTGGATTTTCATTCAATATTATTATTCAAGAACATTCTAAGACAATGCATGTAGTGCTGTATATGTAAATGTATCATGTATCCCATTGTGACAAAGACCTACTGCTTTCCCCATCATAAGAAAATTGGGAAGTGTCTTAGTTAGGTGTTCTATTGCTGTGCTAAAATACCATGAACAAAACCAATTTGAGGGAAGTTTATTTAGCTTACATTGCCACATCACAGTCTATCGTAAAAGGAAGTCAGAGCAGGAACTCAAGGATGGAACCTGGAGGTAGGAACTGAAACAGCAGCCATGGAGTAATGCTGCTTACTGTGTGCTTCTCATGACTTGTTCATCCTGCTTTGTAGTACCTCACAAAACCACTTTCCCAGTAATGGCACTACCCATAGGAAGCTAAGTTCTTCCCCATCAAATATTGGTCAGGAAAATGCCCTATAGACTTGCCTAGAGGCAATCTTATTTAGACTTTTTTTTTTCCAATTAAGACTCACTCTATCCAGAAATGATTAGATTGTGTTAAGTTGATGAACATCAATCACTGGATTGAGTTCCTTTGCATTGGGTCATTCATAAGTGAAAAGTCATATTAGCAGAAATGGGGACATTTCATATACCTAAGACTTTGCTTACTTCTGCTTTCATTTTTGGTGTGCTTGCCAATATACTAATTTCATTTGATGGACAAATATGAATGTTTGCTGGGATGATAGAAAAGAAACCTGCAGTAAATTAATTTGAAATTCTACATAGTTTATTGCCCTGCATTGGAATTGATTCCCCTGGTTTAGGAAAACTACAATGTTAGCATAGATTTATTTTGCTTAACATATGCATACTCACCCTGGGCTGATGCACGGGATGCCTTTTAGAAATAAGGATAAGAAGGTTGCCCGTGGGATAGTCAGAAGTAATCCACAGCACTCAATTATCTCCAGCAATGTGTTTATAGTTACTATAGGAGAAAACAGAGTTAAGCCAGTGCTCAGAATATTCTGATGTGGTACAACGTCTGTCATCGACTACCATACAGTTCCCAGAAACTGCACCATGGAATGTTTACTAAATTGGTGATAGGACTAAGGGGCAGGGTTTTAGGTCAAGTCTAGCAAAATCTAGTCTGAATAAAAAACAAAACAAAAACTAAACCCCAGGGATTATAATCTCATTTAATTCACAAATCTGAGGCAGTTTACAAAGCCAGGCTTCTCTGAATGAAAGCGAGTCTAGGCATTTCTAAGGAAGAACTTTCTCCGTGATTGAAAATTCATACTGCTAGGCTGAGAAGATGGTTCAGTAGGTAAAATGTTTGCTATGCAAGCATGAGAGTCCAATTTCAAATCCCTATCATCATTGCCAATTCTTGATTGGCATAGAAAGAATAAACCAAGGAAGGTGATATTTCTCCAGTGTATAAAATAATTGTATGTATTTTAAAATATTTTCTTAAATATTAAGTTTATTACAAAATTCAATTGTGATTGTTAACATTATCCTTGAAGCAAACAGTTTGTTTGTTTCATTTTGCTTTGGTGATGCTGAAATCTTAAATTCCAGTTCCTCCTGTCCCCATTTCCAAAATGCTGGTATTGAGGGAAAGGATATATTTTTAACTCATTAATATCCTTTTCAGATTGCCATTTTATGTGTCTTTGTTAGGGTTTCTATCACTGGGATGAAACATCATAGTCAAAGGCAACTTGGGGAATAAAGAGTTTATTTTGCTCTCAGTTCCATATGACAGTTCACCATCAAAAGCAGTGAGGGAAGGAACTCCTTCAGTTCAGGAACCTAGAGACAGGAGCTCATGCAGAGGCCATGGAGGGCTGCTGATTGCTGGCTTACTTCTATGGCTTACTAAACCTCTTTTCTTATAAATTCCAGAACCACTAGTCTTGGGATGGCACCACAGACAGTGAGCTGTCTCTCCACCATCATCAATAATTAAGAAAATGCCCATGTGCTTCCCTGCAGCCTGATCTTATGTAAAGATTTTCTTAATTGAGCTGGCCTCCTCTCAAATGGCTTTAGCTTGTGTCAGGTTCACATAAAATTATCCAGCACACCATCATTTAACATTGTATCCAGCCAAGGGAGAATTTGGAGTTTCCATTGTACCATAAAGGAAAAAAAAAAAAAAAACATTAGAGGGAGAGGTAATTAATTCCCTTTGAAATTATTTAATGACACAGATTGCCTCTCTTCACTAACAATTATATAGATTTAGCGGTTTTCAGTTTCTCAGGCATTTCCGTTCTTATTGTGCTTCAATTTTATCACAGCTCTTTTGCAGCTTTTTAATTAGCTTTGCTGCTATTTTTCGCCAATTGAGTATTTAAAAGCAATTTGAACTTTATGTGATTAAATCTAATGCATTGCTTTTCTTACATTCTTTCTTTGATTGGCAGCTTAGGAAAATAGAAACAAATGGCATTGATGAAAATATTCAGAGTGGCTTCATGTTCAGGAAATTTTCAAATGTGCACATCTTCTACAGTTTTGGTTCTTTGTTCAGTAGTGTTGTATGAACAACAAGCACCATCATCCTTCTGTAAATGGCCTGAGGGATCTCCATATATTTAAAAATAATTTTCAGTCATAACTACAGGGTCTGGAGATTTCTCTCTTTATGTAAACAGAATGTACCTGGGCATTTTACAAGCCTTAGTTGGATTGTATTGTTTTCAGAGACTAATTTTCCTGGCATAAAAATGACTCTGGCTAATTGTGGCATTGTTCAAGAGTGGTGAAGTTTGTTCTGGGTCTTATAAACTCCCGCAATCAGCCATCATGGGATACAGGAGAGAAATAGGTGCACAAAGCAGTTTTACTGAGTGTGCAGCAGCTCTCACAGTCAATTGCCAATTTGTTTGGCTGTCAGAGCTCAATTGCACACAAGTGCTGACTCTCTGAAACTCACGGTACAAAAAAAAAAAAATTGCAATCTGTAGTGCTCAAGGAATGTCAGTTGTCTGGTCCTCTGCCTTGAATTTACATGTACTGTTCATGCTGCAGTTATTTTAATAAAAGAAAAGAAAAAAAATTAAAAATTAAAAATGAGAGACCTTAGAAATGGTAGGATGTTATGGCCGTCTTTTGCAAAGTTGCCAGGTTCGGGTGCTATTATTTCTAAAACAAACTCAATGGTAAAAACACTAGACAGCTTACTTACATCAAGTGCCATTAGAAGATAAAGGTGCCGAACCTGAACTATGCACTGAGTGCCCCATGAAGCAGATGAGAGTCTCGAGAACACATGGCACATTTAATTTACCTCCGACTTCTATGCTGCTCACCTCTTGAGCTGTTGATGAGTTCGTCTTGATTTGAGCCTGATTGGGGGATTTGTTACAGGGATACCCATGCAGCACGGTGCAGTCTTGCTGTCTATAGAGCTTTTATTCTGCTGGTGAGCATTTACTTCAGCAATTGAACTGGGTATTTTGTTCAGCTAAAGGATCACTCGCATCCTTTGAGCCTCTAAAATTATTAGATGCATTGTGTTGTTTGGAGAATTGGGTAGAAGAAAGGGGGAAAAGTGTGAATTCTGTTGCTTCCCCTCCCCCCAAAACAAGAGAGAAAAGGATGAACAGTGAAATTAGTAGCTGTTATGGGTTAGAAGTGGAAAATCTTGGAGTTCTGCTATTAAATAGTCTTATTTAAGTGACTCTTACTCAGCCAAGTTCATTAACAAGTTTACATTTATTACAACTTCTGTATCTCCCTGATTTTATCTCTGTCTTAGACACTCTTTCCTTGCCAGAGATCTAAAACAGGGTGAAGGCAGATACAGGCCAAGTTCATTATGCTGAGCTGCTGAATAACCTATGTTTTGTGAAGAACAAGTCTGGTTCTATTTGTCCGAGCTTTGACAGCATCCATGAGGCAATTTATATTGGCTATTTATTATCATGGTGCTCTTTACTTTATAAACTACTTTATTATTTCATGAAGTATTATTTATTTAGTCTGCATCCCAGTTTTAGCATGTTATAGCCTGATCCTTGCATGTATTTACTTCCTCACACCTGTTTTCTCATCTTTAAAATGAGAATAGTGAACTCTACCCAGGAACATATCTTGACAGTTAAAATGAACATAAAGTTTCTGATTGTTAGTAGTTGGTTAATATATACCAATTCACTTTTCTCTTCAGAAATCTGCAAATAAACATAATAACAAAAGAATGCCTCATCACCTATTATTTTATACCACTCAAGTCAAACACTGTGTGTCACTGATGAAAAATATCCACCACTGTAGCTTTTACATGAAGCCATGGATCAGTGGTTGAATTCACAGTTTTATCAAATTGCTGGGTTGCTATCACTGTGTTAAATAATTTGTGTGACTTTGGCCATGTGTACTGCTTTCCATCATATTGCTTCCTATTTTCCCATCAGGAAGAAATCAATTTCCTTCTTTCTGTGCAATGAAGCTTTAGATGTAACAGAAAATCAGATGAATCATAAAGCCTTTATGAACCACCCCCCTCCATTTTAGGATTCTGAAGTGAACTTTCTACATCTATACAGAGAATTCTTAAGTGGACCCTGGAGGATCTCAGATAGAATACCAACAAGACATCTCATTGTCTGTCGTACGGTGAGAGAAAAACATGCTCACCACAACCAGGGGTCTATATAAAATGTACAGCATTAAAGCTTGATTTTTCTATGGCTTGCTGGATTCATTACAGTTTCTGAAGAGGAAAATGATTACATCATTAAGGATAATTTTTTCTGGAATTTCAAAAAAGCATTTCAGGAAAATGTTTCATTTTCATATCTTGGCAAGAGTTCTATCAAGAACATTGGATTCAAGTCTAAATTTCTGTTAGATAGTTTTGTAACCCAATTAAAGGTCACTCTGAGAGCCCTTGGTGAGAATTTGTCTTGCCGTCGTCATCCTAGTCAGGAACTCTGAGCTTCCTTGAGGGTGGGAAACAGTGGAAAGATTTGATGCATCTGAGCACTTAACCCAGAACATCAATACACTTGCTGAGAAATGCCATCTGGAAGGAAGCTGCCCTATGTTTCCTCATCTTGCAGGAGCAGAAAAATTCACTGCAGTGGTTTGAGACCATTTCAGTGAGGCAAGGAGAAGCATTCGATTTGCATTTAATTTCATGGCTTCCCTTTCTGGGTCAGGATTCCAAGTTGCCAAATAATTTATTTAGAACGCTTTTATATAACTATTCCACTGTTTTGCTGAAATAAAATGTGATTTTTACTTTATTCTCTCTTTCCCTCTCTGTTTGGAGACACCATCTCACATAGCTCAGGCTATGTTTAAACTTCTTTTGTAGGCAAGATGACCTTACCTTTCTTGTCCCTCCTATAGATTCTAACTCCAAATGTTGAGATTAAAGTCATGGACCTCTATACCTTCTTAAAAGATATTTTTATTTTTAAACACACACACACACACACACACGCACACACACGTATGTATACCCTCCATACTCTCTTTTTCTATTAATTGTTGTTGGATGTATATATATATATATATATGTATGTATTCCTAAGCATAAACTGTTGAGTCTGTATACTGTCCCCTGTTTATGTTTTCATGACTATCTGTTTGGCACTTGACAACCACTTGGTGTGCTCTTTCCAAGGGAAGACTGCTGCTTCTGCTCCCAGCTTATTGAAGTTGCCTGTAGTTATTTGCCTATGGTTGAGGCCATGTAGGTATTACCTTTAATTTAAGCATGTACCTGGGTGTTATTCTCATTAAACTCACCTATAGCCAGTCAGGTTGGTGAGACTTTACAGTTGTAGCTTCCAATCGTACTAGGAGATACAAGCTCACAGTAAATTTCCTGGTTTTCTGGCTTTTACAATCTTTCTGCAACCTCTTCTTAATGGTACCTGAGCCTTAGGCTTGGGGGTGTTTTACAGATATAATTGGAGGTTTCATTTTCTCAAGCACAGTGTTCATTAGCATGTGATCAAGGATAGAATTGGGTGGTTGCTCTTTCTATTCGTAGTTGCTTCTAAGTAATTCTAGAAATAAAAGCTATTCACGGTAACATTAATATTCCATTTCCTTTTTCATGTTCATTGACTTATGTAGTATGGAAGCTCCATGATCTATGATGTCATAACAGAATAAATGCAGAAGAGATGAAAATCCATATTCTATTAAGCTAGATATTAAATATAGACTTCAGGGAACATAATATGTTTATTATGGTTGTTTAAAAATGAATATATATTTTAAACACCTTCTTTTATGTTTTAATTATAATTAATTATAATTATACTAAACATTAGTGCTCACAAGTTACATAAAAATGTTACCTGAAACTTTTGATGATTTTAAGGTGCCCATGTCGCCCTTGTATTGAAATTTTTTATTAATAATTAATTTTTTATACTCCATATATTCCAACCCCCCATCCACCCTCTGACTGTTATACATCGCATACCTCCTCCCCAAGTCTCTGTCTCCATGTGGATGTCCCCATCCCCCACCCCACCTGACCTCTAAACTCCATGGGGCCTCTGGTCTCTTGAGGGTTAGGTGCATCATATCTGAATGAATGCAGACCTGGAAGTCCTCTACTATATGTGTGTTGGGGGCTTCATATCTGCTGGTGTATGCTGCCTGTTTGGTGGTCCAGTGTTTGAGAAATCTCGGGGGTCCAGATTAATTGAGACTGTTGGCCCACCAACAGGGTTGCCCTCCTCCTCAGCTTCTTTCAGCCTTCTCTAATTCAACAACAGGGGTCAGCAGCTTCTGTCCATTGGTTGGCTGCAAATAAGTTCATCTGACTCTTTCAGCTGCTTGCAGGGTCTTCCAGGGTCATGCTAGGTCCCTTTTTGTGAACGCTCCATAGCCTCAATAATGGTGTCAGGCCTTGGGACCTCCCCTTGAGCTGGATTCCACTTTGGGCCTGTCACTGGACCTACTTTTCCTCAGGCTCCTCTCCATTTCCATCCTTGTAATTCTTTCTGATAGAAATAATTATGGATCAGAGCTGAGACTGTGGCATGGCAACCCCATTCCTCACTTGACATCTGGAAAGACTGCAGAAGAGGCAATACTTCCTATACTGTCTTTGGATACACAGACATCCCAAATGAGAATGCATGCAGAATAATTTATGTTGTCACTAACTGAATTTAGAAATTCAGTATTATTCACATTATTATTATTCAGTATTATTCTTATATCAGCTCCTACAATGCCAACCTAAGTCCTAAAAGTGGGAAATGTGGGGAATGTAGACCAGCTATATCTGGGAAAAAACCCACAATGTAATGTGTAAGTGTAGTCCATAGTCTTTACTAATTTCATATACAACCACCATCTACTAGACCAGTCAACAGGAGTCAACCATGTTGCTTACTAAAATTAATGTGTAATCATATATAAAATAATTACATAGCTTTGGTGGGGTATGTTGGCACATGTCTACAACATCAAGCTTGAGGTGGACTACCATGATGTTCAGGCTGAGATGAACTACATAATGAGTTTGTGTTTAACTTGGACTTTTGAGAATTTAAAAAAAAAAAAAACACCCATACAACCAAGACAATCAACACAAACAACTAAATAGCTAATTTTCCAAATACTGGTGTGAGAACTTGAAAAAAAATTACGTGAAGCACTTGGTGGGATAAATATATCAAATAACTAGGAAGTAACACAAAGAGTTTTAAATAAGTTTCCTAGAAGAATTTGACATATAAAACTATTCATATAATTTGTAATAACCATAACTGTAATGTAAGGTCATGTAAGGCCTGGGAAGAAAATATGATATAAACTTCTCAAAAGCATCTAGAAGGATGCTTCTCGTGTATTCATGGAGCACTTGCCATAGAAGTTTAAAAATGTTGCTTGGCATTTCTTGGCTCTGGACCTCTTTTTTATACCTGGGGTTTAGCTTTCCTTTATACTTACCTGATTTCTGTGTAAAAATAGATTTTCTTATCTGACTGTGTCATTAGCTTCAGAGATTCAGAGAACTCTGTGCAGACAAGGTTGATCCCCTTTTTAATATTTTTGTACCTAGAATGATGCTGGACATATTGTAAACTATTGGGTTGATATTTATTGAATGTATATCCTTATATTTCAATAAAATTGACATGAAAGAGAAGGCAAAGGCCATAATGAAGGAGAAGGAAAGAATTTCTGATGAGAGAGTGTTTGTGGACATAGAAATATAGGCTTAGAGCTAGCTAGCATACTACTCTAAGTGAAAGACATTGGGAAACATGTGGTTTATGATAGAGAGAGAGCATTGTTTTGATATAAGAAAAGATGTGAAAGAAATAAAGCAAGAATTTCCTTGTGGCAGGCTAAGAACTCAAAACCTAATATAAGATGCTAGGAATTTTAAAGCATTAGAAATTGCCAGTGTTGTGAAGTTAAAAATAATGGTATAGCGAGATATAAGATACAATTTGCAAAACACATGAAACTGAAGAAGAACGAAGACCAAAGTGTGGACACTTTGCCCCTTTTTAGAATTAGAAACAATCACCCATGGAAGGATTACAGAGACAAAGCTTGGAGCAGAGACAAAAGGATGGACCATCTAGAGACTGCCATATCCAGGGATCCATCCTATAATCAGCCTCCAAACAATGATAGCATTGCATACACTAGCAAGCATTTGCTGCAAGGACCCTGATATAGCTGTCTCTTGTGAGACTAGGCCGGGGCCTAGCAAACACATAAGTGGATGCTCACAGTCAGCTATTAGATGGATCACAGGGCCCCCAATGGAGGAGCTAGAGAAAGTATCCAAGGAGCTAAAGAGACCTGCAACCCTGTAGGTGCAACATTATGAACTAACCAGTACCCCTGAGCTCTTGACTCTAGTTGCATATGTATCAAAAGATGGCCTAGTCGGCCATCACTGGAAAGAGAGGCCCATTGGACATGCAAACTTTATATGCCCCAGTACAGGGGAACACCAGGGCCAAAAAAATGGGAATGGGTGGGTAGGGAAGTAGGGGGGAGGGTGTGGGGGACTTTTGGGATAACATTGGAAATGTAATTGAGGAAAATATGTAATAAAAAATATAAAAAATATATAACAACAATAACAAACAACAACAACTAAAACACTCAGAACTAAAGAAATGAAGAAAGAAGTACATAGAGAATGTACAGCAGGAGAAACATGTCCATGCAAACACACACCCACACCCCCCCCCCCCACACACACACACACAAACAAATCACGTGAAAACAGTAAAAATAATATGCAAGAAAATAACAGAAAGGTTAAAAAAAAAGAAATCAATACAAGACAAAAAGATCTTCAAAAATTCCACTAAGTTTGTATTGTGTAGGTCATGTGTTTGTCATAGCACCAAACTTGGATTGACATATCTGCACAAATATATGCTGACTTAGTCATGTTTGTAATTTGAGTATGTCACACAATCATGATATTTAATTCTCAATAAGAAAAAGAACTATTACATTTTATTTACCAATGCTCCCTAATACAGATCTTCACATTTAATAAAACTTGTATATCACTAAAAAAATAAAATAAAATAAAAAAATAAAAATAAAAATAATGTCACAGAAAAGTCAATTCTCACCTATAAGTAAATGCTTGAAAGAGGAGACAGGAATGATATACAGAGTCAGGAAATTGAAAGGAGGTGTGTAGGAATGGGGTATGGGGAACTGAGTGTAGCCATCAGAAAGTTCCAGAGGCCAGGAAAGCAAGAAGCTTCCAGGACACAACAGATAGGAGATGAGCTGAAATGTCCAACAAAGGGGAGGGAGAACCTGTAGAGAGCATATCCAGAGGTTAGGCAAGGCCCCCGATTGGGTGATAGGGCCACCCACTCATCTCCAAATTTTTAATCCAAAATTGCTCCTGTCTATAGGAAATACAGAGAAAAGTATGGAGTAGAGACTGAAGGAAAGGCCATCCAGAGACTGTCCCACCTGGGGATCCATCCCATATACAGACACCAAACAGAGACACTATTGCACATGTTAAGAAGTACTTGCTGATAGGAGCTTGATATAGCTGAGAGGCTCTGCCAGAGCCTGAGAAATACAGAGGCAGATGCTTGCAGCAAATCATTGGACTGAGCACAAGGACTCCAATGGAGGAGTTAGAGAAAGGACTGAAGGAGCTGAAGAGGTTTGCAACCCCATAGGAAGAACAACAATATCAACCAACCAGACTCCTCAGAGCTCCCAGGGACTAAACCAGCAACCAAAGAGTACACATAGAGAGACCCATGGCTTCAGTTGCATATGTAGCAGAAGACGACCTTATCTGGCATCAATGGAATGAGAGGCCCTTAGTCCCGAGAGGTTCAGTGCCCCAGTGTAGGGGAATGCCAGGGCAGTGATGGGGAAGTTGGTGGGTGGGTGGGTGGTGGAGCACCCTTATAGAAGCAGGGGAGAGGGGGAGTGATAGGAAAGGGAATTTTAGTAGGGGAAAACAGGAAAGGGGATATAACATTCAAAATGTAAATGAATAAACTATTCAATAAAAATTTTTATAATAATAAAAAAGCACAAAGGCTACAAAACACAGTTGACCCAGAACATAGTCACATAAGGATATGCTTAAATTAAGAGCATAGGGCTCATAAAAATGATAGTAGCATATAGAGATAAAATGCAGAAGTTTTTCCTACAAGTTGACATTGTTAGAAGTATTTATGCAAGAAAGAAAGAAAAATCACTTTATTGAGTGTTTATAGCATTAAGTATATCCAGTTTCCTACCAAAATATGGCTATGATGTCCAAAATTGTCAACTCAAAATGCCAATTGGTTTATCTTTAAAGCCTATTAAGATAATTGTTTCATGTTCCTTTGCAAATTACTTATCTATTATGTCATTTACACCTCATACTTATTAAATGCACTATCAATTTTATTATTTTTAAAATTTAAATAAAGACATGTAGTCATATAATAAATCAGATGAATCTACCATAAAAATTTAATATACAGACACAAATTGACCAAACTTGCCTCGTATTTGTGAATCCTTAGGATTAATCTGCATGGCTGCCAAACAGAAACAAATATAGAGAATTGAACAGAAAATTTTTGCTTACTAGATTTGTTGTTAAGACTACCAGTAATTTAAATAAAAACATGGCTTGTATTTGACATTTTTTTTCTTTTGAGAACGTTTCCTCGCTATGCAAATACTTATTGGGTCTTTACTATACCTATGGGTGGGGAGAGGTATATCACTCTCTAAGGAATGAACTCAAATTTGATGAAGTTCTTATTGTAAAGAACCGCACGTTTTCACAATGGAAAAAACGCATAATAGATGAATGTGTAATGGTGCAAGAAACAAAGGAGGTATTGGTAAGATGCAGAGGCAGCAAAGTACCTGACTGAAGACAGCTTAGAAAATTCCCAGCACAGAATTCTGTCAGGCTTGTAGTCTCAGGAGAAAATTGCCTGGTAAACTGTAGGCTGAAGCCATTCCAGAATGATCTAGCTGTATGTAAAAAGACAGGGAGGCATTAAGTAGTATAGACTGTAGGAAACTGCAAGAAATTCTGGTTCTGAAATGTAGACGGGAGGAAAATACCATATATGATTGCTAAAAATCAGAAAAGGCTTTCATGCAATATGGAAAGTATAGCACCAGTGAAAAACAGAGTGTTTCAATAAATTAGGGGGATGCAATTGAGGGAGTGTATATTAGAAAAATGTACAATCTGTTTGTGTTCTTAAATCACAATGAATGCAATAGGAAGAAAGAGAGTGCCCTGGAGATGTAGCTCAGTGGTAGAATGTTTGCGGTCCAGGCAAGAAACCTTGAGTTCAATCCTCAGGTCAGCATAAACCAGATGTGGTTAAGCATTTCAGTCTCAGCAGTTGAATGGTACAAAAAGGTGTTCAAGAACATCTTCAGTTCTCATTTAATACAGTAGATTCTGTATCAACAACAGGGAACAATTCATAGCTGGCACCAAGGAGATAGGTTAGAGGTCAATGTACTTCTATTGTGAGCCTGATTGCCTGATGAGTTCTAGCCTTAGCTTACACTGTAGAGGGAGATAACCAACTCCAAAATCTGTCCTCTGTAATCCACATATGAGCTCTTGCACACTGCAGAATTTAATAGTGGTAGTAGTAGCAGTAGTAATAGTAGTAGTGGTGGTGCTGGTGGTGGTGGGTGGTAGTAGTGGTAGTAATGCTACTAGTAGTAAAAACAATGCCACTACTAGTAATATACTAGTAGTAGTCATAGTCATAGTAGTTGTGGTGGTGATGGTGGTGGTAGTAATAATTATAGTAGTTGTAGTAGGAGTAATAATGAGTTGTTGGCTGTAAACCTGATACTGAGAGATTTGATACTAAGCCACTAGAGTCAGGAGAGGGAGAGTCAGGCCATAGCACATTTCCAAACCTCCCTAATAATAAAATGATGATGATCATGATGATTGTTGTTTTTAATATTTTTAAAAAGAGCCTTACATTTGATGCTTTTATACAAGTCATAGCAGTCATGAGATGGAAAATATATACTCAAATCCTGAACAAAGTAAGTAATCAGTATGTAAACAAGTAGATGTTATATTTGGATGAATATGGTGATGGTAGAGAAAGGCAGCGTTGAGAACTTCTTAACAGTAAGCACATTCATCATTCGCTGTTTAGTATTTGTAACAGTTGTATTGAAACCACAGAGGAGTACAGCATGCACCACACTGACGCAGAACAAGGAAGGAACATTGCTCTCTGAGTATTTTCCTATCTGAAAGAATCAATGTTCTCTAAAGTCACTAGGTAGGTTTAATTTTTTAAGATTTTTTCAAGAGTTATCTTCATGATGCCACTATCAACATATACATTTAATGTTTCATAAAGAAACATATTAGCATTTTATGGTAATTAAGTTAGGATGGTAACCTGTTTAGGGGTCCATGGTATATTTAAGCAGGGAACACTAGTCATGAATTGGACTCTGTAATGACATTAATAAGGACATTTGATATTAAATTGCCTACAGCTGACAGTCTTCCTGTTGTTTTGAGAATAGTTAGTATTATTGCTTCCTTAAGGAGCCATGAAAAGAGGCAAGTTAATTCCCGCAGCTAATTTTCTTGTACATTAGCCTCTATGGTGCAATCTAATCAGTTATATCAGATGGAGCTGATCATTGATTTATTTTTCTTTGGGGATGTTTAAAATCTCAAATCTCATGGTGGCAACCAATAACAAAATATGTCTTCCTTTAAAAAAGGACCTTGGACTTTAGACCAGGCTTTTCTTTTGTGTACTCTGAGGACCTACCCTCTTCCTAAATCCATCTATTTCACTCAGCTTGCCTCTTCTGAAAGCTTAGTGTTCTGGCCTGTGACCTACATAACACCTTGGAGAGGGACTGCGAAATGAAATTTCATAATCTCAGGTCAAATTGAGTGCTGCCTTTTTTTATCCATATGTCTATACTTCAGTTCTTTTCTAAAACCACACAAGTGTGCAATAGTTGAAGCCTTAAAAAAACCTGTCTGCCCTTTAAAATACAAGTTTATAGGAAAAGGCACTTTGTGTTTTCAAGTACAAACCAGATTATAATTGCATCAAGTTCAATGGTAATTCGTTAAATGAAGCAGTTCATATTTACATAAATATCTCTTACTTGGGTGACAGTGTTGGTAGTATTTGCTTTTATTCTAATCCTGCAGAAGGCACTGAAAACATAGACATGTTGTAAAGACTACTTGTAAGGAAAATTATAATAATGGCCATTGTGAACGCTAATGCCAATAGCTTGAAAGACATCTCAGTTTGTAAAGAATATAAGTATGAAGATCTCTGTTCGATTTCCAAGGATTCAGGTGAAGAAAAGCCAGGAGTGATGTCACACAATTTTGATTCTGAGGATAGAGACGAAGAGGCACACGGATCCCTGGGATCCAGTGGCCAGACATTCTAGTCTGTTGGTGAGACGGAGGTCAATAATAGATCTTGTTTTTTAAAAAATAAAGTGGACGTTATTAGGAATGACAAACGTGTTCTCCCTTTTCCACATGCACAGACAAATGCATGCATGTACACCTCCACATAACATCAATGTTGCAGAACTTTTCAAAGTAATCTTATTTTAAGTAGATTGAAGTACTTCTAGAGGAGCAGGAAGGAAACTTGTCTGCAGAAATTATTTTCTATCACACATATTACTGACTGTCCTGATTGTTGTATTTGAGTGACTGGATACTTAGAGCTCTGCACTCTGTGCTGGGACTCATAGGCAGGGAATATATCAAGACGATGCATTTGAGACACCTTGATTCACACCGGGGGACAACTGACTCTTGGGAGAACAGAGGTAGGCACAGGGCATAGGGGAGCTGCATACAAAGTGCATGTCCTCTGTTGGTTCATCAAATCATGTTTGATGGTCAGAATTGTGAATAATGCAGGAGGTGAAGAAACAGGCTTAAAGCAACCAAATATCCTCTTCTAAAAAGTACCAAATAACCAAGGATTCAGTAATGAGTTTAAAATGCACGGAAGTAAGCAAAACTTGCAGAAAAAAAAAAAAAACCCGGTTTGTGGAACTTATAATAACCAGTATATAGCATTCTTATGTAAAATATATCTATTTTGGGCAGAACAGCTCAGCCCAAGTCAGTTAAACAAGCATTACTGAATATATATTCTCTCCCTTTGGATCTTTAAGACTTGAGTAAATTTCATTATTTGCATAATTCAAAAAGCTTTTCCTCCCAAGAATCATTTTCCCTCAACTTGTAGCATGGAACTTAGCTTCTCCCAAATCATTACCGTGCTCTTAATAGGTTTTTACTAGTAACTGACACTTGATAGACTCAAGGACAATCTAAGCAAGTGGATTCTGGGCTACTAAGTTTAGGGTCAAAAATAAAATGAGCTTTCAAGAGAGAAGGTCAACATACAGATGGCATAAAGTAAGTTCCATAAAGAACACTCTTCTTTATGATTTTTTTAGCAGGATCTGCACAGCAGATTTATTAAGAGCTAATTATATGTTTTTCAAGTTTAACATTTTTTCCTCCTGCTTTTCCCTAAAATGAATGATACAGTAATGCTCAGAAAGAATTTCGAAAATTAGAAATAATTGGATATAACTCAAATTAACATCATAAATTAATCAGTAGCTGATGTAATGAGACACTGGTGCATATTTAGCACCATGCTAATCATGTTAAAAGATGAATAAAAAATAATTGGGGTTAATAGTCTTGTTGCTGGATCTTACAGTGCAGGTTTATAATAGCAGAAATGAAAAAACCTGAATAATGAGAATCACAGATTCAAGACAACTCAGGAACTGAAGGAGATGAAGGCTCAACATAAAGAGTAAAAATGGGGCTGACAACATATTTTTAGTAGACGTTTAGTATTAAATTTTATAGGTGCAGGAAAGTTCAAGAAAAAAGAGTCCTGAACCAGAAAATATTCAATTAAACCTTAGTTCTTGTCAAGACCTAAATTTCTAAGTAAAGTTTTTAAGTTTTCTGAGGTCCACCCAGATCAGTATGTGTGCTAAGTTATAGATGGAATTGTTTACTAGTAAGATAGAACAACATAAGGCTCGACACCATATTTATCAAAGATTTTGTAAACCTTAACTGAATTTCTAACAGTTCTGCAACACACATATATTTTTTTTTGAAGAACAAAAAGAAAATTGAAATTCACTGTTCATTCACAAGCCTCAGGTAATTGTTTGCTGTCTTATCTGAACTTACAAAAGCTGCTTTTAGATACAAAAAAAAAAAAAAATCCAAGCTAAGTAAGTAGCCACAGGGAATCAACTGAGAGTTAATGAAGAAGAGAATGTGCAACTAAGACAATTTAATAACAGTCACTGGAAGGATGTTGATTTGGGAAAAAATGAAATAGAACCCTGGTTTACAGATGCACAGCAGGACAGGGAATGTGGTTATTGCCTACCAGCTCGAGATGCTGTCTGTAGGGAGAGAGGCATTAGAAACATATTACGCTACCTTTACTAGATGTAATGTGTGTTGATTGATCCTTAATTGGGGATGCCTTTGAATGACATATATAGCTGGTGCTGTTCATATGTGCTTAGCACTCCTTTGTTGTGTTTGGCTGCTATAGCAAAAACAGCATAGACTTAGAAATATAATCACAGTAGAAGGAGTTGGAAAGCCCTAGAATTTCAGTCTATAATCTCTTCTCCTAGATTACTGGAGGTTTCCATTTTGCTTTGTGTTCCCAAGTTCTCTTCTTTGTGCATTTTTAAAAAAATTATCTTTAATCATTTTTAGAGTTAAGTAGTTATCCTCCTCCTGGTGCACCCTCTGACTGTTCCTCATCCCATTCCTCCTTCCCTGTCTCCAAGAGGATGTTCCTACCCACAACCCACCCACATCATACCCCACCCTTCCAGGGCTCCACATTGCCTGGGTCCTCAAGTCTCTCAAGAGTTAGGTGCACCTTCTCTCAGACCTAGCAGTCCTCTTTTGCGTATGTATAAGGGGCCTCGGACCAGCAAGAGTATGTTGCCTGGTTGGTAGCTCAGTGTCTGAGAGATCTCAGGGGTCCAGGTTAGTTGAGACTTCTGGTCTTCTTATAGGTTTCCCTTCTCCTCAACTTTTTCCAGCCTTTCCCTAATCCAACCACAGGGGTCCCCGACTTCAGTCTGTTGGTTGGATGTAAGGATTTATGTCTGTCTTGGTCAGCTACTCGTTGGGCCTCTCATAGTGCAACCATGAAATGTCCAGCAATGGAGAGAGAGAACTTGTAGAGTCCACCTCCAGTACAAAGATAGGACAACAAGTGGAGAGATGGGGTTACCATCCCAGAATCAAAAACTCCAACCCAGAATTGTTCCTGTTTAATAGAACTGAAGGGACAAAAATGGAGAAGAGCCTGAGGGAAAGCAGGTCCAGTGACCAGTCCAAACTGGGGCCCATTTCAAAAGGAGTGAGTCTCTAAGGCCTAACACTATTACTGATGCTATGGTATTCTTTGTGCATTGACACCTGGCAGATAGCAGGCTCTGTCATCACTGTGGGTGATGTTCTCTATGATCCCATCATAAGGACCTCAATCTAATGACCCCATCTATCTCTGGGGAATTCTTAAAATTTTCATTTCCAAAATACTGCCATATTAGATGCACAGTCTTTGGAAAGATAATTTCCAGTGTATGTCCCTGCTAGAGCAGATAGGTAAAATACATGTCACTGGCTTTAAACTGAATATTAGATAATGATAATATTTTACACCAAGATACATTTATATGGTTTATGGCACCCTTTGTAAAGGGTGTTGGTACTTCACAGGAAAACCAAGAGTATCAACTAACCTGGACCCTTGGTGCTCTCAGAGACAGAATCACCAACCAAAGGGCACACACAGGCTGGACCTAGACCTCTCCACACATATGTAGCAGATGTGCAGCTTAATCTTCACGTGGGTCCTGAACAACTGTAATCAGGCTATCCCCAAAGCTGTTTCATGTCTCTGGGATGTGTTCTTCTAACTGGGCTTCATTGTCTTGCCTCAGTGGGAGAGGAAACACCTAGCCTTGCAGAGACTTGAAATGCTAGAGTGGGAGGATTCCTCGGGGAGACCCCACAGACTCAGATTAGAAGGGAAAGGGAGATGGGGGAAGGATTGTGGAAGGGGGTGACTAGTAGAGGAAAGTGAATGAGTTGTAAAGTAAATAAGTAAAACAAAAATTAAATTAAATTTAAAAATAAATAAAAATTTTAAAATGTACAAAGGGAATATGTTAGCATAAATATACCCCCATGTGACATTTATTATTGGTTATTTATCTTTAATTAAGATAAATAGGTAGGATAATCTGTCCTTTGGTTGTTGGTGTTGTAGTTGTTGTGGTTGTCAGAGCTTGCCCTTTATTAGTGGGGCAGAGGCTTTTTGCTAGACTAAACTAGCGAATATTCATTGCAAACTTGAGGGAGACTATGATTAAACTAACCGTGACAGCTCCAACAAAACCTGCATTATAAAACAGTTCACATTGAATATTGTAATGATCTGCTGTGTCAGAGAGATGACCATATTTCAGTTTCAGGTGTTGGTTGCCTTGATCATCTTATTGGAAAACCTAACAGGATTGTTTAAATACACTTAGCTGAAAGGCATGTCAAAATTAATTTCCCCTTACATACATAAAGGCTAGAAAGGGCAGCCTGGTTTTCGTTCTGGGCATGTGTTTCTGACAAGGTCTCTGGGAGTGATTGCTAGGGATGGAAGTGGCCTCAGAGAGATTTCCTTTATTCCACATTTGAGGGCTCTGTATCAGCAACCTAATAAAAGTTCAGGATGCCTCACCAACACAGCACAGAGAACTTATTTACCTCACCAGGTTTTAACTCCTTTGTTCCCCAATTGAGAGATCCTCATGTACACTGCCTGTACTTAATTATGGGCTAATAGTTATAATTAGACAGTGTTACCAAGATGTTTAGCCTTCAACATAGCTTCATGAGAGTGGGGTTCACCCTAACCCTAACCTGCTATTTTACAGATAAAGACGTGCAAGTGCAGAACAATTAATTAGATTGCAGGGATATGTTATTATTATTATCGATTTTAAATTCTTCTTTTTATCATTGACTTCATTATCTTCATTATTTTAGTTTTCACATATGAACCAAAAAAAACCACAATAATCTATTTAAAAATTCCGTTTGTTCCCGAGAACACTTGTCAGTTTGCAGCTTAATAATCTGGAACTTGAAATCATTTTAGTTAAAAAAAAGAAAGCAATCCCTGTCTATGTGAGTATAACTTAATTGCCAAATTCTGTCAGTTACTTTGTCACAGAGCTAGGCAACTTTAGAGCTAGCAGAAGGAAAAGTCTAGTTTTAGTCAATTTCACTGCTTCCTAGTTTTATGAAGCCATTGACATGCTAGTCACCAAAGGCTGGATGAGCATCCAGGAAGTGGGAGAATGTGAGGGGTGACATGCAGTCTACAATGTCAGGGGTCTGCTGCCGTACTGCATCTCCTCCACTGTTGATGCACATAGCTTGTTTCCAGGTTTTTATATTTTCCATTTTATGTGTTAATAAAAGCTAATCGTCATTTTTTTTCCTACGACTCCAGTGAAAACATAAAGATTATTTCAAAGGATTTTTGCACTGGCACTTAAAGAGTCAAATTCTCTAGTTACTAAAATGATGAAATTTATCACATATTTGGTTATTTTAGAGGATTTGTTTCAATTGACATTTAATAAAATCCTTAAGCAAATTATGGATAATAAAATAAGTAGCTGTAAGTTATGCCTTCATTTATCCCCAGGTCAAAATGGATGTTCATGGCCATTGACTCTATGTTGACTTAAGACTCCTGGGAACACAGTCCCATAATGAGAATACATAGGAGCACAGTATCTTCTTTCTTTCACTTAGAGTTGATAATAGAAAAAAGCCATGCAGCTAATTTATAAATAGTCTCTGGGAAAACAGAACTTATTTTTAAAGAATTTCAAGTAGGGTTTTATTTTGTACACTAGGAGACATTAGGCTCAAAAAACCTGGCAAAGACTGAATTATAATAGCTAAGGATAAATATTTGCACAAAATATTAGTGATTAAATATTTTCACCAATTATACTAGCATTTTTTTTAGTCCTATAGAGTTCTAAGTGAAGATAGAAGTCATATTTAGAAGTGGGTTGATTTTTCTAAATAGATTCTGCCCTATAATTCAGTATATTATTTTTCATATTCACTCTTTGGGATTCTATTCCTCACAGACTGGCCACTGAATCCCTTACATAAATTGACATAAATTTTGTCCAGACGACTACTTTTCTGAAATAGGATGCTTACTATTCAGATGTTGGTGGCAGAGTTAAAGATTAAACAATAGAACATTCATTAATTTCATAAAAAAGTCTTTAATCTTCTTTAAACTACTACAAATACATCTTCCTATGTATCTGAACACAATGCCGTAAGTGCCAAAATGTTAACATATATTAGAACACCTCCCTTGCTTTCATAGCAAGTTCTGCATAATAAGTTAAATAATAGTCTTAGTTCATATTTGTAAAATCAGGAAAGTATTGCCTTTATGTAGTGAATTGGAAAAATAGTGTATACTTGAAAATAATAAATGCACACAATTAATTAACTATTTTTAATTGAGGTAGAATCAGAAGATAGATTGGAAAATGTTTACTAAAGCATGAGGAATTGATAGAGCATCTTATTTTACCCCAGAAATAAAATGAGGATAATTGATTAAATCTTCTGAATGATAAGCAATTGGGGGTCTTTAGTTATACATACTTTGTTCACTAGTCATTACCTGGACATTGCTGCCTAGTTAAAAGTGTTAGACAGAAAGCTACCCAGTACCAGTGGTACTGGGCTCAGTATACATGTTAATCCAAGAATATTAGCTGCATAAAGACAGTGATGAAGAAAAAGGAAGTGGCTAGCAATTATAGCTGGGACCAGATTCTCCAGCCTCCAACTCTTGAGGACTACTAATTGCCGATAAAATGAATGAATATTCTTTTAGATTATTCTTTTTGTTCCTTAATAATGGATGCTTTATTTTGCATTTTACAGTATCTGCTTTCCCCATATTGATCATCAAGGCCTTATGGTGAGACAAGAGAATTTATCACCCGAATCAAGTAGCAGAAGATGGCCAAGTTGGCCATCATTGGGAAGAGAGGTCCCTTGGTCTTGCAAACTTTATATGCCGTAGTACAGGGGAACGCCAGGGCCAAGAAGTGGGAGTGGGTGGGTAGGGGAGTGGGGATGGGGTATGGGGGACTTTTGGGATAGCATTTGAAATGTAAATGAAGAAAATACCTAATTAAAAAATTTGGAAATTATAAAATTAATTAATTAATTAAAAAAACAAGAAAAGAAAAACAATGGATAATTTACAAACATGTCTTCATAGAATCAAAAACATTTTATAAAACATATATTCTATTACACGTGAATTTTAGATGTCAAAAGGCATTAAAACAAAACAAAACAAAACAAAGGTAAATGAAACATTTAACCCTGTGGAGCCTGGCAGAACAGCACAGAGGGCAAGCTGGACAGAGCTTCCAAGGTCGAGTGTGAATCAAAGGAAGAGGATTTCTGGCTGGACCTTCACTTAAATAATTTATCAGTAAGATTCTCTCTTTTTAAATGAATGTTTCTACCAAGTGAACACTTTTTTTTGCCTTGGTAGCTTCTCAATTTTTTTTTTAATGTATGCTTGTTAACAACTTGATCTAAAGAGCTGAGAATTAGTGGAAGGGAAAAAGGAAAATGGCTTGTGGTCTTACTGAAGTGACCAGCATTGAGCACCACACTCATGGAAGGGGAGTGTGTGCATAAAACGTATGGAAAGACTCAATGCCAAAACTTAACAAGTGTTCTCACTTGGGAAATTTAAGAAAAAAAAATACAAGACAAAACAAAAAACATGTCCTCAATTAGTTTTAAATTTTCAAAATGGCATAATACAAATCTTCACACATCCACTGAAGGGCTCATTAAATTAATCATCCTGCTATTTCTACTTTAAGTATAATCTCTATGTGACTTAGGGGTGTCTTTGCAGACAGGATCACAGAGGCCACTCAATGTTCATGGCAAGCATTGGGGCTCAGGAAAGCTGAGGCAGGAATTCCGAAAGCTAAAGGCCAGGGCAGGAAAGTTTGAAGCCAGCTTAGGACACACAGCAAAACCCTGTCTCAAATCAAAAAGTAAAAAGGACAGAAGAGAATGAAAGTGAAAACAAACAAAAGGATCCTGAGCATGGTGGCCTGTGGGCTTAACGCCAGCATGCAAGAGGTAGGGGTCGGGAGATGTCTGTGAGTTTAAGGCTAGCCTGATCTACACAGAGATTTTTCAGGCTAGCTAGGACTATACTGTGAGAACCTGACCAAAAAAAAAAAAAAAAAAAAAAAAAGGTAGATAATTTGATTGGGCAGTGATTCTTAAGGTGCCTAATGTCACAAATTTAGTATTTTGCCTCAGTGAACCAGGGAGATCCTAATTGTCTCTTCACCGATTCACTGGCTCACTCAGGAGCTGCTGGCAGTTGTGCTGGCCTCAGTGTTTTCTGAGGACACTTGTGAGTAGTGAGACCCTGTAAGCCCACAGAACTGAGATCACGGAGATGGACAGAGTAATCTATAACTTAATCCCAAGCATGAGTGCCTTGTCAGGTCCCTTTTTTGATACAATGTGGGCCTAAAACAAAACTTAAGTGCTCTGTATATTCTAATTTTTTTATTATACCCATGAGATGGCTTTCTGAGATATCTCAACTTAATATTCATCTTGCATCTCAGATTACCTCTCCTGTTAGTCCATAATATTGTCTAGAGAGAGCAGTTAGGAGCCTTAAGAGCACTTCATAGAAGAAATGAACCAAGTTTACTGACTTGGGAAGAAGATTTTGTTCTAACAGATCCTTACAGATTTTCAAGTGCATTTTTTCTATATTGAGTAAGAATTATTCTCAAAGCAAATATCGAACGATAGCAAAGTTCTAACTCATTAAGACAACATATTTTGACATCACCAACTCAGAAAAATATGTGAAATATGTTGTTTGGTTAGAGTGATGATTTCCAGGTTATGATTGATCTAGAATGCCTCATTGAAGCACAATTCTCAACATTGTATCCCACAATTCTCAACATTCCCACTTAGCTACTTGTTCCAAGGCTCACTTCATAATGACTGCACACATTTGTCTGTCCTAGGTTCATCTTGCTAATCTCGATATTTTCTCTCCAGAGATTGTGACTTTTTAAAGGTTGAGAGAAGGGAAAAGCTCACTTGTTAAAGCAGTGAACTCAGCATCCTAGAAAATACTGAGCAATTTGGCATAGAACTAAGAGAACAGTGGGGAGGACCATGAGCAGGGATCTGGAGCTGTCCTTGAAGGATGGAAGGATGAAGCAACAGTGCCCTGATTCTAAGCACTAACTAGTACACAGTTGACTATTAGACAGGAACAGATCTAGAAACTAATGCAAGAAGAGAAAGGGCATTTCCTGTTTTCTCTGCATGGATTTAAAATAATTTAAGAGGTGGGTTTGGACTGGGTAAACTACATGGCTATATGTGGTAAAGTGGGCAAATATTTGTAACTCTTCATTGTTAATGTGTCTATCTATTTACCTATCATCTATCTATCTATCATCTATCTATCTATCTATCTCTACCTACCTATCTACCTACCTATCTACCTACATATCTATCTACCTATCATCTATCTCTCCTATTCTATTCAGGCAAAATTTGAGAATAATGGTTTCCCCACACTTAAAGACTGAACTCTCCTCCCCTCCCCCCTCTCTCCTCTCTCTCCTTTCTCCCCTCTCTCTTTCTCTTTCTCTTTCTCTTTCTCTTTCTCTTTCTCTCTCTCTCTCTCTCTCTCTCTCTCTCTCTCTCTCTCTCTCTCTCTCCCTTTCTCTCTCTCCCCTCTCTCTCTTCCCCCCTCTCTCTCACACTTCTCAATAATATTCAATAATAATAAAGTATAAAAAGCACAAAACACAGAAATTCCTGATAGTCACATATATTGGTTTTATCTAACAGGATTACATTTTAAGTGCAAGAATAACTTGAAACTAATACTGAACTTTAGGCAGGGAGAAAGGATGAACAGAAAGATATAGCTTGAAGAAGTAGGTTTTTCAGAGCGGTCAGTGTCCAAAATTATATACTTTAAAAACCCACTTCACTTCAAGAGGCTTTGAGGGCTAGTTGGAAGAACAAAGCATTCCATGATAGCTCTAGTGGCTACCCTAGTTTTTAGTTACTTGTTCCATCTGTTTCATCTTCTCTCTCTTAAATAGTTTTCCTTTTGACAATCACTTTCTGGTCCCCATTACCTATATCTAGGTTGGAATTCCTGAAATACATCTTTTTTTTTTTTTTTTTTTGGTTTTTTGAGACAGGGTTTCTCTGTATAGCCCTGGCTGTCCTGGAACTCACTCTGTAGACCAGGCAGGCCTCGAACTCAGAACATACTTTTTAACATGTTTCCCCTCAGGCCCAGGTTATCAGATGCATGTTTTGCACCTCCCCTCCCTATTACATGTTGAACACTCTGCACTTTGCATCATCCCGTTTAAGGAAAACACTTGTTTGCATGTGACTGCCCAGATAAAAGCACAATGACTCAGACAGTTAAAACTACAAATTCAAGGTGACACTAATATATACACTCAGCCTCTGATCCCAAAGTTGCAATCTGTCTTACATGTTTCATTATAATCAATGATTTTCAAAAGTAATCATGCTGATCAATGATTTTTAAAAACTTTTCAACTTGTTAAATATTAAAAACCTTGTATTATAGGCTTTTCAGTTTTTCCGCTTGTGTTTGTTTTATCACATTCTGCATGCTACATGCGATTGTATAACTTGAACTCAGAAACTATTCAAATAGATGAAGTGCTTGTTCATAGTAAGGAGGTACTAAATTGCTGATGAGATAGATGTGAGTGAAAAACAGTTTATTAGTAAATTAATGTATTGATAAATGCAATCAACAAAGCAAGTCTTTTCTTTGCATCTGTATAATTCCAGGAGGTTATTTCAGGCTGTAACTTTCATTCTCCTGTGATCAAAAGGTGTTAACGATTTCATTAAATCCAGACAGAATTAATAAGCAAAGCAGCAATTAGAATTTGGACTGTCTGATTACATATCCTGTGCAAAATGTGATAGAGGCAACAACTAAGATGTTCAAAGCACAGGTAAATAATGAATACTCATTGCCAATTTCCTACACGCTTGACATCAGTAGTACCACACTGTTTAATACTTCCGAAATCGAGCACTAATCTTGTAAACAATAAATTCTCTTTATACATTAAAATTTGCCACTTGGATAATGATTTATATCACATATACTTTATAACTTTGAATGTATTATCACTCTTAATTTGTGATTTGGGGAATGAGCATTAAATGTTGGTCTATTGGTATGATGGAGACAAACATAGCAGAGTTTAACCAGGGCGTCAGAGGTGTAAGAGTTAAGATACATGTTGAAGGTTAGTTAAACAGTTATTGCAAATGCAAGCACAGAGCCCACACTCTAAGCTGGGCTTTATAGTTACTGGTAGATAAACCTAAATAATTAAAATAGATCCTAGGACCATTAAGGAACTCAGTGAATGATAGAAGAAGCAAACAGCTGAATACAATGACAACACAAGAATTATAAACACATGTACAAAGGTAAATAGAAGACTGCAAAACCATCGGAAAAGAATGATTACAATTAATTAGTCATTAATAGTAATTAAAGACATTAATAGTAGGTTCTCTCAAAAGTTAGCTCTTGAGCATGATGGCTGCTCTTCCTCATTTTTCCTAGCTTTCTTACCTTCTAGATAAATATGTCTTAAGTTTTTGCAATTTTTGTTGTCACTTTCATGTAATTTTATAAGACTCAAGTACCAATTTAATATCCTTGCATCACTTAAATGAGCTCTGAGTTAGCTGACTTATTATTTAAAGTGCAAGTACTTTTCTTTTTCCTCATGCATCTCTGATGGATTTTGAGAAATTCTCTCTCCTAGGAATAATTTATTATAGTGAAGAGAATTGATGACCATGGTAAACAAATTCAGATTACAGCAGAGCCACTAAAAATTATGTATTGCTACTTAAACCATCCAAAGGACCATCAGTTGTACACAACTTATCAGTACTGGAATGTATGGATAAAGCATTCCTCTTCACTAACACTTTAGTTTTTTGTAATTTTTTTGGTCTGTAAATAAATGTGTATGCATTGGTGTGTGGGTACATTCATGTGTGTGAAGAACTGGTTTACCTAGAAAACAGAATGTTTCCCCCGATCCTAACTTGCAAACTTATTTGTTTAAATTGTGTGTCATTGGTGACTCTGATTATAGATGATTGCACATTGTTGCTTCTGATCACAAATGTGTATTCTGAGGGTTCATCTCACTGCATTCCTGTCCTTTCAGATCTGCTTCTGAAGGAAGTAAACAATAAGAAGTGGGAAAACTGTGATGAGTTCCGGAACAGAATAACTATCCCATAATTTGCTTATTTATCATGTACTTATAATTTATTATTAAAAATAAAAAGGATTAGAACATCATGGGATTTCGAAATAAGGCTGCGTATTAATGAAATTAAAGCAGAGCATATGCTTGCAAATAAAAATGTAGCAGTCGCTGTCTCATTTATGATGACATATTGATTCTTTTTCTCACTAATGCTAAAGTGCACTGATGCCATCTAATTCCCTGAGACAGTGACCCTTGTGATGACTTTAAAACAGAGAGGATAAGGTGGCCTGGAAGACTGAAAAACCACACTCAATATTAAACTGTCTATGATCATTATTTATTGATATATGCATTTTCCTTATATATTAAGGAATCACATTTTTTAATATAAAATCACATTATTACCTTGTAATATTTATTGTAACAAGATATTTTTTGTAAATTGACCAACAAAAGGAGCATTAAAGACAGTAAGGTCCATCTCACTGCAGGCCTACACTTTCAGATCTGCTTTAACTAAGGAAATGTCTCTCAAAGTACTCCCAGAAAAAAAATACATTTTTATGATCATGTGTCACTTTTGTGCCTTAATTTGTTTCATTAAAACATTTTAGGAATTGTGGGGCATTTTGTTCTTCCCCTAAACAAAGCTCTGCTTGCCAGAGCATATGACATCACATGATCACTGGGTCATTAGTTAATATAATACATCTGTTATATGAAGATTACATCAATGTAAAGTACTTTGGACCCTTGGTTGTGTATGACTAGTGACCTAGTCAGAAGAAGCAGAGTCACCAAGCAGAATGCAATGGGAAAGGAATGCATTTGAGAATTAGGCAACTGAAATCCAAGGAGTATCGAGGATTTTGATCAACTACCATAGTCAGAAGAAGGCAAGGAAGAGATCTCTGTTGCAGACTCCAGTGGAAGGTCAGTCCCTCTAACATACTCTTACCTGTAAAAGAGTGAGGTAGAAAAATCTATACTATTTGGAGCCATTGGCTTGTGATGATTTCTTATGGCAGCCCTGAGAGATTGATTCACATAGCCCTGTGAACCAATCTCAGGACTGCCATGGCTGTGTCTTTGCAGACAAATGCTGGACATTCCAGAGCAGGGTGCTATATTGTTATAAGCACTTGTGTAAAGTGGAGTAGGTAGTTGAAAGAGCATTAAAGTTAGTCATTAATAGAAATTTCTAATGTTTGTGCCAACATTGGAAGGGGGAAGGCAATGGCCTTTTCATGATAGTGAAAGGTATTCATGAGTACAGGTTCAGGAGCATATTATGAATCAAGTATGTTGTAGGAAGAGACTGGGATTATCCCTGCTCCAGAAAACAACAAGGAGAGGAAGAAATGTTGAAACTGGGGTGATAACTTGGAAGCCAAGAGTTACAGATTCTGGCATAATGTTATGCTAAGTAATTGGGGTAGGTTTTGGAGGCAACAAGTGTAAAGTTTTGCATTTAGAATTGACCACACATATTGAAGCTAAAAGACAGAAGACATATTTGTAGAACAGTGCCACAATCTAGGCCAGGCAATGGTTATTCAGACCAACTTGGTAGCAGTGTAAGGGATTAAAAATAAATGGATTACAGAGCATAACAAAGGGAGGTAGAGACAGTGAGATCCATGAGCTATTGGATATGTGATATGGCAGAAAAGAGGGGTCAAGTGTGATTTCTAGATCTTTGACATCCAGAGGATGGAATTGATATTGTTTTGTGTGTGTGTGTTTTGTTTTGTTTTGTTTTTTTAAGCAGAAGGAGGGCTGGGGAAAAGGGACTATTCATTGTAGAGTTATCACTTTTTAAAATTTTTTGTCTATTTTATTGTTTAATATTTATACTCATTGTTTTCTTATGATGTCTACTTTTCAAGTTACTATCACTGCTCTCTTTTACTCTGATAGTCACCTTTTCTATTTCCCTTTTCTGTGACTTTAAGTTCCAGAGACTGAAGCAATTTTCTTCTTTTTCTTTCACTCTACTATAAACTTACAGTTTTTGACCAGAGAAAGCAATCCCAACAAATGTAGATGGAGGCAAGAAAAATGCAGCCTAAACATTTCCAGGAAACAGCAGCACAGTATCCTACCTACTCTAAAGATGAACTGCTTCAGGGCTTCCACACAGGTGGTAAAAAGAATGGCTGTGTCTCTTTATTACTAGTAGGCTAGATGGAATCTACTTGTAAATGGTTAGTACAATATTTCCTCAGGGACCCTACAATTCATTCCTGATTTCTTAGCACATGCACATGTGTGTGTGTGTGTTTAAAAAATACAAGTCTATAAAAAATTTAAATTATGTTAATATTCCTTGCCACCCATTAGTCTCTCCAATGGGAAAAGGGAAAATAGTTACTAGAGAAAGAAGGGGTATTTCCAATTGTTGCCAGGAAAAGAACTGCTGCTCAGCTTGTTTCACAGGTCTTTGTCTTCCTAGCACACCTTTATACATACAATGGCAGGCTCAAAGGACTAAACAATTGTACCCTCAGCCATGTAAAGAGTAGCATCTTTTGACCAATTACAAGGTTACATTTGTATTATCTTTTCAGTTATGTTTATCTACTATTTCAACATTGAATTCATTTTCTTTGACTAGCAGGAGATAATAAAATATTGATGAGCTTAGCATGGATCTTTCTGGTGTTGAACAACCATTCCTTCCTAGACTGTTCTAAGAGAGATAAATGCATGGAACACTCACACATGCATTAAAAATCTGAGTTCATATGTCACATTTCATAGATGAGAAAGGCTGGGAATTTCAGTGTTAGAGTACATTAATGTATTGGTTAGCTACTGCCACCTATTCTAGTATGGTTTTCTTTATTTTCTGTAATAAACAAGCAATTGAAGGAAGACAAGGGTTTATTTGGCATCCACTTCCAGGTCATATTCCATCACACAGAGAAGTTGAAACAGGAACTTAAGTAGGCGCTTGAAGCAGAGTCCATGGAGGAATATTGCCTATAGGCTTGCTATGATGTTGCGTGTTCAGATAGTTTCCTTAGACAGTGCAATCCCACCTAAGAGTGGTGCTTCCCTGAGTGGCCTGAGCCATCTCACATTAATCATCAATCAAAAACACTTCTCACAAGAATGGACAGTTTGTACCTATGTGCGGATGTTCCATGCATTTATCTTTGTAAGAACACTCTAGGACTGAGGAGTTGTTCCATGCTAGATGTATCTAATAAAGATTCATCAAGACAATGTGATCTGGATAATTTCTCCATTAAGATTCTAACCTCCAAGATGAGTTTGTACTTTATCAAGTTAATACTAAAAGCTAACCCTTACTTTCCCTAAGAAAATGCTCCCAAAGTACTATTTCATTGTTTTTGTGCAACATGAGGGTGCATATCTTTCTATCAACCTTGACTTATTCCTGAGTCATCATTCACGTTAGTGACAACTGTTAGAGCAGTTTCTTAATATGGCCAGTCACCTGGTGCAGATTGTTGATGGGAGGCCTTTTCTCTAAAGAGAATTTCTCAATAAGCCTACTAGAACATCTGTGCTCATAGCGATTAAGTTCCTTCTCAGCCAGTAATCAAAGAGAACAACCAATGCAGAAGCTATGATTTCTTTAACAACCTCACCTGTGAAGTTGCACACTGTCATTTCTACAATGCCACATCAGCCCTATGTCACACTGAAGTTTCCCATCCAAGGACGTGGATGTGAAGACAGTAAGTCACTGGACACCACGATTACTGTAATCATGCCTTACACTGAAGAGAACATATTAGTTGCCTATCATAATCTTGTGGCATGGTGTTCAAGATGCCAGAAACTGAAGGTTAGACACATGAAAAGGGCACTAGGAACATCAAGGGGCTTTCTTTCTGAGGTACCTCAGAATGAAATGTTTGAATGTTTGAAATGTCAGAATGTTTGGCTGTTTCTGGTTTGACCCCCTACCCCCACCCCCATAGTAGCTAAACAACAATACCCCTCTTTGGAGAAAAGCCATCTTAATGAATAAGGAAAGGAATATTCTTTTGCCCACAGAGCTTTTATAGACTGCTGCTTCTGATTTTGGCTGAGTACACAGTATTTTGATTACTAAAGTGTAAAGCGACTGTACTTGCAGATAGTGCCTTTAATAAAAAGTGACAATATTATTGAAAACTTTTCTCTATGTTAATAAGCTGTACTTTTGTGTCAATGTTTCCCCATCAATTTGATGAATAATTGATCTGTCAAACATAATTCTGAGCATTTTATTAAATAGCCATAGCATATTAGATGGTACAGTGAAATGTGCTGTATGGTCCACTTGCATTTACTAAATGCATTCAATCTCCTTAATTAAATTGTCTACAACTGACATCCAACTGGTCATCCTCCATCTTTAGAATTCCAGTGACCTGATAGTCCAAACCAAATGGCTACAATATTATCATGCCTGTTTTCTCTATAAAAACTTTGTCTTCCTTCCACATTAAAGATATCCTAGAGAATACCACCTTGTTCCATTTGTTCAGTACATGTAATATTTCAGCCCTGCTTACTCCTGACAACCAATTTCAGGCCCCAAACAAGAGCAAGCCACAAAAACCTTGGTAGCTTTAAAAAATAAATCTTTGTCCACTGACAAAATAAATTAAAGTATAGAATGTTCACCTCTTACTGTGAAATTATTGCCTTGCTGTTCACATGTTTAGGCACTATCATTAAGGCAACAATGGCTCCATACTAATGGACCACTTGGTTATATAATAAGTAAGGGAAGGGCAGCCCATTAAGAAAATGTAAAACATCCAATTTCTGTCTGCCTGTTTGTTGATAAAGTAAACTAAACGCTGATCTTTATTTCAGTGTAGCAATTGGAGGCCTTTGGGTCTCCCATTCTTCATTTCTTCAATTCCCCTCAGTCTCCCAAGTTACAACTGTAGGCAGGAATTGATCAAAAAAGAGCTCATAATAGTGAAGAATAATTGTTCTCTTGAAATAAGTACTGGACATCCCAGTAGCTGTTCTTGGGGGTTACAAAAGTAAGAATAAAAGACAAAAACCAGAACAGCACATAAACAAAATTAAAACTGTATCTTAAACCAGATTACAATTTAGAGTTGAAATCAGAGACTATGTATTCTTATTTAGTAGCAATAGAAATACAAATACAGGGCATAGTTAACCCTATTCATTTGCAATAAATCAAAATTAATTTTAGCATAATTATATATAACCATAACACCAATAGCATATGCTTTATTTTATATACCTAAAATTCTCATTGACTCTTCTGGTGTTTCCCCATTGTGTTATGATCTTAATTATGTTTCTTCACCCACCATCCCCATAAAACATGTCAAACATGTCATTGTTTGAGGTCATGACTTCTAGCTTCTTAGAATGTGAATGCATTTGGAGACTGGGTCTTTCCTTTAAAGTTAAAATGAGACTGTTAGTGTAGTTGCTCACATGAACATCTCTGGAATCATATGGTAATGGAGTTTGGAAACAGACCAAAAGAGAATGCCACTTGTCACCGATGAGAGAGGTTTAGAGGTTATCCTTTCTGGCATTCTCTTAAGTAACCAACCTCTTAAAAATCCTTGGATTTCCTGTCACCATACCTGCTAACAAGTAAACTTTTTCTTCACTAAGACAGGGCTTGTGATAGTCTATACAGAAGTCATAGCCAACTAATAAACCATTTTTTGTCTCTCTTCTCTGTCAGATGAGTAGCTAGCCAGTTTAATTCGGTGTTTTAAGCTCATTCACCTCTGTATACAACCATCCTTAACCAAATTTCCTCACAATCACCTTCTTTCTTATGTCCACACTGTCAACAATGTTAATCATACTACCCCAAAATTAGCAATTGTCCTGTATCATGACCCATCACAAATATCTTTGAAAAGTTACTTGGAATCTAATGACTTTGTAATCTAAAAGATGTCCATAGTGTAACATGGATGGTATCTGCTGGCATATATTTTGACTGCAGATTTAGCAGTTACTGCCTGGTTCCTAGACATAACACATTGTACATTAACCTTGTAGGAATGAGCATCTCCATAAAGTCAGATAGGACTGGGTTCAAACCCCACTCATTAGTAGTTTGGTATGGTATGGTACATTTACCTCCCTCCTGTGAGTCTCTTTTATCTTTGAAAGGCATTATGGAATCTATCATCAGATTTTTGGAAAAGTTAAATGTGATGACCACAAGAAGATGTAGATTAACTCTGTACTGGCAAAGAGGATAGTGCTCACAGTCTTCTCTTTCTTATCTCTCCTTCTACTTGTAAAATCCAGTACACCTAGATTTTAATTCTGTTACTCTTACCATTTTAAAATTTTTATTGGTTATTACGATTACTATTATTATTATTATTATTCACTTTACATCCAATCACTAGCACCCCTCCTGGTCACACCTTCCTGCAATCAATCACTCATTCCCCCTTCCCTTCTCCTCTCCCCTGAGTATCCCCCTACCTTGTCACTTTAAGTCTCTGTGAGGCTAGGCCTATTATCTCCCAGTGAGTTCTTACAAGGCACCCCTGCAAGAAGAGTATATTCCATGCACAGGAAACAGCTTTTGGAATAGTACCTGCTCCCTTTGTTTGGGACCTGCATGAAGACCAACCTGCACATATGCTGCATATATGCAGAGAGGCCTAGGTCCAGCCTGTATATGTTCTTTGGTTGGTGGTTCAGCCTCTGAGAGTCCCAAGCGTCCAGTTTAGTTGACTTTTTGGTCTTCTTGTGGAGTTCCTTTTTCCTTAGAGGCCACAATCCTTCCTGTTCTTCCAAAACTCCATCCATTGTTTCCTTGTGGATGTCTCCATCTGTCTGAGTCAGCTGCTGGGTGAAGCCTTTCAGATCAGAGTTTAAAAATAGGTGTGTTTATCCCCCCTCCTTACTGAGAAGATGTCTTGTTAAGAATTGTAACTATAATTTTAACTAATTACTCATCTAAAAATGAAATATCAATTTCATACCTAGTCTCATTTCACTTAGAGTTTACTAGTGTTCTTATATTCAGAGTAATTTGAATTAATATCCACTCCATGTAGTCAGTCATTTTATTTTTTGATAGAATACAGACAAAATTAGAGTTTGTATTTGGCACATCACCATAGTAACTGGATCTCATGCAAAATAAGTATTAAGGAGTTTCAATTAACAAACTGCTTGCATTTTGTGCAAAATAAAGATGCTCTCTAGCTCTATGGGCAAAAGCAATGGTTTATTTCACTCAATCGAGATTAATCATTTCATAATCTTGACAATTCTGGGTTTTTTTTGTACACTCTATAAACACACAGACTTGCAAATGTATGTAGGAACTCTCTCTTCTCTCTCTCTCTCTCTCTCTCTCTCTTTCTTTCTCTCTCTCCCTCTCTCTCTTTCTCACACACATACACACACAAAGAGAGAGAGAGAGAGGAAGGAGAGAGAATGGAGGGAGAGAGGGAGGGAGGGAGAAATGGAGGAAGAGGGACATATTCAAATTGTTTTTCTCAAGACACACAGCTATGTACTTGATTTTCTTTTCTCTTAACGAGATTTCTCCTACCCATTCCATTAAACTACCCACATACTACAAAGCTCTAGTTAGACACAACTTCGTGGAAACCTTTTTTGAATTTTATGAGTAAAGCTAATGTGTCTTTGCTCATTTCTTCTCCCAGTGCTTTGTAGAATTCAAGTGACTGCCTTTGGCATGCTGGTGATGATAATAGCCTTTGGTGTCTGAAAACAACTCCTGCCCACACTCTTTGAAATCTACTATGACCTTCTTTTCTTATTTTACTTTTGAAAGATATTTCTACTTCTGTACCAGTTCATATTTTAAAGAAATTCTCATCCATATTTCATTTTCTTTTGCAGTCATAAGTTCTAAAAAAGGAGTTAGATATATGTGAACCTAATATCCTGGATGGGTGGAGAGGAGTGATGTCTCTACCTTAGTCTATAGATCCTGGGAATATGCTACACAGTATGGCAATCACACATTGCTGATGTCATTAAAAATCTTGTGGTAGACAGACTATCCATTTGGTCTCAATTTAATCACACAAGCTTAAGAAGGGTAAAGCAGGATGACCCATCATATGGTGGCCCATATGGCATGAGGAAGTTGCATCCACCATGACTGCTCTTGAAAGTGGAAAATGGGGTCACAAACCAAAGGAGCTAGCTAATTTCTAGAATTTGAGAGTGGTTCACGGTCAGCTGACAGTCAGTTATGGAGTCCTCTATGCAGAACTGTTCTTTGGTCAGCAGCCTGAGGATTATCTGTAAAACTCCTTGAACACAGCTTGCGAATGCCTTGATTTCAGCACCAGTAAGTTAGAAAGAGTGTTTGAAAAGTCTGATAGACTTCTGAATCTATACGATGAAAAACTTGTATGTTTTAGATGCTAAATTTGTGGTGTTTGGATTGATATGAGAAAGTCATTGCAGTGGCAGAAAGGAAAGCAGCTATTATACTATTATACTATATTATACTATACTATTAAACACTTATGAAAGAAAATGCCAAGACTCTGGGACTTAAAGTCTGTCACTCCTGTGAACATCTAGCCTAAATCAGGACAAATAAGTGAATCCAGATGTGTGAGAGTTCCCTAAGACTCACTAGGTACCCAGTGCTCAGCCAGTTGGTCCTGTTTACACAAGAGTTTTGGGGCAGTAGGAATCATTGTTACTACTGTCATATTATATATATATATATATATATATATATATATATATATATATACACACACACACACACACACACACACACACACACATATACATACACACACACACACAAACACAAACACACACACAGCTCATGTTGGTCTGTGTCAGCTCCACCATAGGGCATGGTATCTTGGGGAAGCTGAACGTGGGAAGTTTGACTGTGCTTATGCCATGCTACCACCTGGGTTCATGCTGGGCTGTAGACGAGCTCAGAGACTTGAGGTGGGAAAGTGCAGAGAATGGAGTCTGGGCCATGGACTGGGGACAGTGTCTAGCTAAGGTCCAGGGGAAAAGGGAACTCCCTCTTGTCCCATGAAGGATTGTCCTTAGCTTGGCAGAACCAGGCTTGGTGGCAGTTGTGGCTGGGAGGGCAGAGAGACCTTCTACAGAGAATTAAGCTGAACCTGTGTAGGCAAAGGCCTCCTTCATGGCTTCCCACAGTGGATCTTGATTAAAAACAGTCCATGGCTCTAACCAGTATATTGCCTTGGTGGAAAATGGATGTGTAAAACCATATTCAACTTTTCTGCGTGGTCCTGAGATTAAATACCCTTTTCAGGGAGGAATGTCTGGGAAAGGAAGCTTATTGCTAAGCCCTCTGGGTCTCCAGGTATTTCATTAGCATGGAGAACTCTGTTCTGGACCATCTTGACCAGAGGATATGTTACTTTTATCTGAGAAGCTTGGCACCTATTCCATGTCAGGAGTCTGGCAGGGAACTGGCAGTTGCCTAAGCCTCAGGGGTGTGGCCACTGAGTCTCAACCTGCTCTCCTTTATAAAACGTCCTGGCATGATTTTATTTCCCACAATTTCACTTAATCTTCATAAGAGCTTTCTGATAGAGACACTCCACAAATATATTTTCCAAGTGAGGAACCCTAGGCATGGGGAGATAAAATCAGTAATCGAGTTTCAGAGCTAGTACGATTTGTCATTGGGATACAATCCAGTATTGCTCCAGAGACCGTGCTTCTCACAGCAACTGTAGTACCTTGAACCAAGACGCCCTAACTTCTGAACCCACTCAATACATTATGCTATGTGTCGAAAAGTATGGCTGTTAGTTAGCTGAAATTATTAAAATTTTCTTGCATTATCTGTGAGTCAAATTCGAAAGCCTCTAAAATATGTAAGGCTGAGTTGAAGAAGGCACTAATGTTATACGCAAAGGTCATCCTTGAGCACTCTTGTGTTTGAGAATGGGAGAGAGCTACCAGCCAAATAATGCAAGCAGCCATGAAAGCTGGGAGTGAAAATTCCCCTAGAATCTTAGAGAGGAACAGTCTTACTGACATGTTCCCTTTAAACTAGAGAGCATAAGAGCAGACTTTGAACCTGAAAATCTGTGAGAGTACTTGCATAATTGGAAGACATTAAGATAGTCATAATTTGACATAAAAGAAATAAAATTAATGCTTCCTATAGTTATACAATTATCAGAAAGAAGAATTTCATCACTCACCTATCCTTAATGCCAGTCAATACTTAGGTTCTGTGTTTATGCTGAGTCTGAGGATTGATGTCTTACTCACTACAAACACTTGTACTCCTCAAGTAAATTTCATGAAATGTATATGAAAATGGAGCACCACCCTTGAGCATGAATATGCTCATGTGCAGGATACTGCTATCAAAACCTGTATCATCTTCTCTAAAGCATTTGTTCGGATATGCAAGACACTTATTCTTTCTACATTGTTCCTTCTTTAGGAGAAAGGAGCCTGAAGAAGGAAACTCATTGGCCAACTTTTTAGGACAAAACAGGAGTGACTTCTTTTGGCATAAGAACACGTGTGCTGTCTTTATCTTTTCTTATCTTTTAAGTCACGCAGATAATGGAAAACTCACAGCACCCAAGTCAAAGCTAACTTTGAATTTTACTCATCAAAGGAACATTTTCAAAGAGAATATTGGTGGACCAACAATATGAACTAACCAGTACCCCCAGAGCTCGTAGCAGAGTATGGCCTGCATATGTAGCAGAAGATGGCCTAGTCGGCCATCATTGGGAAGAGAGACCCCTCGGTCTTGCAAACTTTATATGCCCCAGTACAGGGGAATGCCAGGGCCAAGAAGTGGAAGTGGGTGGGTACGGGGAGCAGGGCAGGTGGGGGGGTGGGTATAGGGGACTTTTGGGATAGCATTTGAAGTGTAAAGGAAGAAAATATCTAATAAAAAATTGAAAAACAAAAAGAGAATATTAAAAATGGAATGTTTTGAGCTTTTTTACTTATTACTCCCTGAAAGGTTTTGCCCTGGCTTATGAAAGGGCAGAATATAACACTGAATTATCTATAGATCACCAATAAGGATGTCTTTTTAAAAAGAATTAAGGTATGCCTGAATCATAACACCATTTGATAACTTGTAAATATGCATACGTTTATATGTCAATTCAGAAAAATGAAAAATGTTCACTTGCCTCCTTTATTTGAGAGGGAACAGTCTCGAGCTTCCAAAGAAGCCGGTCTTACCTCTGAGCCATATCGATAAACTGCTCCAATATGCTCCTCGACACACAGCAAGAGAGCAAATGAGGAACCCATGGGTCTGTTGTTTCTGATAAATGTGTCTGCTGTGAACCAGATGGCATTGTCCTTTGGAGGGTTGGTGATCATGTTTATGTCAGTCCTAGTCTCTCAGCTTCTAAGCTCCCAGCAGTGCATTTTTTCCCTCATTTCCATTATGATTCAGCTTGCTTTCTAGTTATCAGCCCACCCACAAGCTTACTATTCTAACCCCAGATACATCCTAGTGTTCTTTTAGAATTCAGGAAGCATTGAAAGTGCCACATGTAGACTAAGCCAGCTGGAATTCAATGTCTCTTTACACTGGGAATTTTCTAATACAATTGGAGATCTGGAGAGAAGTAATTTGACCACTTTGAGGCTTTTGAAATAATTGATCAAAGCAAAAGCTGTTTCTACTTAGCTTTGCTTTTCTGAGTTAGTCTTTCATTCTCTTTATTCACAAGGACTTTCAAAGTGATTGCCTGAGTTTGTCTAAATTTAATGTGTTAAGAAGGAATATTAAAATCTACTATAATTTCTTGAGACAGGATAAAATCAACCATAATCTTTCAGTAGGATACTGCAAAATTTTTGTCAGTTGACTTACTTCATTAATATAAAACATTTCATGCAGAAATCAGATTATTGGGATTTATTGCCCAGTTAAAAATGGTTCCTAAAGCAAACAGTCCTAATATTTTATTTGTTTTGCTAGTATCACACTCATATCTGATAACTAATGAAAAATCTTTTACTTTTAAAAATGAAATAATATTGGCCTATATTGGTTATTGCTCATATAAAGCATTTTATTATGAATTCATACAACTCTAAGTAAAAATTCTGGCTCTTAAAACTAGTATAGATAAAAATGCAGTTGATTACTTACATTCATTTAGGGAGAGTTTCTTCAGTTACAAATGGAGGGACTGAAAATAATTGTCCCAATCTCTCTCTCTCTCTCTCTCTCTCTCTCTCTCTCTCTCTCTCTCTCTCTCTCTCCCCTCTCTCCCTCTCTCTCCCTCTCTCCCTCTCTCTCTCTCTCTCTCTCTCTCTCCCTCTCTCCCTCTCCCTTTCTCACTCTCTCTCCACCTCTCTCTCCTCCCCTCTCTCTCTGTCTCTCTCAGATATGCACACATACATGTAAGTCAAATGTATGTGTTCATGTATCTGAACTTTCTGTGAACATTACTCAGCTTGAAATAGAGAAGGCCTTATTATTTGCCAGTTGAGAAAAAAAGTCAACCTGGTAAAATAAAAATAACATATATTTGTGTTAGTTTAGGATTTCAGTCTGAGAAAGAGATTTGTAGTGTCTTAAAAAATATTGTCAGAGGTTTTATAAAAGGTCAGCTCTATTTATAGTATTAAATCACAAGATTGGGAGTGACATCATTTGTATTCAATTTTTTTATATTCTATACATTTTACTGTATTTATATTTCTCCCATCTCTCCATGTCCTCCTTTGCACCTGAGCTCTCTCTTTAAAACACTATTATATATATACTTATAACACATACATATATGTGTATTATATATATGTGTGTATGTATATATATGTATAGATACATACAAATATGTGTATATATGTATACATATATATATGTGTGTGTATCTTGTGTATCTATACATACATATACACATATCTGTGAGTAAATATAGGCATACAACCAATAAATTTCATTTAGTGTTGATCAATATGTAAATGATTTTTAGAAATGACCACTTGGTACTGGATAACAAATTAGAGTACTTTTTCCCTGGGAACAACTAATTTTCCATTTCTAGGCAGTATTAGTGGAGGAATACTTGTTGATTTTTGCAAGAGTTAGATTGATGTATAAGAAAATTTAGATATTCTATCAGTTTCTGCCTAGATTTGAATAAAGACTCCATTATACAAATACAACAAAGATTGACAGTTTACAGAAACTGTGGGATTGGTCCAATCCAAAAGCTTTCTTAGATTCAAGGGTTTACATATCTGGCGCTCAGTGCAAGGCTCATATCTAGGTGTGACAGATATGATAAATGATGGTTCACTGATTAAGTTTGTAAAAAAAATGGCCTGAATCGATGCTATTTCATTTTGATTTCTCTTTCTTGGACATATGTATACTGCTATCATATCATTAGCTCCAATTACATGTAACTCTCTGCCAAATAATAGTAGTAAAATTTAAAATTTTAAGTATAGTAAAGAAGCAAGTATCTTAGATTTCCTATTACTGTACAAAAGCTGACTAATACTTTAACATGAAATCAGAAATATATACCAATGACTTATTCTTACATTTTTATCTCAAATTCAAGATTATGTATATATTAGAATAGGAAATTCTTTAAAGACTACATGGGCATCATAAAAATGTGCAGTTTCTTAGGTTTGAGAAATCAATTTAAAAAACTTAATACTATGATCTTGGTTTACTTTTATCTTTCTGTTTGTGATTACATTGTTTTTCCTGATCTTGAAAATGTATTCTTGGGTATAATATTACTAGTCTTACTATCTGGGATTATTATAATTATATATAATTCAAATTTTGCTATATTCTTCATGTGCATGCATGGCAGATAGACGATTACACAATCCTACAAATTCATGGAACTTAACATAAAAGAGTTGGAATTTTGGTTGGTGTACTCTAGTTCTTCATCTACTCATAACTCTAAATAATTAAAGTTCCTGTTTGGATCTTGCCTTTTACCTTTTGTGTTTGTGAATGTAAATTGTGTCTTTTACTCCTCCCATGCTGCTAGTCATCTTAAAATTACCTAAAAGTATCCAAGTCATGCATTATAGTTCTTAGGTGGAGATGTAACTTCACTCCAATGTCACTGTACTGAGACAGCAAAGGGATTGAAGTTTCAGAAAGTCAAATAGCAAACTTAGTAAATAAATGCCCAAGTTTGTTCATCCATATAATGAAGGTGATAAAAGACATTTTAAAGCTTCTTGGCAATGCAAATAGAAGACAGACAAACTCATCAGTCTCTAAAGGATTGTAAAGTTGTTTTTCTCAAAACTAATGATAGAGGATACAAATGCCAAAATAGACCAGAAAATTGAAACAAAGCAAAGATGTAGATGAGAGAACACACTTAAAATTTATAGGGAAATACATAAACAAGAACAGTACTTCTTATGTGTTAATGGCCTCATAAAATGTTAAGTGAAAGATTTTAAATACTTTTGCCACAGATTTTTCTTTCATTGCTCAACTAAAAGTCATTTCAAGAGATATCTCATGGACGAAATATTATACATTAATTGATATCCACTCTGTTTTTGCTGTGAACCTACCAAGTATAAAGACACATAAATAAAAAAAAACAGTTATCTATAACTACAACCAATATCATAGCATCATCAGTAATTTATTCAAATATTTAGTGAATAACATAAGTCAAATACTTAGTGAATAATATAAGTAGGATTACTTTTATGTAACTCTTTTTATATAACTGTTTAAGTGATTAGTCTTGACAATTATCCATTATATATTATATATTATGTTTTTGTGTGTGTATGTGTGTGTGTGTGTGTTTGCACTACTACAAATAGGTCTAGTTAGGTAATAGGGCTTGCCAACAACTAATTAATTTGTTTGATGACATAGCAGAAGCACAGAGAGTATAATGGTCGCAGAAAAGTTGGGTGTGACCCATGCTTTCAAGGGGAAGAGAGAAATCCTAAGAAAACTGAACTAATTTTTGAAAATAGTGAGGAACCTAGCAATAACTAGTGGCCAGGATTTAAGTGCTATATTCTAAGTAGCAGCAACAACAATAATTATAACACCACCATATATACAAGGTCATTGAAGCATTCCATTAAAGAAATACTTGTTGCCCTGGTGGTTTTTTGCCAAGAAAAGATGGATGTATGGTTGTGTTGGGGATGAGTATACATGAGCTAAAGAATAATTGAGGTGAAAATGCACAGTGAAAAATGCCAGGAAAAAATGCTAGTAAATCAAAGAAATATAAAAGAGATTGGGATGAAAGGTAGCATGTAATGGTAAGGTCAAGGAGTTTTTGAATATGACAACTGAACTCTGAGGCAGGAAGAAGCGTCTGTGAGTGTGGAGAAGAACTACAAGATGTCTCTACATGTCTTTCCGGAGGCAGCCATGACCTTGTCACATATGATGATGAGGAAGATCATTTTTGTTGGAGTGGTGTGATTTTGGTAGAATGGGAGAAGGAGGAAACAAGCAGCCACCAGACCATGCCAACCTTATGAACTAAGAAAAAAGATGCTAATTATAATCAAGTGCTCTAGGAAGCCATTGTAGATACAGACAGAAGATCGAAGAGACATGGTTATGTTTTGCAAACACACTTTAGTCTGAGTGGAGCTTTTCTGTATGGATTGAGGTGGAAGAAAGTATTTCTATGGGAGTTCAGAAAAATGATGATGATTGGATCTGAGGTAAGTATGACGAGAAGTAAGAGAGCAATTTAAGACTTTGCAGATACTTATTATGGCTATAGTTTTTGAAATTTTATTTGTATAAATGTTGTGTGTGATAGAGAGAAGATGTAGATTGGTTTGGATGTATTGGCAGAGCTCAGGTTACAAATGCATTTCCTAGTGGGATGGGTGCTTAAATTTATTCTATTGGCAACGGAAAGACATTAAAGTGTTTTAAGCAGAAAAGGAGATCACAGCATAATCAGATTTGAGTTTTATGAAACTCCTCAGGCCGCAGCACTATGAAGAAGCAATCAAGAGGAGGTGAAGCCCGGAAGACCAGGATTTATTTATTGACATTGATGTTCATGGGAAATGCTGAGTGGGGTCAACAAAGTGATGTGTGGTAAGCATGCGGCAGAGGGATGGTTTTTAATTTATATAGAATAAAGATTGGTGACTCATGGAATGCCAGGGAATACAGAAAATGGAGGATTCTGGGATGACAGGTATTTTTCTTTTCTTTCTTGTGTATTTGTCTAACATTAGTGATTGTAAACAGTAAGATTACAAGTGCAAATACCCAAAGATGGCAATCAGGTTTGTAGTAATGAGGTGGAGCTTGAGATGGCTGCTAGTTCCGAAATGTCTGTATATTTTAACCTGTTGGTGACTATGTTATTTTCCTTACTACTTTATCAAAGTACCCCAAAATAGGCAACTTAAAGAAGGAAAGGCTTGATTTAGCTTTTCATTTGAAAATATACAATCCTTCATGGCAGAAAAGGTATAAAAATGAGTTATCTGGTGCTAATGCTTCTATAACTAGGAAAGAAAGAGAAGTAGATGACAACACTCATTTCACTTTTATCTGTTTTATTCAATCATAGATCCCATTGATGGAATGGCAAGGTAAATTTCCCACCTCATTCATCTTCCCCTTAAAATACCAACAGAGAGGTTTGGAGAGGGTCGTTCTTTCGTAGGTGAAGCTAAACCTTCTAAGTTCGTTGACAATCAAGATTATTCTTGACTATAAGTAAGGAGAGATATGTTAGTGTGAAAACACAGCAGATTTTATACATGAAGCAAGAAACTTATAAACAAGTACTATTGTTGAACACTATCTTGAGAGTGCAACAGCTATTATTAATCTTAATTAAGCATCTGTGGTTACTTGCATGAAACTCTCAGCATTAGACCTTTTGATATCTCCTCAATTAAGGTGTGTGTGTGGGGGGGAGAAACAGGACAGAGGGGGGTGGAGAGACAGAGACACAGAGAGGGAGACAGAGACAGAGAGAGGGAGAGAGAGAGGGAGAGAGAGAGAGAGAGAGAGAGAGAGAGAGAGAGAGAGAGTCAATAGAACCCCAACAATGTCCCCTTTTACCTTCTCACAGCAGTGTATAATTCTGGGTTATCCATGTTGGGTTATCCTTTTTGGTATATGGCTGTTTGTGGGGTACTAAGGCTCCTGTAATTTACCATTTACCCATGCTCCTGTAATGTAGCTCAATAAACACATTGATTCATGCAGCTAGACTCAGATGGAGCCCTGAGTCTTTTGGTCTCGAGTTGGTCTTCTATATGGGGTAAATAGATATTGCTCATGTTTCCCCAAGAAAAGTTCATGCATCATTATTGATGCCAGACATAGAGTGGAGCAGGTTGTAGTCTGGAGACATTGCCTCAAGGCATCAATGTATCTTTGGGTTTGTGTTCAATGGTTTGGATGAAACCCAAGCCTTCAGGCATGCTAACAAAGTAAGACATCTAGCACTGAGTTATATTCCTGACCTTTGCAAAGTCAAATGTATATACTACAAATATATGTAGTATATAATAATTAAAAGGCTAGATGATATACCCCCCCCGTACTATCCATAAGATTTGGCGAGGAAACAGTACTTTTATGTGACTATACCAAGCATTCCTATAATAGGAGGACACAAGGAGGAGCTGGCCAGCAGAAGTTAAAGAACAAAAAAATAAGCAGGCTGATTTAATAATACTTAAAAATGCATACACAATGTGATTTGAGTACCATATGCAGTAGGGACTTCTACTAAAATATACATGTTCTACTGAATATGATACAGATATGCTGGATCAAAATCTTAAGGACTGTGTTTCCTATTTAATGCTACATGGAAGATTCCTTGAGCTTATCTACAATATTTGGCTCAGAATTCTGACAGAAGGCCTCTTTCTGCACCTGGAATAATTCACCTTTGTTAGGCAAACTGTCCCGAGCTAGTGCCTCACCAGCAAGAACACACTCGGACAACCAGATTCTTCTGCAGTCAAGCTTTATTGCTTCATCAGGAGGAAGACACGGAACCGCAGGCCTCTCACTCTTATATACTCTTAGTTCCCATCCATTCACAGCAGGCCACTTCACCTCACCAGGCACGCAGCTTCAGCTAATCAGGGCAGCAGGGGCATGTCTCCACCAAAATGGTTTCGCCAGTATCCTGGTAGACCTGCGCAGCTCTCATGATGGTTGTGGCTTATATTCAGGTGAGGAAGTCAGGTGCAAGTCATAAGACTTAGCTGCAGTCCCTGGCGCCTTCTTGGGACTGCTGCCACACCTGCTCCTCACAGCAAACAATAACAGCAACAACAAGAAAAACAAGACAAGACAAAACAAACAAACAAAAATCAATTGTGCACCAGATATCTTGGCCTCAGCAAACTTGCTTCCAACAACTATTTGAGTGCCCGACTTAGAACAGAATTACACTTAAAAATGCCAGAATATTAAAGTTATTCTGTAGAAAGATGATGAAATACACTCTGTGTGTGTGTGTGTGTGTGTGTGTATGTGTGTCTGTGAGAGAGAGAGAGAGAGAGAGAGAGAGAGAGAGAGAGAGAGAGAGAGAGTGAGAGAGTGAGTGAGTGAGTGAGTGAATGAGTGAGTGAGTTAGATGTTAGATTTCTTTTTCAGTAGGATCCTTCCTTAATTTCTGGGACAAGGTCTCTCACTGAACCAGGAGTTCAGCAAGGATGTCTGGCTGATGGACTCTAGGTACCCCTTTGATTCCTCCCTGTAGGCACAGTTCGCCCTGTCTACCTTTTAACATAACTAATGTAATTTGGGACTCAGAGCCTTTTGCTTGCTTGACAGACATTTTACCAATTTAGAAATCTCCCCAGCTCGAAGCAAGCACCAGCTCTGCTGCTTTTCCTGGTTCCTATGGTTGGGTTTGGTTCTGAATCTCTCCTCATTCATGGTTGCCTATAGCATCAATGTATTTATAGTATACCATCTAATGTGCCACCTTTGAGTCCTTAATGGATTATAGTTATTACCAGTGCTTATTGCATTTTCCCAGGGGAAATATTGAAATTGGAAAGTAACTTTATTAAGAAATTTCAGAAACTATAGTACTATAGAAATAATAAATCTTACTCATTGTAAGAGAAATTATTTTAAAATGCCCTCTAGGCTATTGATTCTACCTCTAAAACAACAGCAGAAAGGATAAATTATCCAAAGGTTGTAGAAAATTAAATAATAATTTTGAAAAAGGCATGCTAATTTCAAAGTACTACTTTCTTCTAACCTGTGACCACAGGACATAGAAAGCACAAGAATATTCTCTAGAGACCAAAGTCTTTACATAAGTGTCACATGAGTTGAAGAAGCCATTACCCTTGAAATATATATTACAATAAGATTCAAAGGATGTCACGGGGAATTGATACTCTAGGCTGATAGCTGTAGGGACAATGTAGTTTTTCAAGTGCATTAGATTTAGACCTTGTTATGTTCTGAGATGTCCCCTGAAATGAAGTCTAATAACCCTAACCTCATGTGCTTTCCAGGTCTTATACTGCTGCTTGGCTTAATAGGGAATTATCTAGAAGTTTACAAACGGAACTATAATCTATGGGAAGAAATGAAAACTGAATGAAAATATTTGTTCATATGAGTTAGGAGACCTCAATAGACACAGGTTTGCAGATCCTGTTCATATTAAATTTGCATAAACATTGTTAGCTAAATATATATTTCATCTGTTTTTATCTGGGGGTTGAGGTTGGCACAGTCTAAATGAAATATGTAAATGAACATGGTACCTTTGGGATTAGTGGCTTTGCCTCTTCTGATGAGAGAACATTCTCACCATGCATCTGGTGATCTCTTACATGGAATAGTAAGCCTCAGGCCATGTCTGGCCTGCTGCCTGCTGCCTGCTGCCTGCTGCCTGCTGCATATCCAGTTTTGTAAACAAAGTCTGCCTCTCACAACGCCATGCTCATCCTTTCATATGTCATCTCCCATGACTGCTTCTTCACTTCAACTCAGAAGGTAAGTACTGCAGCTCAGACAATATGGCTCTCAGAGACTAAAATACTTATTATTTGGCACTTTTTAAAAAAATGTTGCTAGCTTTGATTGTATCTATAGCACAGCATGGATGACAGTTTTTATAACTATTCAATGACCTTAAAATATATTTTCAGTAAAGCTCCAACAGACATACTAAAATCCCAAAGACTCAGTAGGTACTCTTGATGCTAAAATACATACTGGGATACAATGTGCTACTTTGTCTATAGACCATGTGCATGGCATATAGCTTATAAATTAAACACAATATTTTCTTTCCTTGTCTCTCTTTTCCTGTAATGATAGCTGACTCTACTTCAATCTGTGTTAGTTGACAGCATAGAGCAGCATAGCATTTACTGATTCACAGGCCCCTAATTGTTTAGGCATACAGATGTAACTCTCAAGATTTAAGTTAATGATAATGATAATAATAGAGTACATTATTTTGACTAAGTTAATTATAATTAAATAAAATATTATGTAAATTTAATTATTTATTATTATTGTATACAGAGAATATGAGGAAAGAACTATGTATCTTCACACATAAAAATTATACACACATACACACACACACACACACACACACACACACACAGTGGATACTTTGCTAGTCAGTTAATGAAAGAATTCCTGAATGAAAGAGTTCCTAGAGAGATTCTTGTTTATCCTTTTATCTCTTTAAATATCTTTAGCCTTTTAGAGTTTTCTCATCACAAATCTAGGAAGAGAATCTCAATACTCATTTGATGAACCTAGTCCATCTAGAACACCCCAAAGGAAATATGGACAGTGGAGGATTAATGCAAACTCTTTTTACACATATTGAGAGGTACATAGAATAATGGAGGTATT